>NW_026067955.1:7266159-7306441 GCF_014885135.2 Alexandromys fortis
TCTGTCTCTGTCTCCTTTCATCGCCTGATGAAGGTTAATATTCAGGAGGATGCCTATATGTTTTTCTTTGGGTTCTCCTTCTTATTTAGCTTCTCTAAGAACCCGAATTATAGGCTCAATGTCCTTTATTTATGGCTAGAAACCAAATATGAGTGAGTACATCCCAAGTTCCTCTTTTTGGGTCTGGCTTACCTCACTCAGGATAGTGTTTTCTATTTCCATCCATTTGCCGTTTTCTTTTGTTTTTGAGACAGGGTTTCTCTGTGTATTTTTGGCTGTCCTGGAATTTCCTCTGTAGACCAGGCTAGCTTCAAACTCAGAGATCGACCTGCCTCTGCCTCCCAAATGCTGGGATTAAAAGTATGCACCATCACTGCCCATACTTTATTTTAATATTTTTGAACATTTTGTTTATCTTTTGTATGTGTATGGTGTTTTGCCTGAATGTATGTTTGTGTATCACACGCAGTCAGTGCCCATGGAAGTTGAAGATATTGGCTCTCCTGGGATTGAAGTTATAGTCAGTTGTGAGCCACCATGTAGGTCCTCTGGAAAGGCACTCACATGCTCTTAACCACTGAGCTATCTTCTAACCTCTTATTTTTGAAGCAGGGTCTCAATGTGCATCCCTGGCTAGCCTGGAGCTTGCTATTCAGACCAAGCTGGCCTCAAACTCATAGTGATCTGCTTGTCTCTCCTTCCACTGCACTGGAATTAAAAGTATGTGCCACCCTGCCTAACTTAATAATTAAGGTAGAAACTGTCCAACCACTTTCATTAGCAAATGACTAGTGAGTACCCCCTCTATGCCAGGTGCTACCCTACAAGCTATGTAAGGGCAAAGCGAAGACCTAACCATGACAAGGTCTGCATTTTAGTGGGGGCAGAGGACAGACAGGCATGTGCTATACAACAGTATGGGCAGCAATACAAAGAAAAATGATAATGATAGGAGAAAGTTCAAGCAGCAGTCACTCTAAGATGGAGATGTGTCTAATCCATCAAACAGGACTCTGAAGCCCAGAGTGAGAAAACAGTGGAAAAAAACTGAAGAACTGACGAGGTCAGGTGAGGTTGGCCAGGGTGAACCATTAACATCCCTCAGTACAGATAAGGAAGCTAACAATGAAAATGCAAGGGACTCTGCTATCATCAAATAAAAAGTTAAGTCCTGAGAGACAGCTGACCTTAGCACTTCAATTTCCACTCAGAACACAAAGCTTCTCCTCACAAAGATCAAAAGTATTGTTTTAGAGAAAATAAAGAGGGCCAGAAAGATGGCTCAGCAGGTAAGGGCACCTAGTACTAAGTACAATAACCTAAGTTTGAACCCTGAAACCCACATAGTAGGAGAGTCCCCCAAAGCTATCCCCAGATCCCCACTTTGTGTGCTGTGGTAGGCATGCAAACACACACACACACACATACACACACAATGTTTATATGTGTGTGTATGTGTGTGTGTATGTATGTATGTATGTATGTATGTATGTATGTATATACAATCACAGGCAAATTCCAAAGAGTAGCCTGATGCAGAAATAAGATGTAAGTATGTAAGTCTATTCTCAAGGAGAGTCACTCCCTACAAGAGCAGCAGCACTGATGATACCACAGAACTTTAAACCTACGGAAGGTGAAAGCCCCAAATTCGTGATCCTATAATGAAGTTCTAAGGGCAATTTTCTTTTAAATGTATTTTACAAGTTTTGGTTTTGTTCTCATCTTTTTCTTTCCCTATTTTAAAACACCAGCAATAATTTTTTTCAAAAACTTGCTATGGGGCAGATATGAGGCACATGCCTTTAATCCCACACTTGGAAGGCAGAGGCAGGTGAATCTCTGAATCTGGGGCCAGTCTGGTCTACAAAGTGAGTTCCAGGTCAGCTAGGGCTATACAAAGAAACCAAAATTAAATAAGAAAGTATACTTGCTATGATACACATTTTCACCTTATTTACATACAATGCTAGATATACATATTTTGTAAACACTATTTAATAGTTCTCATTCATTTTCTTTACTTTCACAAAGCTAATTCCCCCACGCTCAATATCCACACTGCCTTTGGAATCACAGGTTTCTTAAAATCTCAGTCCAGCCAGGCAGTGGAGACACACAACCTTAATCCAGCACTCAGGAAGGAGAGACAAGCAGCTAGCTATCTCTGTGACTTCGAGGCTAGCCTGGTCTACAGAGTGAGTTCCAGAACAGGCTCCAAAGCTACAAAGAAACCCTGTCTCGAAAAAACAATAAATGGATGGATGGATGGATGGATGGATAAAATCTCAGTCCCATCAGTAACTGCATGCAAAGTGGTGACCTGCGCACATTTTGAATGACTGCCTGCAGACTGAGGCTGCCCATCATAGTACTTCAGATGACTACAGTTGTTAAGCGAAGTATAGTTACCAACCATGATGATGTAGGTATATATACACTGTGCTTTTTGACCTGTTTTTTTATGAATATGGTTTTTCTATTCATAACTGCTATATCAAAGAATTCATTTCTAGAGCTAGTCATATTTGTAAAAATATATATGTTGTGACTGTTTTATTGTGTAAAGTGGCTTACGAAATATTCCTGTACTTGTTATTTTTCTTCAAATAAATTCCCATTTTAAATGTAAAAGAGTAATAAATTAAAATGTAATAGAAAATATATAAAGAAAATAAAGGCTGGGTATGGTGGCACACACCATTAATCCTAATACTGGGAAGAGTTCAAGGCTAGTCTGGTCTATATTGTGAGTTCCAGGAAAGGCTCCAAAGCTACTGAGAAACGCTGTCTTGAAAAACCAAAAAAAAAAAAAAAAAAAAGAGAGAGAGAGAGACATGGGGAAGGGACATACTTTAGGTCTGTGAGGACAGGATTTTTAAGCAAAGGTGACAACTGCTTCTCCCTAGCAAGGAAAAGGGGAGAGATTAACTACAAAGGAAACAGCATGTGCAAAAGGCCAGGGGGAATACAGCCCATCTCTGGAGGAAGCAAAAGAGGCCAGGAGAAAGAAGCCACAAGAAATGTGGTTAGAGAAGAGAAGGGTGGGGCCACAGGCAGGGATAGGGCATAGGCAGGCAGCTCACTCAAGAGTTCCTCAGTCCAGCATGAGGAGTTGGGTGGGACTTTATTCTACTGCAATAGAACCATGTGGGGAAAATCAACAAAACAACAATGAAACCTTATTTCTAATTCATTTCATTATAATATTTACGAGTCTAGCAATATGCTCGAATATTTTAAGTAAGAAAGGTAGTTCTACATTTTTTTCCCCAGAGACTCCTAAAAGTTATATAAACTGCAGGGCCCATATTACTAGTTTCTTTCTTGAATCCCTGAATGAGTAAGAGCTATGTTAATGTCAGCCTCAAGGTATGGAGGGGGGGCAGCCTTGACATTGTGACACCAAGAATTCTTTCACCCACCAGTGAGCATTTTCTTCTTCCTCTTCCTTACTTCACATTGTCTTACGTTTGAATCGACCACTGGTGTAAACACAAAGATCAGAAGCACAAGAGTTCTTTCTGCTGACAGCCCAAGAGAGAAGAGGGCAAAACGTGAAGCTGTCCCTGCAGCACCCCTACCCCACCCCAATTAGTGCTAGGAAACAAGGGGGAACAGTCCCTGTTTGTCTCCAACAGCCTACACAGAAATGTCTCCTATTGTCACCCAGCAGTGAGTCACAGAGGTAAATGCAAACTGCACAGAAAACAAGGCTAAAGGGCTGTTTGTCAAGAGGCACCTTAACACACCCAATGAACATGACCTGTCAATGGTCCACCAGCCTTCTCAACAACCAATACAAGGCATCTGAGGGGGATAGTTTGGGAAGGTTCAAGTTGGTTCTATTATTGCAACCAGTTGTTCTGGGGAGAAAAAAAAAAAAATAAGCCTAGGCCCAGAGAACATAAGAGACTTGTCTGGGCTCACAAAACTACAAGCAACAGAGCCAGGCTTCAAATCCAGCCTGATCCGGCACACAGCCTCTAAAGCTAACTACTGTTTAGAACCTCCCAATCTCATCCAAATTTTTCTGCCATCAACTCGGAGGTAGTTTCTTCTAATATTCCAGATTCTGTTTCTCAAAACAAACAAAAAGACAAAACACCAGGCAGTGGTAGTACATGCCTTTGATCCCAGCACTTGGGAGGTAGAGGCAGGTGGATCTCTGTGAGCTCGAGGCCAGCCTGGTCTACATAGTAAGTTCTAGGACACCAACAGGTACACAGAGAGACCTGTTTCAAACAAGGCAAACATTTTTAATTAAAAAGAAAAAAATGATTGGCTGGGTGGTGGTGATGCATGCCTTCAGTCCTAGCACCAGCACTCAGGAGGCAGAGGCAGGTAGATCTGAGTCTGAGGCCAGCCTGGTCTACAGAATAAGGCCCAGGACACCCACAGTTACACAGGGAAACCCTGTCTCAAAAATAAACAAATAAATAAGTTTAAGGAAATATTTTATTATTATGTGTGAATATGCACATTCCACAGTATTTGTGTGGAGGTCAGAGGATAAATTTCAGGAGTTGATTAGGTCCATCCACTGCAGGATCTGGGAACTGAACTCAGGTCACCAGGTTTGCACAGCAAGCACTTTTACAGAGCTATTTCTCCGACACCCCCTCTTCAGTTCTTTTCATGAAACCTCTCTTCTCTTTCCAAGGCTACAGCTACAATGTCAAAATTAACACAAGAATGAATGACAACAGGTATTTCCACTTTCAAACCCAAAAATCTGAAGGAAGATAAAGCCCTAACCTTTGACAAGAATCCACAATGAACAAAATTTATCCTAAGGGCTGGACAGATGGCTCAGCAGTTTAAAAAACTACAAGCTCTTACTGTTTTTGCAGGGGACTGGGGACCTGAGTTCAGCTCCCAGTAGCCATGGCTCATAACTGCCTCTAAATAGTCCAGGGAATCCGATGCCTCTAGCCTCCAAAAGCACCTTCACACAGGCAGACACACATACTCGTGCAAAATTAAAAACAAAATCATTAAAAAAAAAAAAAGAGCTTGTGTTAATCTAACATAGTAGCAACTGCCTGTAATTCCAACATCACAAAGATAAGTCAGGAGAATTTCAGTTCTATACTAGCCTGAGTTACATATACAGACCCTGCCCATCCCACTCCACCCTCTCAAAAAACATGTCTTGAACATAGTTACCGAAGAATACCTCACCCTGAAAGGGGGTTGGGGGGGCTTGCTGTCTGTTTTAAAGAGCAAAATGCTGTATGTACAAAATGAACAAATGCTCGTGATGCTGCTCAAAGACATACACTACAAGTCAATGGTCAAGAACAACCGCCAGGAGCTGAGCAGGACCTAAAGGGACGCGTCTGAAGCAGGTCTTAGCCTGGCTACGCTCACACAAACCCACTATCAGCCCTGCCAGCACTGTAGGTTTCAATGCAAGTCAGCATCCCGACAACAGGTCCCGAGTTATTAAAATCTAGGGAAAGGGGAGAGTTACAATAATCTCCAAAGGGCAGAATGCCCGAAGCTACTTTCATTTTGTCACATACCTCAAAGACGCCCATCGTCAGGTAAAGACGAAGAATTTAATCATTTCCAGTTATTTCTCCATCTAGTCTGAGTGTCTCTCCCACAGATGGAACCCAACAGGTGGGCTCAAACCCCCCACCCCAAATACCCTTATGAAATAAATTATACGCAAACCGGCCTCTGCAGATACCGAGCACCTTTGGTTTGGCTTCCACGGTCATCGTTCTTAGTCTCAGGTCAATTTCCGGCTCGCAGTTAACTAAGCAAAGCCAGAAAAACTGGTGAGGGGATGGACTGTCGCATGAACGGTCTGATGAGGAGAGACTCTTCCCTCGAACAAGGCAGTACCCAAGGAGGCCATGGACAGAGACTCCTCAAAATGAGCCAGGTAACAGCCATGAGGAAGTCTGCGCACACACGCCCCCGCTGGCCAGGCGATCCACCGGCCACAAGGCCCCACAGGTGTCAGGCACCAAGAGTAATGGGGCTCCCCCATCCCAAATCCACACTCAGACCTTGGGGAGGTAGGGAGGTATCAAAGGCGCAGAAACGACCTGAATTTGCTCTGTCCCGTTACAGGCCAGAATCCCAGAGGATGCCCTTTAGGCAATAGCCGGGGAGACACATTAGGTTTCGTTTTTCTTGGGCGAAAATTGATACCGGTGGCCAGGGGCGACACACGGGGTTGGGAAAGAGGGGGATCGGGACTCGCGGGTGCACAGCCGGTGTGAGTCAAGCGCACAATCAGTGCTTAGTCACCGATAGCCCGGCGGCCGGAGTTCCTCGCCCCCCGCCAGCCGGGGCCGTACGTGACCGAGCCGAGCCTGGTGGTGGCGGCCTCCCGGCCACTCCCGGTACTCACTCGGCCGAGCTGGTCCCGTTAACCGCCGAGCCATCGGGGGTCGGGTTCAGCTGGATGGGCGTCGGCTTCTTCTTGGGCATCTTGCAGCGAGGAAGCAGCCTGCAACTCGGAGGGGAGCGCGCGGCCGCTTCTCGTTTCCTCCCTGGGTTCTGCCCGGAGTTGGGGTGGCTCTGTCAGCCGCACGCTCCTGGGACCCTCCGCCCAACCCACGCGGGGAACCAGCTGCGCGCGCTCGGAGGCCCGAGACTCTCTCGCCTCAGCGCACGCGTTCCTTGGGCTCCGACGGCCTCGCTACGCACTCCCCACAGCTTGGCTAGAGATGCAACCCCAGAAAAAGTACGGCCACTGCCGCCACAGCACTCCGAGCCGCGGCGCACAGACGTCCCAGTGGGGGACTGGAGGGCGGGGGAGGGGCGGGGAACGAGGCAAGCCCCGCCCCCACGGGGCTGCAGCGCTTCCCTCACGCCCTCCTGACTCCGCCCCCGTCGCTTCGCCGAGAGCCAATGGAAACTGAACTCGGCGGCAGATGACGCGGAAATACGTCATGGGGGCGCGGCGCGCTGGGCTGGGGGCGGGGTGAGAGAAAGGCTTCCGGGCGCCCTCTGCTGACCAGAGGCGCCCTGCGGAATGGCGAAGAAGGTTCTTGCTCGCAGTTCCTCGTGCCTCTTGCCTGGTGCTGCTCGGCCTCTCCCTTAGGCTGGGTCACGTTGGCCCAGATGAAAGTACAAAATGAATCAGAAAAGGACCCCTTTACGTGTCCTGAGGCCAGGCTGGATAGAGTAACAGGAAACTAAACTTGTCAAGAGCCAGGGGTATAAACTTAATCCCGGTACAAGAGGCAAAAGCAGGCTGGTGTCTGTGGGTTCCAGGTCTGTTTGCTTTACATTGCAAGTTCAAGGCCAACCAGGGATATACTGTGATACTGTGTCTCAAAATAAAACTTTCAAAAGACTCCTTAAACCAAACTGGTGTGATGTGTGTGTGTGTGTGTGTGTGTGTGTGTGTGTGCTACTAAAATGCTTATAGAGAGCTGAGAACTCGGTGCTGATGAGGTAGTAAATTAGTACAGCCTATTTTGAGAGCAGATTGAAGTAGATTAATGGGTCAGTTGTCCTATCTGTCACCAACCTCACATCCTTTTTTAGTTGTTTTCCAAGTCTTAAAATCTCCAAGTAGCCTGGACAGATAGTGCAGAAGTAGAGAATGCTTGCTACTCTTGCAGGACCCGAGCTGGGTTTCCTTCATTCATGTGTGGGCAGTTCACTACCACCTGAAGCTCCAACCACGGGGGATCCGATGCTTCTGGCCTCCGAGGGTACTTGTACTCATGTGCATTTACCCACCACACACGTACAAACAGCACTAAAAATAAAATCAGAGCCCGGTTCTAGTGGCACATATCTTTAATACCAGAACTCAGGAGGCCGAGGCAGGTGGATTTCTGTGAGTTTGAGACCAGCCTGGTCTACAGAGCGAGTTCCAGGACAGGCTCCAAAGCTACACAGAGAAACCATGTCTTGAAAAATGAAATAATAATAATACAAAATTGGACCAGTCATGGTGGCACACACCTTTAACCCCAGCACTCAGGAGGCAGAGTCAAGCAGATCTCTAAGTTTGAGGCCAGCCTCATCTACAAAGTGAGTTCCAGGATATCCAAGGCTATACAGATAAACCCTGTCTCAAAAAAAACAAAATAATGATGACGATGATGATAAATAAGATAAATCTTTTAAAAATAATAGGTTCGGGAACTAGAGAGATAGCTCAGAGGTTAAGAGCACTGGCTGCTCTTCCAGAGGTCCTGAGTTCAATCCCAGAAACAACATGGTAGCTCACAGCCATCTATAATGAGATCTGAAGGCCTTTCCTGGCATGTTGGCATACATGCCAGCAGAACATTAAATGTATAATAAATAAATCTTTAAAAATAAATAAATTTAGCGTTACATAAATAGGTATGGTGGGGCACGCACTCACCAAATGGAGGCAGGAGGATCAGAAGGCTATCCTCAACTACCTAGCAAGTCCTAGACCTAACCTAGGCCACATGAGACACTGTCTACCCAACACACACACCCCAAAAAAAGATCCTAGGTTTAGTCTACAAACTCCACGTTTAAGTTGCCAGCACCAAAATAAAAAAGTATTAATTATTTCATCCCATCTTTCTATGATACTTGTTAGAGAATAAGATGCGAATTGATTAGCTGGTTCAATAGTACATAAGTATTCACAATGAACCTGAGCAGCCAGAACTTGTGCTCATAGACTCAGCAAAGACCTTCTTATCAAAAATAAAAAGAGATTGAATAGCCAGAAAAATGCAGTTTCAGGGGCTGGAGCCATGGCTTCTTGGTTAAGAGGTCTGCTGCTCTGGCTGAAAGCCCAGGTTCGTTTCCAGCACCTGCATGGCGGTTCACAGCTACCCAGCATTCCAGTTCCAGAAGAGCTGACATTCTCTGCTAACCTCCAAGGGCATCAGGCACACACATGGTGCACATATGTACATGCAGGCAACACGCACATACACATAAAGTGCATAAATCTCTTAAAAATGCACATTCAAACGTCCTCTTTTTAAACTACTCAGCCTTAAAGACACTAGGAATGAGAGAACAATTAAGAATCATCTGCACTGTGCAGTCCAGAGCAGGCGTTAGGGATAGGAAGGTAAGGAAGCTGCAGAAAGCTGAAGGGAAGGGAGAGACTGACTTCCAGGCAGGGAGGAAGCCCTAAGCGGGATTTTCTAGTAGCCAAAGAGCTCCAAGTCCAGACAGCAAGACGTCCAGGTAGAGAAGGCCTGGCAGTTTGGATGGGAAGTTGTTTATCTACAGCATGGTTGATCAAGTGACTAGAATCGTTCAAGGTAATTGGATTAGTCAGTTACTCTCCTTTTAGCTGTAAGCAAACCCTGGCAGGAGCTACCACTTCAAGACAGAGTTACTTTGGCTCCTGTCCATCCAGGCAGAGAAACATTGTGGCAGGAGGAGCTTGAGGCCTCTGGTCACAGCATCCACAGTCTGGAGGCTCAGAGAGATGGAAATAGTTCTCAGCTCTTGCTCCTTCTCATTTAACCGTGGACCACAGCCCATGGAATAGTGTCACCCACATCTAATGTGGATGTTCTCACTTGAATGAACCCGAGCGAGAGACTCCCTCACAGACACATCCAGAAGCCTGTCTCCTAGACAGTTCTAGACCCTGCTAAGTTGACTATATGAACCACCCCAAATATGGCTGCGGGTGTCTCACTAGTGGAGAATGAAGACACAAATAGAGTATGTAAGAAGATTGTCTATGCTAATGGAATTTGAGGGTATCAGTTAATTCAATTTTTCTTTCTTTTTATTTTTAGCTTTATTTTTAAAATAAACATTTTATTTAAAAGTTATCACATGTTATGAGGTACATATAGATAGCAAAATGGTTACTATAATTGAGCAAATTAATGTAATTAACATTTCACGGTTAACTCTGTGAGTGTACCAATGACAGCTAAAATCGACTAACTTAGCAAAAACTCCACATACAATACAATTTTATCATTTTAGTCCTCATATTGGCTACTAGAGATCTAGACCTAGCTGGATACGGTAGTAATCATCTGCAATCTCAACACTCAAGCAGCTAAGGAAGGAGGAACCCACAAATTCAAAGCCAACATGAGTTATATAGTCAGAGTCTATATCAAAGAGCAAACAAGCAGTCCAGACTTGTTCTTTCTTCATAGGCATGACTTTATATCTTTTGTCCAACATTTCCCTATTTCCTCCCTCCTCCTCATTTCTCAACATGCAAGCCTAGTATAAATGTGTGCATATGTACATAGAAAACATTATGTCCTTCATATAAAACATATATCATTTTTAGTATCAAAGTAAAATCATAAATGATAAAAGTGTACTGCTTGAATTAGCAACACATGGCTTCAATCCCAGCATCCGAGAGGAAGAAGCAAACAGATCTCTGTAAATTCAAGGCCAGTCACTTCCAGTCTACGTGTCAAGTTCCAGGATAGCCTAGTTTACAAAGGGACACCCTGTCTATAACAATTTTTCTTTACTAGAAATCAACTTTGTGTGTCTGTGCATATATGTGTGCCAATATGAGTGTTGAGGCCAGAAGACAACCTCAACTGTGTTCCTAAAACACTTACATCGTGGATTTTTGAGACAGGGTCTTAATTGGCCAAGCAAGCCAATAAGCCTCAGGGACCCAACTGTCTTCATGCTCCCAAGTACCACTACATCCTACTTTATTTACTTACATTATTTTTCTTTGTCTATATAGATGTGTGTGCATTCATGTATGTGTCTCATGTGGGTAGGGATGAGATGCTATGTATGCATGTGGAGGACAGAAGACAGCCTCAGGTGTTGGTACCTGTCGAAACCCTCAAGAGTTGTCCACCTTGGTTTTTTGTTCTTATTTTTGTTTCTGTTTTTATTTTTTTAAGATTTATCTATCTATTTTATGCATATGAGTGCTGTATCTGCATGTAGCCCTGCACACCAGAAGAAGGCATCCAATCTCTTCACTACATATAGTTATGAGCCACCATGTGAGTGCTGGGAATTGAACTCAAGATCCCTGGAAAAGCAGCCAGTGCTCTTAACCTTTGAGCCATCTCTCCAGCCTCCTTATTTGTTTTTTTGCTTTTTCCCTTTGTTTGCTTTTTTTTTTTTTTTTTTTTTTTGAAACAGGGTCTCTCACTGGACCTGGAGCTTGCCAATTAGGATAGGCTGACTGGCCATGGATCCCGGGTATCTGCCTGTCTCCATTTCCCCAATGTTGAAATTACAGGCCGGGCAGTGGTGGAGCACGCCTTTAATCCCAGCACTCGGGAGGCAGAGGCAGGCGGATCTCTGTGAGTTCAAGACCAGCCTGCTCTACAAGAGCTAGTTCCAGGACAGGCTCCAAAACCACAGAGAAACCCTGTCTCGAAAAACCAAAAAAAAAAAAAAAAAAAAAAGTTACAAATGTATGGCACCCTGGCTGTTTTTGTTTTTCTCACAATATATTCTGACCATGCCATCTCCTCCTAGATCCTGATTACTTTCCCTCTTTTCTAACTCCATACTTTTTTTTCTCTCTCCTTTAGAAAATAAACAGGAAAAAAAGAAAACAACAAAGACATAAAAAGCAAGAAAAACACATATACATGCAGAAACATACACACACAGTAAGAACCACAATATCCAAACGCAAGAACAATAAGGTTAGCTAATAAGATTTTGCGTAATTAATTGAAGTTTTCAAGGCCTCACTTCAATCCTATGAAAGATATAAATAAAGTTCCTTCTAAAACTGAAATATGACCCTATGTGGCTTGCTGAGGATCAGTCTCTATTGAGGACTGTCCCTTAAACTCTCATCATGGTCTAGAGTCCAGGTTTAGAACTGCTCCAGGCAGGCATAATGGCATGGGACTGTAATTCTAGCAACTGAGGGACTGAGGCAGAAGGATACAGAGTTGCTGTACAACCAAGAATAGCAGTAACACTTTGTCTTAAACAAACAAAAAAGGAGGTGAATGGGAGACAGGGCAAAGTAGATTTTATACTTGCAAGAAACTGTCAAAAAATGAATAAATAACAATTAATTAAATATTTGTAAAAATATATTAAAAAACAACAACGACAACTGGACCGGGCAGTGGTGGCACATGCCTTTAATCATAGCACTTGGGAGGCTGAGGCGGGAGAATCTCCGTGAGTTTGAGGCCAGCCTGGTCTACAGAGCTAGTTCCAGGGGCTGGGGCTGGAGAGATGGCTCAGCTGTTAAAAGCTAGTCTCACAACCAAAATATATGAGCTAGTTTCAGGACAGCTAGGTCTGTTACACAGAACAACTCCAACTCTGTCTCAAAAAACCAAAGGGGAGGGTGAGAGAGAGAGAGAGAGAGAGAGAGAGAGAGAGAGAGAAACTGAGTTAGAAGAAATGGCTCATCAGATAAACCTAATGACCTAAATTTGATCCCTACAACTCATGTAAATCAGATATGTTGCTGGAAAGATGGCTCAACAGTTAAAAGCACTTGTTGCTCTTGCAAAAAACCAGAGTTCAGTTTCCCAGCACCCACATCTGGTGGTTCACAACTGACTATAATCCAAGAGTGTCTCTTCCTCTCTTCTGGCCTCTGAAGGCACCCCCACATGTGTGCATACACACATGGACACACACATAAATACAATTTTGGAGGGTGTTTCAAGACAGGGTTTCTCTGTGTAGCCATCCCGGAACTAGCTATGTAATCAAAGCTGGTCTCAAACTCACAGAGATCGGGCTGCCTCTGCTTCCCAAATGCTGTTATCAAAGCATGCACCACCACAACTGGCATGTGTAAACTTTTTTCATTTTAAATTTCTTTTATGCATATGGATGTTTTGGCTACATGTATATCTGTGTACCAGATTTAAGAGAGTGTAGGGAATCTCCTGGAACTAGAATTACAGGTCGTTGTGAGATACCACGTTAATTGCTGAGAACTGGGTCCTCTGGTGGGCACCCAGAGCTCTTAAGCATATCCCTCTCCACTTGCAGCACTTGGGTAAGCATTGTAACAGTAGGTGTTAGTGTAAATAACAAAAAGCTGCTGTTTTGTAGGCCAAAAAATTTGGAATATTGACAATTTTTTCTGGTTCATCCTCTATGTACACAGTGTTATTAAATCACAGATGTAGCTGGACGTGCTGTTGCACGCCTTTAATCCCAGCACTTGGGAAGCAGAGGCAGGAGAATCTCTGTGAGTTGCAGGCCAGCCAGGACTACACGAGAGTAAATTTAAAAGCAAACAAAAACAAACAAGCAAACCAGAAAACCACAAATGTGAGGATTCAAGAAATACAAGGACAACCACTGGTGAACATGAGTGATGACCTAAGAAACACTTTAATTCAGACCTCCATGCCTGAGGTCCAGTGTCAAAGCCAGAGAAAGGAAAGCAGTGATATGTTCTGAGTCTGTTCAACATTTGCGTGGAAACAGCCTTATGTAATGCTGTCTGATAAAATTTACAAAGAATATGAACCTGGGAGAGTGGTACCTGGGAGTGCTTTCAGTTCCCAGAGATACTGAACATCCCTGAACCTCGGCTAATTCCCCTCTAACGTGAGGATTTCACCAGCTTCTACAACAGATGTGAGTCTCAGTGAAGCTGTGAAGGAACAATGCCTAACACACACGAGCTACATAAATAGTGTTGTGGGTGGGGTTTCTTCAAGTAAACATAATCTGTTGGGAGAAGAATCATTTACAGAGGCTTTCTGGGAAACAATTTGGTTTAAAAAACATTTGCACAATTTGACTTGGTAATCCCATCCGGATGAATCTTTTGTGGGAGAATTATGAAACCATGCAAAAGAATGACCCACAAATAAATTAACTAGCTAAAATCTGAAACTGCCTAAATATACAGCAGACAAAAAATGATTACATCATCTGTAGCACAGCCAGATGATGAAATAAATATTGGGTGAGAATGGTTTTTTTGTCCTAAAGTTTCAACCAGTAAAAATTAATTTAAAAAAGATTTTTTTAAAAAAAGGCTGAGTAGGGGTAACACATGCCTTTAATCCCAGCACTCAGGAGGCAGACAGATCTTTGAGTTTGAGGTCAGTCTTGTCTACAAAGAGAATTCCAGGACAGCCAGGGATACACAGAGAAAAACAAATACAAAAGCAAAAAATTAATTCACTTTAGAAATGAAAGCCAAGGATCTTGGGCAAAAGGGTCTATTTTTATTTTTTCTTTTCTTCTCTTCCCCTCCCATTATTCATAATTTCACTACAAAAGATTCATCCATCCAAGTTTACTTCTGGGCTGAGCATGTGTGTGGTTCAGCGAGAGAATGCTTGTTGGGCATTTGTGAAGCTCTGGTTTGAGTCCCAGCATCATAAGAAAAGCAAAGTAAAACAGAACAAACAAACAAAAACTATTGATAAGGATGTGTTACACTGTGCTGGCTGGTCGATGTGTTAACTTGACACAGGCTAGCATCATTTCGGAAGGAACCTCATTAGAGAAAATAGCCCTACCAGTTTGGCCTTTGACAAGCCTGTAGTGTATGTTCTTGATTGATGACTGCCAGCATGGGGGCTCACAGCCATCTCTATTGAGATCTGGCGCCCTCTTCTGGCCCTGCAGGCACACATGCAGGCAGAACACTGTATACATAATTAATCCTAAAATAAATAAATAAAATAAACTTCTGGAAAAGGAGAACTTACTGATTATAGCAAGGAGAAGTTATTCAATATGAGGAAATATTTTCTTCAGTTTTGGTTTTGTTTCTACTATAATGCTACATATCCTACACCATAATCGTGATAAGAGTTCTGACTTTATCAGATGCTTTTTACCATTTATTTTATTTGATACGGGTCTCAAGTATTACAAAATGGTCTCCACCTTTCTGTAACCAAGGATGACTTTGGACCTCTCTTCCTCCTGCCTCTACTTCCCCAGTGCTGAGATTACAGACGTGCATAGCACTTGGGGTTATTCAGCAATGGGGATCACATTCAAAGGCTTGCTGACTGCTAAGCAAGCGATGGATCAACTGAGCTGCAGCCCCAGTTGAAATTCTTTTATTACATCATTTCCTTCCACCTATGATTCTTTCTGTTCAGAATCTGTTTGTTTGTTTTGTTGACAAGGTTTCTCTGTAGCTTTGGAGCCTGTCCTGGAACTAGCTCTTGTAGACCAGGCTGGCCTTGAGCTCACAGTGATCTGCCTGCCTGCCTCCGCCTCCCGTGTGCTGGGATTAAAGAAGTGCCACCACCATCCGGCTCTTATTTTTGTTTTTAACATGAATGTATCTACGTATGTATGTGTATATATATATATATATATATATATATATATATATGTTTGTATGCAAGAGCTCTTAACTGCTGAACCATCTTTCTAGCCCCCAGTCTCCCACTCTTTAAATGTGAGCCCAGTATCTAATGCTGGTGTGGGTCTCAGTTCTCTAGGTCTCCAATTCAGAGAAAGCCTAGAAAAGAAAGAAGATAAATCCTGCACAAGTCGGCAGAAACCTAGTGACATGGTGTTATCACCATCGTAAAATAAACAATACTTTATATTTTATGGGGCTGTTGTCCCATTACAATAATCTGGCACATTGTGGGGAAGATATTTCTTATTCCTTGGGAGAACATAAAACTATAAAATATGTCAGGGGTACCAACAATTACAGTTTTCAGTATGTTAAAATCATATGCACAAGTCCAGGCTTGTGTGCCATGCAGTTCATTACTGGAGACGAAAATCTGCTCAGGCAAACTCTAAATGTTCTCTAAGCTAACAGGCCTCTGAGCAAGAGTGAGTTAGGAGACACGCTCACACTCTTGTGGGTTCTGCCTGAGCTCCTCTTCTCGTGGCCTCTAGATCACCGCAGCTCAAATGGTCACTCCCCACTTTCCATTTCCTGTCTGTAATCTTTGCAGAGCACTTGGCAGGAAGAGGATAATGAAGGAATTTCCCACAGAGTAGACAGAAGCATGAAAGAGGAGGAGAGGGTGGGGCAGCCACAAGCATTTAGGGGAATGTTCTGGCAAAGAGATTTGAGATCTGTTTAATCTCAGACCAGATTTGAGAATAAGAAGATCCGGGATCCGGGATTTGGATTGCAAAGGAAGTCAAGGCTTCCTTCTAAGAAGCTGGCATGTCCTGAGTATCTGCTTTCTCGGTGCTACACAAAGGTAAAAATAAAGTTAATTAACTAATTAATAATAATAAACTGCAGGGAGGGGAGGGAAATGGGAGACAGTGGCGGGGAGGAGGCAGAAATCTTTAATAAATAAATTAATTAATTTAAAAAAAAGAGCTGAAAAAAAAAAACTGCAAAGCATCACGGCACCACATCTGCCACCCAGGACAAAATGCCTGTCTGTCCTCCAAAGAACGCTACAGGATCTGGCTTCCTGCCTGGTTCAGGCCACATCCTCAGACAACGGCTGAGCTCACATTGCCCTCCACCTTGCTGGAGCATCTTTCTTTAAGTGAAGAATAAGTGACCACTAAAAGTGGTATCAAGTTGGGCGGTGGTGGCACATGCCGCCTCTAAGCCCAGCACTCGGGAAGCAGAGGCAGGCGGATTTCTGAGTTTGAGGTCAGCCTGGTCCACAGAGCAACTTCCAGGACAGGCTTCAAAGCTACAGAGAAACCCTGTCATGAAAAACAAAAAACAAAAGAAACAAAAAAGGTGGTTATCAAAATACTCCCAGTGGTTTCATTGCAGCTGGAATGGCGGGCCTTGGGAACTGAGGAAGCAGATGTAGCTCCTGGGGGTGATGGGAGCCAGCTGCAGCAGATTTAGGTTTCACACTTAACTCTTCAGTTATTCAGCAGGAGTAGCTGCAAGATTGACAGGACTATAAACATCCAGACAGTGGGTTACAATTCTAAACTGCTTATCTAAAATGTTTAAAATTTAGCTCCCGTTAGTGTGTTGCTATACATTTTAATTCCAGTATAGATATCTTTAATCCCAGAAAGGGCCAAGTGAGTTGCTGTGAGTTCAAGGTCAACCTTGTCTTCCAGGGCAGCATTGTTACACATATGTACACGTATGCTATTAAATTAAATATTAATTACATTGATTAATTAAGTGGAAAATTTAAACATTAATGAAATAAATATTAATTAAAACAAACGTGAATTAAAATTTTAAACTAGTTTCATATTGTAGGGAATCTCTGGTCTGGTCTCATTCTCCCATTCCAAACCCAGCCCAGATGTTTGGCTAGGAATACAGCCCCACTCCTCCCATTCCAGACCCTGCCCCATAGAAATCCCACCAAGGGTCTGCGGCCCCTGGCCCTGCCATGTGATTTCTCTCCTGCTTTCTTCTCCAGAGAATCATCCAGGAGTTGCTTTGCTCAGATTAAACCTGGTCATATTTTTCAGCCTGGTCTGACTTATTGCATCAGCAGAGGAACCCACTACTGGGGATTTCAAAACACTTATTACATATCATGTCCACCACACAGATAAATCAACTTAGGAATTCACTTTGAAGAAATACTCAGAGGTGAGCAAAAATGGCACCTCGTACAGGGCTTAGTCCTGGAAGCCTGACTGGATCCACTTGGAAATGAAGAATTCACAGACATTGAAGAAACAACAGACACTCGTGCAGAAAGGCTGGGGTCAGGTGGGCTCCGCTCCCTCTGATGGAAGGCACCTAATACATAACCTGGAAACTTAGCGCATTTGCATTTACTGTGCAGACACAAGGAGGAGGAGGTCCGGGTGTTTCTGTGGGAGATCTCTGTAGAGGAGCAGCATCAGGCTATAAACGTCAGGGAGGAGGAAATTGTTCAGATACTTTCTGTACACCAGCTAAAGGTCAATTGTTCCTCAATGCTTTAAGCAGAGAATGCTTTGCTAGTTCTTTGAGCCTTAGCTAGGAAAGCCTTGCAGTTTCCTTGGGCACGAGGGCATGAGGAGGCACTGTGCCCCTGTCAACAGTACACGTTGACTCAGGACTTCATCTGCTCCCCACACAGATTTATGTACAACAAAGATCCTTGTTTCAGCATCACTTTTTTTTTTTTTTAGTTTTTCAAGACAGGGTTTCTCTGTGGTTTTGGAGCCTGTCCTGGAACTAGCTCTTGTAGACCAGGCTGGTCTCAAACTCACAGAGATCCGCCTGCCTCTGCCTCCCAAGTGCTGGAATTAAAGGCGTGCGCCACCACCGCCCGGCTTCAGCATCACTTCTAACACACACACACACACATACACACAAATTTCCGCTGGATAGAATTTGTTGACGGTGATCACAACTGGAAAGAAAGACTGGCTCATAAGAAATGGCTCACAACCATCTGTAATGAGGTCTGGTGCCCTCTTCTGGCCTGCAGGCATACACGCAGAGAGAATATTGTATATGTAATAAATAAATAAATATTTAAAAAAAAGAAATTGCTTACCTTTTATTTTATGTTCTTTTCTTTTTTTCTGCCTAACTGTATATACTACTTTATTTTATTTTCTTCACAAACATTGACGAAGTTGGGGAGATGGCTCAGTCTGTAAAGTACTTGCTGCACAAGAATGAGGATCTGAGTTTGGATCTCCATCACCCATGCCAAAAAAGAAAAAAAAAACAGGAGGGCACTGCATGGTCCAATAGCTAAGCAGGAGAGAATAGGCGGGACTTCCAGGCAAAGAGAAACTCAGGGTTAGAATCTGACCCAGCAGGAGATGCTAGTGAGACACTGACGAAGTTGGACATATGGCACAGAGAAAAGGTCATATGGTAGAATGTAGATTAATAAAAGATTAATTTAAGTTATAAGTGCTAGTTAGGAAAAAGCCTAAACTAAGGCCAAGCGTTCATAATTAATAAGAAGTCTCTGTGTCGTTATTTGTGAACCGCCAGCCCAAAGAAAAGTCCAGCTACAGCTGCAAACATCTGTAATCCCAGTACCAGGGAGGCAGAGACACATGGGATGTTGGAGTGTACTGGCCAGCCAGCCTAGCAGAATAGCTATGTTCTAGCTCTGAGGGATCTGATGCCCTCTTCTGGTCTCCACCGGCACTACACTCATGTTCACAGATTTTTCTCTTTCTACACACACACACACACACACACACACACACACACACACACACACACACCAATAATTAGAAATAAAATCTAGCCAGGTGGTGGTGCATGCCTTTAATCCCAGTACCCAGGAGGCAGAGGCAGGTAGATCTCTGTGAGTTTGAGGCCAGCCTGGTCTGCAGGGTGAGTTCCAGGATAGCCAGAGCTACACAGAGAAACCCTGCCTCAGAAAAAAAGTAAATAAATAAAAAACAACAAACAAACAAAAAATTTAAAAAAGTAAAGCAAAAGGATGAACCAGTGGTTGGGGATGTGGTCAATGGTAAAAACTTGCCTAGCATTCCTGAGGACAGAAATTGTGGCATATCTGTAAAACATCATCTCCAGCAATCAAAGAACTATTGATATGTACAACATTGGCGAATCTTATAGTAACCATGCTGAATGAAAGAAGCCACACACCAAATATGTTCTTACTCTACAACTCCATTTACATAATATTCTAAATTAAAAAAAAATTTCTTAAAATTTATTGTGTGATGGGTTGGGGGACAGGAAGCCAAAAGAAGGCTTCAGATCCCGTCTTAGTTACTTAGTTACCTTTCCATTGCTGTTATAAGACACCATGACCAGGAGTGGAGAGATGACTCAGAGGTTAAGAGCACTGGCTGCTCTTCCAGAGGTCCCGAGTTCAATTACCAGTAACCACATGGTGGCTCACAACCATCTACAGTGAGATCTAGTGCCCTCTTCTAGCCTGCAGGTATACATGCAGACAGAACACTGTATACATAATAAATAAATCTTTAGAAGACACCATGGCCAACACAACTTATGAAAGAATTTATTTGGGGTCCACAGTTTCATAAGGTTAGTTAGAGCTAACTAACTAACATCATCATGGTGGGGTACACGGGGGAGTAAGGTAGCAGACAGGCAGGCAGCTGAGCATCTACATCCTGGTCCACACACAAGAGGCAGGCAAAATTAACTGGGAATGGTGTGGGCCTTTTGAAACCTCAAAGTCCATCCCCCGGTGACACACCTTATCCAACAAAACATACCCCCAAATCCTTCCCTAATGGGTTCACCCAAATGGGGACCAAGCGTTCAAATGCATGACCCCCACTCAAACCCCAATAGATCCCTGGAGCTGGAGTTCCAGGTGTATGTGAGCAGTCAGATTAGGTGCTGGGGACTGAGCGGCAGTCCTTTGCGAGAGCAGCAAGTGCTCTTAACTACTGAGGCATTTCTCCAGCTTACACATGACATTCTAGAAAGTACAAACTGAAATGGGGCAAAGGGCAGATGAGAGGATTCTCAAAGATACAGAAGGACTCTGTTCAGTAGTGCATGTTGGGGTTCTGCAGAGGATCAGAACTGATAGAATGAAAAAATATATATGGGATTTATATAGGCTTTATATAGGATTTGTAAATGACATATATAGGCTGTGGCCCAACAATGGCTGTCTCCAGCACTCGGGAGGCAGAGGCAGGCAGACCTCTGTGAGTTCCAGGCCAGCCTGATCTACAGAGAGAGACCTTCAAAGAAAACAAAACCCCTCAGCCATTCCCACTGAATCAAATTCGAACTGGGATAGTGGAGAGAACAATTTAATTGCCTTCCTAGATGGCAGTCCCGCTAGAGAGAGCAGTGTTCCCGACAGGGAGAACATTGTATCCTCACCGGTGCTTGAGGCAGATCGCCCACATGCAGGCCTCCCACTCCCATCCTGGGCGTGTCAGCTGGCTCTAAGCTAAGAAAGCCGAGGAAAATGGCCTATGCGCAGAAGAGATGGAAAGAAGAGAAAAACGGGGAAGGTGGTTATGGAAACGGAAGCTTTGCCAGGTACCAGGAACCTCTCCCCCAGGAGCGACATGAGGTGTCTGCATCTACTGATTTATTATTGAAACTGGAAGAAGAGTCCAAGTTCAAGTTCTGAGGTCTAGGTGATGGTGAGAACCTGTCTCACTGAGTTTGTAGGGATCTCAGGAGGGCCCCCCAGATTCTGCAAGGGGTGGCAGTGATGGGGGCTTGGGTCAGTTGCATCTCTATGAGAACAGAAACTCCTTTGCCTCTGTACTGCCCTTCGGTGGTGCAGTCTCCAACAGCGCAGTCACAAACTCCCCACCCTTTGCCCACAACAACCCTAGAAACAAACCGGAAGCCCCACAGAATCCACTTAAACTTCTCCCCTCACCCAGTCTTCTCTGGTTCTGAGTCCCCCATTCACTTCAGACCCATGAACTAGTAATCACTTTTGGCAAATACCTCTTTTTTTTTCTTTACCTTTTTCTTTCCACTGCATTTATCCAACAGAACCTCAGCCCTGGTGTGAACTGATCATCTTCTCAGCCCCTAGGTTTCTCTCACAAACCTAAAATGCCCTACCTGTAAACTCCTATCAGAGTGAACTGCCCCACTCTCAAATCAAAGGCCACCCCCCCATCTGTGACCTTGATCCCATTCCTTCTTGTCTTTTCAGATCTCTGTTCCTTAAATTAACATGTATATTACATACGTACACATGGTCAGGGGCAGTGCTGTACACAGCGGCACAAGAAACCTTCCATCAATAAAAGGGATGTTGAATGAAGTGTGGTATAGGATGCGACAATGCAAGTTTTCTGTGGAATATTCCTTCACACTGTGTGAACACATGTCATTGTGATGAGTTTAATAAAGAAGTTGGCAGGCCAATAGCTGGACAGAATAAGATTAGGCCAGAGAGCCAGACTAAGGACACTGGGAAAAAGAAGGGGGAGTTGGAGGAGTCCCCAGTGAGATACGAAAGGGAAGAGGAGGTGCAAGATGAAAGAGAGGTAGTGCCACATGGCAATATTTAGATTAATATAATTGAGTTTATTCAAGTTGTAAGAGCTAGCTAGTAACAAGCCTGAGCTATTAGTGGAGCATTTATAATTAATATTAAGCCTCTTTGTGGTTAGTGGGGAGCAGGCTGACAGGACAGAGAGGTCTTACAATTTTCTGATAGGAAACAATGCGGAGGACTACTGAGACCTCAAGAACAATGGCAATGGGTTTTGATCCTACTGCACGTACTGGCTTTGGGGGAGCCTAGGCAGTTTGGATGCTCACCTTACTAGACCTGGATGGAGGTGGGTGGTCCTTGGACTTCCTACAGGTCAGGGAACCTTGATTGCTCTTCGAGCTGATGAAGAAGGGGGACTTGATCGGGGGAGGGGGAGGGAAATGGGAGGTGGTGGCGGGGAGGAGGCAGAAATCTTTAATAAATAAATAAATTAAAAGAAAGGGAAACAATGCGGAGGTACCACAGAACAAAATATGGAAGAAAAAATAAGCCCAGACAGAAAACATGCACTTTGATATCATTTTATGAAGGTCAGAAAGAAATGTACCCAATTACGCCAGCTGTGGTGGTGCATGCTTTAGTCTCAGCACTTGTATGGGTGGATCTCTGTGAGCTTGTGGCAAGCCTGGTCTATGTAGCAAGTTCAGGATAGCCAAGGCTACATAGAGAGACCCATCTAAAACATCAAACTTACAAAGAAATAAAACAAAAAACAGAAATAAAAAACCCAAACCAAACCAAATAAAACAAACAAAACCCCACAAATAATATGAAGCTAGAAAATGGCTCAGTGTTCAAAAACACTTGCGATTCTTGCAGAGGAGTAGGGCTCAATTTCCAGCATCCATATGGTAGTTTATAACTGCTCATAACTCCATGTCAGGAAATTCCATGCCTTCTTCTGGACACCTTGGGCACCAGCATGTACAGGTACAGGGAAACACATACACCACATAAAATTAAAATAATAAAAATAATGATACCAGAGCAATTGTTCAATGATTGATTCTAGAGCACTTTTTCCTTTCCCAGAATATCCAGGTTCAGGTTGTGAGCTGTTGTGAACTGCCTGTAACCCCAGTTCCAGGAGATACAATGCCCTCTTCTGGCCTCTTTGAGCACTGCACAGATGTTCATGTTTTACACACGTATTATTATTATTATTATTATTATTATTATTATTATTATTATTTATTATGTTGCTTTTTCGAGACAGGGTTTCTCTGTGGTTTTGGAGCCTGTCCTGGAACTAGCTCTTGTAGACCAGGCTGGTCTCGAACTCACAGAGATCCGCCTGCCTCTGCCTCCCGAGTGCTGGGATTAAAGGCGTGTGCCACCACCGCCGGCTTATTATTATTATTATTATTATTGATTTTTCAAGACAGGATTTCCTGGTTGTCTTGGAACTTGCTCTGTAAACCAGGCTGGCCTCAAACTCACAGAGATCTGCCTGCTTCTGCCTCTCAAGTGGTGGAGTTAAAGGTGTGTACCATCACCTGGCTTCTAATTACACTTTTAAATTTTATTTGCTTTTATTTTATGTGTATGACTTCTATCTGCATGGAAGTGCACTGGTGTGTGCAGTGCCCCCAGAGGTCAGGAGAGGGCAGCAGAGCCCCTGGAACTGGAATTTCAGGTGTTTGGGAGTAGCCATGCAGATTTAGGAATATTACCTGGGTTCAGTCTGCCTTCATTTTACACTTAAAAGCCAGGTTACAGTAAAGACGAACTAGGCCCATTCCTGTTTATGATTAAATCTGTTTTTCAAGGTTGGGCAATGCCCCACCTGTAACCTTAGGAGCAAATGGCTCTGTACGGCCTGTTCCAGGAAGCTGCAACCATGTCTTTGCTTCAAAAAGGTATAGCTATCCTGAACCCTACCTTTGTTTCCAAGGTTATTATGACTAACTTGTTATCAACTACCTTGCAATCATGTCTTTGCTTTAGAAGACTGAGATTAAAAAAAAGATTAAAAAAAAATAATAAAAAAAAAAAAAAGAAGACTGAGATTTTTATGCCTATGTCTTGTTCCTGTAGCCTTGCCTATTTTGCCCATCAAATCATTTGGGAACCCCTTACCCCTGAACTACAAGAACCTTGTTTTCCTCACATCCAAGGCTGATCTCTTGAACTCCACTTTTAGGTGTATGTGAATTAAAAAAAGCTTGCTTTAATTAGTATTGCCATGATGATTTGGGTCTGTGGTCTTTTTCCTCGAATTTTTTGGGTTGCTCCCCCCCTACCCCAGACAGGGTTTCTCAGGCTGTCCTAGAATTTGCTTTGTATACTAGGTTGGCCTCGAACTCACAGAAATCTGCCTGCCTCTGCTTCCCCGGATGCTGGGATTAAAGGTGTGCGCCACCACTGCCCGGCTGTGTTGAGCAATCTCTCTAGCTCCTTCAGCTCTATTATTATTTATTTTGTAAGTGAACACGGAGGGTACAGAGTTAAAAGCTAGCACGGGTTGTTTTTCTCACCATCTCATTTTTTTTTTTTTTGGGCGGGGAGGAGGGGGTGATCAAGACAGGGTTTCTTTGTGAAACAGTCCTGGCTGTTCTGGAACTCGCTTTGTAGAGCAGGCTGGCGCCTAGAACTTATAGAGATCATAGAGATCCTCTGTTTCCCAAGTGCTGGGATTAAAGGTGTGCACCACCACTGCTCAGTGCTCTCTCTCTCTCTCTCTCTCTCTCTCTCTCTCTCTCTCTCTCTCTCTCTCTCTCTGTCTTTTATTTCCATGGCTTTTTGTATGTAAACCAGCAGAATGCTTGGTGTTCTGCAGGCCAGAAAAGGGCCTCAAATGCTCTGATATTATACAAGGTTGTCAGCCACTATGTCGGTGTTGGAAATCAAACTAGTCCTCTGCATGAGCACCAAGTACTTTTAATGGTTAAGACATCTCTCTAGCACCTTTATCTCATTCTTGTTGTTGCTGTTTGTCTGCATTTTGAAACAGGGTTTTTCTGTGTAACAGCTCTGGTTGGCCTAGAACTGGTTTTATACATCAGGCTGGCCTCGAACTCACAGAAAGGCATCTGCCTCAGCTTGCCGGGGCCTGGGATTCCAGACGTGCATTCTCACGCCCGGCTTCCACCACCCGGTTTCTACGAACGGAGACCTATTTCGAAGGCCAATAAAGTGCCTAGAAAGTACGAATTCTGAGCTTCATGCTATTGAAAAATATGCTGGAGAGGAAAGAAGGCTTCCGAACCCAGGTGGGCGGGGCCCAGGTCCTTAGGCCCCGCCCAGGCCGCTCGGGCGCTGTTGGCGCCAAACTTTCCAGTTCTTCTCGCGTAGTGTGTTCCTGAGTCTCGCGAGAGGCGCTGTTCGCGCTGTCTACGGTCTGGCCGTTTGCTGGAGGTGAGACCCAGTTCGGTGAGGGAGTCTCTGGTAGAAGCCGTTTCGCCGGAGGTTCTGGAATTTCGGCGTGGGGCGCGGGAACTGGGGCGGCAGGAGCTAGGCTGCAGTGCTGAGGAGGACCGGGCGGAGCGGGCGGGAGCATGGCGGGCCTCCACCGCGCGCACACACGCTTGGCGCCAAGCGTCGGGACGGAGAATGGGGGGGTGAATGAAGTGGACTGGCCGGGAGGGAGGATGAGAAGCCTCGAGAAGAGGGAAGGGAGACGTGATATTTTTAGGGGTAGCACCCAGGGTGAGTCAGGATGCCGGAGTCCTTTAAGGTGAGGAGCTTGTTTGACAGCTGGAAATAAAGTAGGTTAGTAAGAGGTGTGGGCAGGAGTTGCCAGTCGGATGCTGAATTTGTTACTCCCATACTTCTCTGGGAGTTTGAGGACCATGAGGGGGAGGTAGACAAAAATATTGTCAAGGGGAGAAAGACACCTAGCGAACGACGCTTGCCGTGTGCTAAGAGAAACGAGTGTACTGATGAGCCCCACCTCGTGCTTTATTGTTTATTTGCTGGTTATTGTAGTTTTAAGTCCTGTTTTCAAACTCCCATTGGGATGGCACTAAATGTTTGGAGGCTTGGGGCGCTTGTCTGGGGCTAGGCTAAGAGCTGCAGTCTCCAGCCCTAAACATACTATGTTACTTTCTTTTTGGCTCCCCAAAATCATGGTTCATAAAACTTACTCAAAGACTTAGCCGTGTATTATCCAGAGTCAGTGCTTTGTTTTTATAGACTTATGGTCATAGAATTTAGAACTGGGGCCAGCTAGATGCTCCACAGGTAAAGATGGTACTTAGAGCTCATGGAAAGGTGGAAGACCTGAGTCCAGGGTTCCTCTTGCCCATTCACATTATATACACACACCAATAATAAGTAAAAATCATGTAATAAAAGTTGAAAATCTAGATTGGGGGTTTTTGTTTTGTTTGGGGTGTATTATTTTATATACAGTGTTCTGCCTGTATGTCTGCCTGCAGGCCAGAAGAGGGCACCAGATCTCATCATGGGTGGTTGTGAGCCACCATGTAGCTACTGGGAATTGAACTCAGGACCTCTGGAAGAACAGTCACTGCTCTTAACGGCTGAGCCATCTCTCCAGCCCTGATTGGGGTGTTTTAAATATGTTTGAGTCCAAATATGTTTAGTTTTGGAGGAAACTTTGAAAATTTATGTTTTTTTTGTTTGTTTGTTTGTTTGAGACAGGGTTTCTTCACGTCGTCCTAGCTGTCCTGGAACTCTGGAGACCATGCTGGCCTTAAACTCACAGAGTTAGTTTGCCTCAGTGCTGGGATTAAAGGTGTATGCCACCACCGCCTGGTGAAATTTACTGTTTTTGAGATTTACTTTCTAAGAATGTGTGAGGCAGGAATAAGTGCACATGAGGCCAGGTGTCAAATCCCCTGAAGCTGTAGTTAGAGGCGTTAGTGAGCTGTTCAGTGTGGGTGCTGGCATCTGAGCTTAGGACCTCTGTAACAGCAATGTGTGTTTTCAACCTCCAGCTCAAGCTTTTTATTTTTGAAGATGGGGATTCTCATGTAGCCCAAACTAGTCTGGGCTTGGCCCAGCTGAAGATAACTTGAGGGCTGGGGTTGCAAACCAATGCACCCCTATACATACATCTGGTTTATGACTGGTTATACTGGAAATTGAACCCATGGTCTTGTGGATGCTAACCAAGCCTTCCACCAACTGAGCTACCTCTGCATTGTGTATTGTGGGTGTGTTTGTATAGGCAAGGACTCTTGCCCAGACTGGACTCCTGGGTTTCTACTTTAGACTCCTAAGTATTGGGGCTACAGTGTATATCACTTGGAATTTTTTTTGTTTCCTTCCTGTAGTAAATATATTATCTATTGTATACTGAATTTGGGATATAGTAGTGGAACACAAAGAGACCTGTCTGATTTTGTTCTAAGAAAGGTACATTTCATTATAGGAGAGTAACATTAAATAAAACCTAATAGAGAGATGATGATTCCTGTGAAACTTCTGTATGGTGGTGTTAATTGTTGTAAGAGGATTCTGGGCAATAAAGGTGGCCTGTCAGGTAACAGTGCTTGCAGTACAAATTTGACTTGAATTTGATTCCCTGATGATGAAAGTCAGAAAGTTGTCCTTAGGGCTTCCACAGTGCTCATACAGTATTGCTATTCAATTTAGGGACATTTAAATAGTCTAAGAGTCTCAGGCTGGCCTTGAAATAATTGTGGATGGCCTGAAATAAACTCTGTTCCTCCTTCCTCTACCTTTTGGGGTTACAGAACGTCTCAACATTCCTGATTTGAGATAGGTTTTCCTGATGAGGTAATAGTTAAAATTTGAAAGAAATTAGGGATCAGGGACGAGCTTTCAAAATGTAGGTAATGTTAGCACTTGGGGAGTAGAGGCAGGAGGATCAGGAATTGGAGGCCAGCTTGGCCAATATATGACCTTATTTCAAACAACAAAAACGGTGCTCAGTGAATGTCAGAGATCTACTGCTCTTGAAAAGGACCTGGGTTCTCTTTCTACCACTCAAACCTGCTTATATCACCTTTTGCTTCTTTGTACATTTACACATGCATGTTGCATACAAACCCAGGCAAACACATAGGTAAAAATCTTTGTTGGGAGGTGGTGGTGCATGCCATTAATCCTAGTACTCAGGAGACAAAGACAGTGGTTCTCTGAGTTCAAAATCAGCCTGGTCTACAGAGCAAGTTCCAGGACAGCCTGGGCTATACAGAGAAGCTCTGTCTCGTAATCCCTGCCCCCCCCCCCCAAAAACCCAAAACAAAAAATTACTTTATCAAACAAACATTAAGATTTTTTACAGTGGAAATTGTTCTTTTAAGGAATTAAAAGAGAAGGTATGAGAGATATGGTATGAAGTGAAGTTGACATGGTATAAATTTTATTCTTTTGTTTGTATGTTTTTTAGTTTTTTCGGGATGGTTTCTCTGGATAGCCCTGGCTGTTGTGGAACGGGATCTGTAGAGCAGGCTGGCCTCAAACTCAGAGATCCACCTGCTTCTGCCTCCTGAGTGCTGGGATTAAAGGCCTTCCCACCATTGCCCAGTAAAGTTTTATTTTTTAATTTATTTTTATTTCATGTGCATTCATGTTATACTTGTATACATGTATATGAAGATGTTGGAGCCCATAAAGTTGAAGTTACAGGCTGTGTGAGCTGCCAAGTGGGGCTGGGAATTGAACCTGGGTCCTCTGGAAGAGGAGCTAATGCTCTTAACCACTGAGCCATCTCTCCAGCCTCTTTTAAAAGGGTCTCTTTTAACCCATGTTGTTTTTCTGCCCAAAAAAAAAAAAAAAAAAAAGGGTCTCTTGGTCCAGGCCAGCTTTGAACTTGTTAAGTAAGTTCAAGGCTGACTTTGAGTTCTTGATTTTCTTTCTTTCAAATGCTGGGATTACAGGTGCCACCATGCCTAGCAAACATTATTTTTCTCCACTGAATTTTTTTTTCCTTTTTTAAGACAGTGTCTTTAGCCGTAGCTGTCCTGAACTTGCTATGTAGATTATACTGGCCTCAACTCAGATCTTCCTGTCTCTGCCTCCTTAGTGCTGCGCTTAATGTGTGTACTATCACATCCAGCTCCATGCAGTTCTTTTTTTGTTTTGTTTTGTTTTGTTTTTGTTTTTTTTTTTTTTTTTGGATATAGACTTCTCAGTGTAGCCCTGGCTGTCCTTAAACTCACAGATCCACTTGCCTCTGCCTCCTGGACTTAGAGGCATATGCCTTGATCACCTGGCTGAAGGAAAAATATTAAAGGAATATTTCGAAAATTAAATGGGCAGGATATATTGAGTGCAAGAAGGAAGTGTCAAAGGTGACTTGTAAGTCTTTTACTTGAACAGCTTGATGGGCATCACTCACTGAATTGAGATCATTTAGTTATTCAGTTTTGTATACGATGAGCTTAAATGCCCTTGAGACACTTGAGAGCTGCAAAAGGAATAGTAGGGATGTCTATGCTAGAAGAATAAAAACTTGTAACTCCAGGACAGCCAGGACTATTGCACAGAGAAATTCTGTCTCGAAAAAACAAAACAAAAATTTGTAACCTGGGGACTGGAGTGATGATGTCTCAGTGATTTAGATTACTGGCTGTTCTTCCAGAGGACCTACGTTTGATTCTCATCTACTTGGTAGTATAACACACACTCTCTCTCTCTATATATATATGGGTGGGTGGATAGATGGATGGATGGATAGATAGATATTTCAAACTATAACTTGAATTCCTAATGGTCTGATGTCTTCTGGTCTCCACAGGCATACAAGCAGGCAAAACACTCCGTATATCAATGTTAAAAACCATGTAGTCGTTTAGTTGTAGGGACTACATTACTACTTGGTTCTGGTTAGCCATTTTCCTCCATATTTACTGTCTTCTCTACTTTTTATTTTGGATGAATTTGAAATGTGGTTTAAGTGATTGAAACGTGACTTTCATTGTGAATGAAATTAGATTGTGTGATAGTTAGGAAGGCTGTTTGGGATGGATAAAAATAGCTTTTTTTTTTTTCTTCTGGAGGAAAAGATGTTAGAGCAAGAAGAGAATGGCTTGTTTGAAATACCAGATTATGATCATATAGAAGATGAAACTTTTCCTCCCTTCCCACCTCCAGCCTCTCCTGAGAGAGATACTGCAGAACTTGAACCTGATGAAGGTCTGTATTGATAATTTCACAAATGTCCCTTGAATTTGCTTTTTTGTTTGCTTGGTTTGGTTTTTGGTTTTTTGAGACAGGATTTTCCCTATATCCTTGGCTGTTGTGGAACTTTCTCCATAGACCAGACTGGCCACAAACTCAGAGATCTGCCTGCCTCTGCCTCTAGTACAGGGATTAAAGGCGTGTGTCATCACAGCCTGGTTTGTTTGTTGGTTTTAAATTTTATAATTTATTTTACTTTATTTTATGTGTGTTGGTGTGAAGGTGTCAGATCCCCTGGAACTGGAGTTAGGAACAGTTGTAAGCTGCCATGTGGGTGCTAGGAATTGAACCCAGCTCTTCTGGAAGAGCAATCAGTACTCTTAGCTACTGAGCCATCTCTCCAGCCCTGATATATTTTGTAAATAAGACTTTAATTTTAAAAAATTATAGCATTTATTTATTTGTGTGTATCTGAATGTTTGTGGGCATATGGGTGCCACTATATGTGTATATGGAAGTCAGGACAACTTGCAGGAGCCAGTTGTCCTATCCACGATATGGGTATGGGGGAATTGAGCATAAGCAGTCAGTCAGGCTTGGTGGCTAATGCCTTTACCCACTGATTCATCTTGAGGGCCCAGGCCTTAAATTTTTAAACACTAAATTTCTATCTGTTTCACTACAATCAGGAAGTGGAACACCTGTTCCTGTGCCACCAAGGAGAACAGTTAAAAGGAATCTACCCAAGCTAGATGCTACTAGGTATGGACATTTACTCTCATACATTTAAAGTTTTCCACACAGTGTTTTTCTTCAACTGTGGTAAGCTTTGGTTGAACGATTTGGAAATCAGATAGTTTGTAAGCACCCCCCCCCTCCATAAACATTTTTTTTCTTTCTTTTTTTTCCAATTGGGGAGGAAATATTTTTTCTTGTGGTCTTGGTTTTGTCAGGACTAGAAAATCTGAAATTCCAAATATATTTGTTTTCACAGATTAACTTCAGAGAGAGGGCTTCCAGCCTTAAGGCATATGTTTGATAAGATAAAATTCAAGGGGAAAGGTCATGAGGTAAGAAACATTTGATTCCTCTTTCTTAGTACTGGACATTGGGTCCTGGGCAAGTGCTTGAACTTGTGCTAAACAGTACTCCTGGAGTACATTCTGGCCCTGGTTTTTATTTTAGACTTTTACTTATGTATTTTATTTTAATTTGAGACAGAGTATCACTATCTAGCCCTGACTAGCTATGGTGATTTATATAAGAATGCCACCCCCTCATATATTTAAAAGCTTAAGTCATTGGGGAGTGGCACTATTTAAAAGGATTAGTGGATTGGGAGATGTGGCCTTGTTGTCCCTGGGTTTGGGCTTTGAGGTTTCAAAAGCACATGCAAGGCTCAGTCCTGCTCTCTCTGCCTGTGGATCAAGATGTAGCTCTCAGCTACTAATGTTTTTTTTTGTCATGAGGCCCCCATAGACCACCAGGAGTCTGAGTTCATATACAAAAGCAAAAAGCCTTTATTGCAAGCTCGAGCTTGTAGTCTCTGTAGGTTCCAGGATAGATCAGAGATCCTCGAGCTCAGCTGTAGCAGGGTTATTAAGGAGTAAAGGATGGGGGGGTTAGGGAAATTCCAGATTCAGATGGGGTTTTAACTCCTGACTGGCAGGAGTGGGGCAACAGGAATCTTGTTGTAACTGCAAAGAAATTAGCAACCCATATACAAGTTATGTAAGCTGTCCTCAATGTTCTGGAATGGCTGGTTTTTGTCTTTCTCAATTCTGATTGGTCCCTGGATGCCAGGCCATTGTAAGGGTGAGGCGTAGTCCCAGTATTGCTAGTCTGCAGCCTGTCGTGGCTGTATTGATGTTAAGTTAGGCCCCTTCACTGCTCTAGTGCCTGCCTGCATGCCAACGTGCTCCCTGCCATGATGATAATAGACTAAACCTTTGAAATTGTAAATGAGACCCCATTTAAATGCTTAAAAAAAAAAATTATTTACTATGTACACAGTGTTCTGTTTGCATGCCTGAAGAGGGCACCAGATCTCATTATGGATGGTTGTGAGCCACCATATGATTGCTGGGAATTGAACTCAGGACCTCTGGAAGAGTAGCCAGTAAGTACTCTTAACTGCTGAGCCATCTCTCCAGCCCCTTAATTTTTATTTGTTTGTTTATTGATTAAGAGTGACTGTGGTCATGGTGCCTCTTAATAGCAGAATAGTGTCTAATTATCAGCCAACCAGCCTTAAACTCATAGAGATCTGCTTGCCTTTTCTAAATGGTGGGATTAAAGGTTTATGTCATCACACCTGTTTTATTTGAGAGCTTTTATGTTTTTAAAAATAAGTGAAACTGGGTCTACTATGATGCATATATCACAGATACTGTTGTTAATCTGTGGTAACCCCTGAGAAATAGTGAATAGAGAAGGTACTTGGAAGAGTTAAAAGAACAATGTTGTGTCTCTTTTTTTTTTTACCCCCATGTTTATCATGGCTTTAGTCTGAGTCTCTAAGCCCACATTTATACCTTATAGTTTACAAGAATAAAATTTACTTTGCCTTCTCTTAAAGAATCATTTTAAGTTTCCTGATAATTAACACTGCTTTTGTGGATCATGTGTCTCTAAGATGTGTCTAAGACATTCAACAGTATCTAGTTCTTTTTTGTTTGTTTGGTTTTTTGAGACAGGGTTTCTCTAGTTTGGAGCCTGTTCTGGAACTAGCTCTTGTAGACCAGGCTGGCCTCGAACTCAGAGATCTGCCCACCTCTGCCTCCCCAGTGCTTGCATCAAAGCTGTTTCACCAGGCCTGGCAGCTTTCTTCCAACTTTGTACTGCTGTTTCCCCTCGGTGGATGTGGGTGTGTGTTGTTGCCAGAGGTCAGCTTTAGGTGTGCTTCCTCAGGCTCTGTGCAGTTAGCCTCAGTCTTTGTTTCTTCAGCACTAGGACTGCAGAGGTCTGCCACTGTCTTAGGATTTCTGTTGCCGTGATGGAACACCATGACCAAAAGAAAGTTGGGGAGGAAAGTGTTATTTGGTTTACACTTCCATTTTGTTCATCATCAAAGGAAGTCAGGAACCTGGAGGCAGGAGGTAAAGCAGAGGCCTTGGAGGGGTGTTGCTTACTGGCTTGCTCTCCATGGCTTGCTTAGCCTGTTTTTTTTTTTTTTTTTTGTTTTGTTTTTGCCGAATCTAGGACCTCCTGCCCAGGGATGGCACCACCCACAATGGGCTGGGCCCTCTCACATCAGTTACTAATTAAGAAAATGTCCTACAAGCCTGATCTTATTGAGACATTTTCTCAGGCGGGGCTCCCTCCTCGCCAGTGACTCTCGCTTGTGTCAAGTTGACATAGTATCTAGTTCAGCCGCTATACAGGGATGTTTTATGTGGGGCTAGGGTTTGAACATCGGTTCTCAGCCTTATTCTCCAGGCTGTTAACCATCTGAACTGTCTTCCCAGTCCTATTTTATACATACATACATACATACATACATACATACATACATACATACATATTTTCTTCTAATTTCTAAAAATCTGTGTCTAAAACAAAATCTGTATTCAGTGCTCTTAACACTTTCTGAGATTGTGGTCTTCCAAGCTTTAGAATTTTCTGTTTCTTTCTAAAAGTTTCTTAGCCTTATAAATATGACAGCAGTGACTTTGGCATTGCCTTTAAATGCTAAAATCTGCTGACAGGGTCAGCTGTGAGATTGAGTCTTCTGTTCAGCATTTTTATTTTTATGTGTCAGGCTGAAGACTTGAAAACGCTAATCAGACACATGGAGCACTGGGCACATAGGCTATTCCCCAAACTGCAATTTGAAGATTTTATTGACAGAGTTGAAAACCTGGGAAATAAAAAGGAGGTTCAGGTAAGTGTGATTATCGTGAATGTCATTCACAGTCTAAGTAGTCAAGGAGGCTGAATTGCTATTCGTGGGTCTTTCTTTTGACATCTGTCTTGTTAGACAGGAAAATGAATAGTCATTATTTGAAGAATAACTCCTTCAGATATAAATAAGTAGTTGTTTCATCTCTAACTTATTGATAAAAATGGAAAAACGTCTTTTTTTCAGACCTGTTTAAAACGAATTCGACTTGATCTCCCTATTGTACATGAAGATTTTGTTAACAATAATGGTAATTACAAGTTTATTTACTTTATCACAATTTAGCTTTTAGAAATGGGTATAACTGAAGTAGGAGATATTATATATACACAACTGAGACCTTAACCCATGCTTATGTAACTACAGTACAGTTAAGTCTAGAATTTGGTAAATGTAGAATGTAGTTAAGTGTGAGTGTAATGAGCTCCTATTTATTTATGTGGGGATAGACTGCAGAGGACAGCCTTCCACCTTGTCAATCCCAGGGATTACACTCAGGTTTTCAGGCTTGACAGCAGGTGCCCTTACCCAGGGAGACATCTCTTTAGCCCAGTAATAGTTACATTTGATACTTGTTTCTTTTTTATTAGTTTTAGTTAGTGTACAAAAGAATAAGTTTCAGGCATGCATAGTGGTAGATGCCTTTAACCTCAGCACTTAGGAGTCAGAGGCAGGTGGATCTTTGTGAGTCGAATGCCAACCTAGTCAACATAGTTCCAGGATAGCCAAAATTATAGATTAATCAAATATAATCTATATCATAGATTATATTTGATATAAATATATATATATTATATACATTTATATATATAAATTTTATGATATAATAAATATATATTTGATATAAATCTATATCAAATAAATATTTGATATAGATTTACCTGTCTCAGCTTCTCCCCCACAAAAGAATATGCTTCGTTATGAGATTTTTATGTGTTTATCATTGTACTTCTTTCATGTTCATGTTACCTTCCCTTGACTCCTTCCTTCTTGAAATTTATTTCCTAAAGATATGATTGTAGCCTGGCAGGGTGGTGCACACACTTTAATTCCAGGAAGCAGAGGCAGGCAGAGCCTTCTGAGTTCAAGGCCTGGTTTGCATAAAGAGCTCCAAGTATAGCGGGGGGGGGGGGGGGGGGGGATACATACTGAGACCCTGACTTAGATGCATAAACAATCAAAAAAAGGATACAATTGTATCATTAGACATGTTATAGAAATATTTATGAAATAGGGAAATTTTAACATTTATATTGTTTTTGTGCTCTTGTGTCATGGCATGTGTGTGGAGATTAAGACAACTTCTGGAGTTGATTTTTCCATTATGTAGGTTCCAGAGATTGACTAAAGTTTGTGAAGCTTGTTTTGAGAACCTGCTGACTTCATTGATCATTTATAGTTCTTGCTAGTACAATTACCCATCAAACTAGAGTGTTCATATGCATATAAACCATTAGAAAACCTCTCTCTGGGAAGTTAGGTAGAATAATTTGTTGATAGAATTTTATATTCCATTCAACATAGAGACTCTTGAGCTATGTGTGGTAACACATGTCTGTAATTCCAGCATTTAGGAGGTGGAACTAGGAGACACAGAAGTTCAAGGCCAGCCTTGACTACATAGTGAATTTGAGACTAACTTGGGGTATGCAAGATCTTGTTTCCAAAAAACATAAAATAAAATAAAAATTCAAAAGAACCAGATCCGTGGCTATAGAACTTTAGGAAGACCTACGTGACTGTTCTGGCATTGATTGCATTTGTTAGTTGTACAATGCAACCATAGACGGTCACATACATCAAAACAGTTGGTTCCTGCCGACAGAGTCTGTATAGTTATCAGATTTTCTGTGCGATGGCTCCATACATAAATATTTTTAAAACTTTTTAGGGGGTTTTCAGACAGATTTTTCTGTGTTACAGTCCTAACTGTCCTAGAACTTGCTTTATAGACCAGGCTGATTTTACACTCAGAGATCTGACTGTCTATCCCTCCCAAGTGCTGGGATTAAAGGTATGCACCACCACTGCCCGACTTAAAGCTTTTTAACATTTATTTTTAATTATGTGTGCGTCTGTATGTGGATATGTGTATGTGTGCGTGCTTTTGGTGATCTTCTGCCTAATGGAGACCCTCTGCTGTGTCTTGGTTTGGTGTTAGATTATTGTTTCTTTTTTTCTCGCTTCAGTATCAAAGCCCATATTTATCAAAGCCTACAGGAATCTGCCGGAGTTTGCATACATGCTCTCAAAAGGTTTCCTTTAAGTACCTACTCTTTGCTTAAGAGGTTTGTACAGGAAGTTGTGAGCTACCTAGCATAGGTGCTGGGAACCAAACTCCAGTCTGCTGCAAGAATAGCAAGTGCTCTTAATCACTGAGCTGTTTTTCCAGCCCCCCATACTTTTTTTTTTAAAACTAGTAATATATATGGTGAGTAATAGTGGATTCTGTACAGAATCCTCTTATGGATTAAGTCAGTGGTTCTCAACCTTTCTCATGTTGTGATCCTTAAATACAGTTCCTCGTGTTGTGGTGACCCCAACCATAAAATTATTATTGCTACTGTAATTATAACTGTAATTTTGCTGTTATGAATCTTAATGTAAAATATCTGATATGCAGGATATCTGATATGTGACCCCTGTGAAAGGGTCATTCAACAGCCAAAGAGATTGGGACTGGCAGAATGAGAACTGTTGGTTTTAAATAGCCACCTGTAATGAGATCTGGTGCCCTCTTCTGGCCAGCAAGCATACAGATAGACAGAACACTGCATACATAATAAATAAACAGACAAACAAATAAATAAATACATACATACATAGTTGTTTTTTTTTTTTTTTTTTGGTTTTGTTTTGTTTTTTGTGTTTTTCAAGACAGGGTTTCTCTTTGTCACTTTGTAGCCTGTCCTGGAACTAGCTCTGTAGACCAGGCTGTCCTTGAACTCACAGAGTGAGTCTTTTTTTTTCTTCCTCTCTTCCTTGCTTGGGACTGAGTATTAAACCAGGCCTTGCACATGACAAGCAAGTGCAATGCTATTGAGCTACTCCTCCCCTAGCCACTCTTTGTTCATTTCTTTTTCTTGAGATAGCCTTTTCATTCTGTAGCCTAGGCTGACCTGGAACTCACTATGTAGCCTAGACTGGCCTCAGATTTGTGGTAATTCTCCATCCACAGCATCCACTTGCTTAGGATTTAGGTGTGAGCCACTACACTAAACTTCTAGCCTCTTCTCTTCTCTTCTCTTCTCTTCTCTTCTCTTCTCTTCTCTTCTCTTCTCTTCTCTTCTCTTCTCTTCTCTTCTCTTCTCTTCTCTTCTCTTCTCTTCTCTTCTCTTCTCTTCTCTTCTCTTCTCTTCTCTTCTCTTCTCTTCTCTTCTCTTTAAAAAGGAGTTGGGGTAGGGTCCTGGAGAGATGGTTCATACCTAACACCCATGTGGCAGCTCACCTGTAATTCCAATTTCAGTGTCAGGAGATCAGACTTCCTCTTCTAGCCTCCTTGGGCACCAGGCATATATGTTGTATATAGGTCATGTAGGCAAAATACCCATAAACATAAAAATATAAATAAAAAAAATGTATGTGTACATGCCAGAGGGGTCTATGTTGGTTGTCTTCAGTCATTCTCTACATTATTATTTTAGACTTGTTTTATTTGTGAGTGTTTTCCCCATGTGTATGTACAAATAACCAGAGCCACCTCCCCAGCCTCTCCACATTATTTTTTTGAGAAAGGGTCTCACCATTTTTCTCCTACCCCTGCGCTACAGTGCTGGGGATCTGAACTAATGCATAGTAAGCATCAGTACCCATTGATCCCATCCCTAGTCTTCATTTTTTGAAGCCTGTTCATAAACGCTGGAAATTTTGTTAATGTTACTGATATTTTTCCTTTATTCCTTTTCTGTAATTTAAAATTTATCTACTTTGAATGTGTAGCATTCATCTTTATTTGTTAATTAACTTGATTTTTTTTTTCTCCAAAGAAATTGCTTATTAGATTGTTTTTGTTTTTGGAGGGAAAAGTTTCACTGTGTAGTCCTGGCTGTCCTGGAACTTGCTCTGTAGACCAGGCTGGTTTTGAACTCACAAAGAGTTCGTGTCTTTGCCTTCTGAGTGCTGGGATTAAAGGTGTGTCACAACTGCCTGGCTAAGACTTTTACATTTCTAGATTTATTGTCAGTCAATTCTTTTTTTTTTGTTTTGTTTTGTTTTGTTTTTCGAGACAGGGTTTCTCTGTGGTTTTGGAGCCTGTCCTGGAACTAGCTCTTGTAGACCAGGCTGGTCTTGAACTCACAGAGATCCGCCTGCCTCTGCCTCCCGAGTGCTGGGATTAAAGGCGTGCGCCACTGCCGCCCGCTTGTCAGTCAATTCTTATTTCATTAAAAGTAAAAGCTGGAATTTCCCCTGGATCAATATAGTTAATTTTTTTACCCTCTTCAAACTGTGTCAACTCACTTAAATCTTTCAACTACATTGTTAAAATCATATCCCTCCCATTCATTACTGCTCCTGCTGTTTTGTCTTTCTTTCCTCATTTTTAGGACAGATCTCAAGCCAGGCAGTGGTGGTACACTTTTAATCCTAGCACTCGGGAGGTAGAAGCAGGTAGATCTCTAAGTTTAAAGCCAGTCTGGTCTGCAGAGCTAGTTTTAAGACAGCCAAAGATAGACAGAGAAACTGTATCAAAAAACAAAATAATAACAATAATAAATTTAAAAGATCTCAAGTAGCCCAGGGTAGCTTTAAACTTGCTAAATAGCAGAACCTTGAACTTTTCAACTTCTTATTCCCCTGCCTGCCTCTACCTCTGTCTGTTGTGCTGGAATTACACATTTGAACTTCTTTATGTATTTTTATTTTTGAGACAGAGTCTTCTATTTCTCAAGCTGACTGTGAGCTAACTACTGATGATAATAACCCCAGCTTCTATCTTCCAAGTGTGGGGATTACAGCAGTTTGCCACCTCACTGAGCACTGGAGATCAAACCCAGGGCTTTTTGCATGCTCTCCCAACCAAGCCGCCTCCCCAGACTCCTTTTACATATTTAGTATGTCTACTCGGTGTAACTTGCAGCTCACCATAAGAGTAATTTGTAAATATTTCTTGTACTTACTTGACCCAGTCTGTACTAGCTACATTCTTGTACCTTACAAATTATTTAAGGTTAGGCCATTTGCCACTTTAAACTGTGGTTGAAGGCTGTTCTTTCTCTAACTCCTCTAATAGTACAGTTGTATTAACTTTTTATTTCTGCCACAGATGAAGTTGAAGAAACTAATAACCTCGATGCAACTGCAGCTGGATTTGATCCCTTTTTGACAAGCTCATTTGACAGCAAGAAGTTGGCTTCTGAATCAAGTAGAAGTCTAACAGAAGAGCAGCAACAGAGGATTGAGAGAAATAAACAACTGGCCTTGGAAAGAAGGCAGGCAAAGCTACTGAGTAATAGCCAGTCCCTAGAAAATGGTAAATTTTATGCTGGCTTTTATGAGCTACCATATAATATCAAGGGCATGTAGGAAATTTTAACTTCTTTACTATCTCTTGAAATAAAATACCTCTAGGAATAGAAAAGTGATGTTAAGTTTATGTATATTTTAGAGAGTGTGTCAGTGTATGTGTGTTTGCTGTTTGGAATCCTAAGGAATGTTTAAATCTAAGACGGTTTTCTGGATAACTCTTAGAATACCAAATCCAACAATATATTCTTCTCTGACTTCTGTTAAAGCATGCCACACATATTTTTAGGATCATAATTAGGAAAAGTGTTATGGAGTCAATACATTTTAGTTCTGGGAATTGAACCCAGCACTTTGCACATGCTAGACGGGCATTATTATACCACTGAGCTACATCCTCAACACACACACACATGCCCTTTTTTTTTTCCCCCCCGAGACGGGATATCTATAGGTTACCCAGGCTAGGCTTAAACTAATCTGTAATCTAGCCAGACCTTGAATAATAAATCCAATGTGTTCTGTACTGAGAATTAGCAGTAATTTTCTGTGAGGTAAATAGGATACTAACATGCCTTTTTAGGGGATGGTAGACACTGGAGGTTGAAATGGGGTCTTAACACAGCTAGGTAAGCAGTCTTCTTTCAAAGAACTGAATATTCAGCCCTTAATTTTGAGTTTAGATCCTACTAATTTACACAAGTAACTTCCCACTTACCCACTTAATGATCTTCTGCCTCCATCTCCTAAGGTATGAGCCTCCACTTAGCTACTAAAATGCTTTTTATAGCCGGGCGATGGTGGCGCCAGGCGGATCTCTGTGAGTTCGAGACCAGCCTGGTCTACAGAGCTAGTTCCAGGACAGGCTCCAAAGCCACAGAGAAATCCTGTCTCGAAAAAACAAACAAAAAAATGCTTTTTATTACATTGTCCCACTTTTGTGAGTTGTACTTTTTATAGTTTTCTTATCTGTATCATCTCTTTACCACTTTTTTTTTTTTTTTTGGTTTTTCGAGACAGGGTTTCTCTGTGGCTTTGGAGCCTGTCCTGGCACTAGCTCTTGTAGACCAGGCTGGTCTCGAACTCACAGAGATCC
>NW_026067955.1:7307813-7316519 GCF_014885135.2 Alexandromys fortis
CCCCCCCCCCCCAAAAAAAAAAGGTATCTTAAAAATTTCTTTTTCCCCCAGACAGGGTTCTTAGTGCTGAATAGGCATGTGCCATCATCCTTGGCTTAATTTTTCTTTACTATACGTCTCTGACACAAAACTAATTGCGTTTGTCTTGACATTGTGTTTGTGTGTAGATGTGTGTGTACTCCTGCATGTGCCACAGCGTACAAGTCAGGACAACTTTGGGAGTCTGTTGTCTCCTTCCACTATTGGGGCAGTCAGACTTGACAGCAAGCACTTTTACCCACAGTCATCTTGCCTGCCCTGCCTCTGGTTTCTTTGAATCTCTTTCTATTTTTATTTTGAATGAGAAGTTATGCTTGAGTAAGATTGAAGAGTTGAATGTAGTATCATTTAGGCCCCTTAACTTTTGTATGAGAGAGTGCCAGAATTGAATCCAGGGCCTCACACTTGCTAATCTGTATTGATTCTACAACTGAGCTACTTTCCCGGAGCCCTTGGCATTTTAAGTGTGTTTTATGCATGTAAAACATAGTTTATATTTAGACTTTAGTGATGATAATTAGGGGGATTATAGATTGGTTTCTACCAAGTAAGCTTTTGGAGAGATTTATATTTATCAGTTTGGATCAGTTGCTTATAATGAGTAATAATGCTATGATTCCTCTCTCAGATGTGTTAGTGAGCACATCCTGGGCACAGTCAGTGGAAGAGAGCAGTACTGCGGAGGATCAAGAAGACTCAGGTGGATTAAACACAGATACTGCAGATGCTCCACGTGTTCCTTCTGCCAACGCAAATGAAGAGGAACAGTTCGAAGCAGAGGAACCATTCTAACTTGGACTAACCAGAAATGTTCCAAGTAGCCAGACTTCTACAACAGAATCCTGCAGAGTTTGGGGCTATTTGTAAGTTTTTCTACTTTGTATAAGTCTAAGTTATAAAACTTCTATGGATTCCTGCTTAAAATACAGTGACTATTTATAATTGTGTTTCCTACTTATTTTAGTACATCTATTATTTTTTGCTGTACTGTATAAATTTGACTTTATAAATTGCTTCCAGTTTGCACTGAATTATTTCTCACTAAACTGGGTAATGTTTTAAAATGTAAATATGCACTGACTATTAAGGTCTTTTTTAAAGAAATAAATATTTTGCAAATAACTCAGGATTTGAGAGATGTGAAGACAGGGAAGTGTCTCAAGACTTTGCCTGCCCGCTCGGACCCAGTCAGCCATTCATTTTAACTGTGATGGATCGTTGATCGTGTCCAGTAGCTATGATGGCCTCTGCCGCATCTGGGACACTGCCTCTGGCCAGTGCCTGAAGACGCTCATCGATGATGACAGTCCTCCAGTGTCCTTCGTGAAATTCTCTCCAAATGGCAAACATATCCTGGCCGCAACTTTGGACAACACGCTGAAGCTCTGGGACTACAGCAAGGGGAAGTGCCTGAAGACATACACTGGCCACAAGAACGAGAAGTACTGCATATTTGCCAACTTTTCCATGACAGCTGGGGAGGGTATTGTGTCTGGTTCTGAAGATAACCTGGTGTACATCTGGAACCTGCAGACCAAGGAGATTGTGCAGAAGTTGCCGGGTCACACAGTTGTTGTGATTTCCACGGCTTGTCATCCAACAGAGAACATCAATGCCTCGGCAGCATTAGAGAATGACAAAACCATCAAACTTTGGAAGATGACTGCTAAGTCCTGGCTCTACAAGAGACTTCAGGAAGCCGCCCGGATTGTCAAGAAACGCATGGGGCGGCAGAGGTGTGGGGTCAGGCTGGGGCGACAGGCCTGGTGTACCGCCTCTCTGAAGATGTTGGGTCAGGGGAGTGCACACTACCTAGTCTTGATAGCCACTGTGATATTTCTTGCCAATTCTGTCCCTGCCTGTTCTGTGCTCAGAGGTCGCAAATTTTTAATTTTTTATTACAAGAGTGAGTTCAACTCATCATGGGTTGTTTTTCCCAATAATTGTTCTGTATCTTTTTGGTATTGTATTGTTCAGTTCACACACTGGAGCAGGACCTACAGCCCCACTCCCACTCCCTACCTCCAGCCTTGGCCTGACTGTAATAGTACCCAGTGTGTTTCCAGGAATTTTTTTCTTTTTTATTTATTTATTTATTTATTTATTTATTTATTTATTTATTTATTTATTTATTTATTTATTATGTATACAATATTCTGTCTGTGTGCCATGTCTGCAGGCCAGAAGAGGGCACCAGACCTCTTTACAGATGGTTGTGAGCCACCATGTGGTTGCCGGGAATTGAACTCAGGACCTTTGGAAGAGCAGGCAATGCTCTTAACCACTGAGCCATCTCTCCAGCCCCCTCCAGGAATTTCTGGAAACAGAAAGGTTCTAAGTTGTATCTGTGTCAAGTCCCTTTGTTTTTTGGAGTTCATAGGTCAACACTGACCTCTCAGTGGTTGCACAGTGTCCCCTTGTCTTTCTGGTGTCACTCAGTAAGCTACATACACTGTAATAAAAGGTGGGTTTGAAACCTCTGTGACCCTGAGTTCTGATGGGATGGGCTCATCCCATCCATACCTGGCTTTTAGGGCAGGGGTTGGAAAGGTCTCTGGGAAGATGAATCCTTGCTATGCCTCTTTCTTAATTGTTGCTGTGGGCACTAACTGTTTTTAGAGGAGGACCCTCAGTTGAGAAAGAGTGGAACTCTTTTTTTTTTTTTTTATTTTGGTTTTTCGAGACAGGGTTTCTCTGTGGCTTTGGAGCCTGTCCTGGAACTAGCTCTGTAGACCAGGCTGGTCTCGAACTCACAGAGATCCGCCTGCCTCTGCCTCCTGAGTGCTGGGATTAAAGGCGCGCACCACCATCGCCCGGCAAGAGTGGAACTCTTGGACAGACTTCCTGGTCCTCTCCATTCTGCTTGTGGCTCAGAGTCATCTGTGTAGGAGGGAGGGGTTCAATGTGGTACTTATCCCAGCAGGTACAGACTCTTGCCTTGGCCTCTAAACCTACCAGCCTCTCTTAGTCCCTGCACCAAATGGATCCTCTGTCCTGGCTTTTGTGTGACCAGGACTGGGAAGAGGTGATGGCCAGACTCAGAGCTGCACAGTATTTTTACAACTTCTGGCCATACTCAGAGTGGCCTGCCATGGAACAGTGCAGAGGTTCTATGGATATTTCTGGTCCAGATAAATGGGTCAGGCTGATGGACACAGGCACAGGCTGCAGAGAGGTTGTGGATTAGTTGTGGCTGCTGCAACCTGCATAGAGAACAGATCTCTATGGAGCCAAGTCAGCCTGGTCTGTGGCTGCTGACGTGGGTTCTGGCAAGCCCCAGGCATCTGTTGGATAGATGTACCTAGGTTCTGGTCAGCATTGTGGGCATGCTGCTGTGGGGTTTCTGCAGGGGTGGTAAGGTCCTTTTAGCTGTGGCCTGGTGTGGCTCTCTCCTAAGGGAGGGAGCTTGCTTGCCATGCTGAGTGCAGTATCCCTAAGTATAGTTTATTTTTTCTACAGTTGAACTCTGTTGTAGATTTATGTAAAAATACATTCTCTTTTTGAAAATAAAGGTTTCCATGTCTTGTATAATACTAACAACAACAACAAACCCAAAAAACAAAAACAAAACAACAATCACCAGTTTATATATAGGGAGCTAGTTCTACTTTAATAAGGTAAGTTCTACTTTAATGAGGTAAGGGAACATGCACGCATATGTGAAGTACCCACTTAATCTCCTTCCGCTAGAACATCAGGTGACAAGGTTTAACTCTGAAAAGACAGTACAACATCTATGAGAAAGCTCTTTATTGAAGTGGAAGGATTTCACATTGCATGACTGTCTGAAACATCTAGAAGAGCAAGGTCCCTTATCTCCTCCAGAAGCGAGTACAGACTTCTTCCCTTTGTTTGGCAGTATTCCTGACACTCCTCCTGTAGTACCTTGCCTTTGACTTCTTGGGCGAGCTGAGCTTCTTCCACAGACCGGGTCACTTCTTTCACTAACTCACTCTTCAGCAAGAGGGAGCTCTGATGGCACAGTTCTGGGTTTGGCGTCATATATGGTTTGTTGCTTATTATTTCAAGCCTGATTGTATCCGAGTGGCAACGCAAGGCCTGGACAGATATTCTTACCTAGCACAGAGAAATACACGTTACTACATCGTGTCTTTTTTCTTCACATTGAAAACAAGGCTGAATATACACAGACTTACTGTTACATGGTCAAACAGATGAAATGTGACAGACTGCCCTCCGGCCGTGGTAGAGGTGATCTTGTTCTGAGACCGTTGTAGGGATCCTGGCATCCATTCAGAGCTGTTCTCTGGGCCACATGAGATCACTAAGCCATCTTTATTCCTTAGATAGGCAGCACCTTTAATGCCGAACCTAAATCACCGCCAGGGTAAAACCGAGATAATGTATTCTTAGGGTGCAAATCTTCTATGCTGAGCCACTCCTCTGTGGTTTACCTCCGAAACATTTTTACAGAGCAGATAAGAAACAATGCTTTGCTAGCTAAGAAAGATCCTAGGACTGATGTATGTATTCCCACTTGCTCCTGCTATTTCCTGATTGTACATACAGTAATTTTATGAATAGTTTATGTATGTAGCATTGTATATGTTAATATATAGAGACTTTGTTGAGAAAGTTTCACTCCATAGCTGTGGCTGGCCTAGAGCTTGCTTTGAAGACCAGGCTGGCCCTGAACTCAGAGATCTGTTTGTGTCTGCCTCTTGAATGTTGGGATTAAAGGCATGTACCACCATGCCAAGTTTATATTCTTTTTAGAGAGAAGGACTCAAAGTGCAAGTTGGCATCAAAATCATTATGTAGCTACAGATAACCTTGAACTTCTGATCCTCTTGCTTTACAGGCATGCATCACCAAACCTGGTTTATGTGATGCTGGGGATCAAACCCAGGACTTTATATGTGTTAGCAAGCAGGCACTCCACCTTTGAGCTACACACCCTCAGTCTAAATAAATATTTTACTAAGTTACATATATGTATCATTTGTGTTCAACACTGTATAGTTTAACTGTGATTTCTTACTAGGCACTGCACGAGAGGTAACATACCTTGGTATAAATACAAGCACACCATTTGTTCTAATCGAATAAATAATTCCATCGGCCATGCAGCGCTCCTCCGTTTCTGAGTCTTTGTCTTTAAAGTACATGCACTGGAAGAGCTCAGTGGACTGCTTCTGAGAATGCTGGGCCGCCTGTAAGAAGCACAACACCAAGCATGACAACAGAGTTCCCTGATGTCCAGCAAGAAACCTGAAACTCCCACAGAAACAGCTTTTAAATGGGCAGGATTCTACAGTGTGGTGGTACAAACTTGTAATCTCAGTACCTGGGAGGCTGAGACAGGAGGATTGGCCATATAGAGAGAGTTGTCATCTCAACTAAACCAAAGAAAAAGACAGAGCAACCCTATCTTAGAAAAGAAAAGGAAAGAAAGAAAGAAAGAAAGAAAGAAAGAAAGAAAGAAAGAAAGAAAGAAAAAAAATAGATGGAGCAGCAGGCAGGTGAGATGTGAAAGGAAGGGTCAGTGGGCAAAGGCACTTTCTGTGCAAACCTTGTCACCTGAGTTCAGCCCCCAGCGCCCATGTAAAGGCTGAATATGGTGGTGCATATCTGTAAGCCCAGCATTCCTACAAGATGGGAGACAGAGATGGGAGACTCGGCCAGACACTGCAACTGTACTTGCCAGCTATCCTGGAGTGCACAGTGCAGCAGCAGAAACAAGTTCTCAAAGACATGGTGGAAAGCAAGAACCAATCCTGAAAGTCATTCTTACTCTCTGTTTCTCTCTCTGCCCCCCCCCCCCCCCCCCCCCCCCCCCCCCCCCCCCCCCCCCCCCCCCCTCTCCCTCAACACACACACACACACACAGTAAGACTGGTGAGATGGTTCAGTGGTTAAAGGCATTTACTGCCAAACTTGACAGCCTGAGTTCTATCCCTGGAATGAAGATGGTAGAAAGAGATTACTAACTCTGACTTTCACTTGAATGAACAGATACATACACATAATAAATAAATAAATAAATAAATAAATGGAACTAAGAGATTTTAAAGATATAATAATTAAGCCAGGTGGTGGTGGTATATGATTTTTATCCCAACACTTGGGAAACAGAGCCAAGTGGAATTCTGTGAGTTCAAGGCCAGCCTGGTCTACATAGAAAAACCCTGTCTCAAATCACCCCCAAAACTCTAGACAATGCTAGGTTTTTTTTTTTGTTTGTTTGTTTGTTTGGTTTTTTTTTGAAACAGAGTCTCATTACTGTGTAGTTTTGACATCCCAGCATTTGGGAAGCAGAGGTCAGACTGGTCTATATAATGAGACTGTCTCAAAAACAACAATCAAACAACAACAACAAAACCCCCACAAATTCATGTTATTTCAGAACACTAGTAGTTGTATTAAGAGCACTGGTTACAATAATGGAGTTTGCAAAAATATATGGTACCCCATTTTCTTTTTTTTTTTTTTTTTTTTTTTTTTTTTAAGTTTTTCGAGACGGTTTCTCCGTAGCTTTGGAGCCTGTCCTGGCACTAGCTCTTGTAGACCAGGCTGGCCTAGAACTCCCAGAGATCCTCCTGCCTCTGCCTCCCGAGTGCTGGGATTAAAGGCGTGCGCCACCACTGCCCGGCGGTACCCCATTTTCTTATGCAGAAAGCTGAAACCCTTTTATGAGATAGGTAGGAATTTGAAATTCTTTCTTACTCGGTTTCTGTTGTTGATATGTCGGCATAATTCCTCAAGATCTTTGTTGCTGAACAAATTTTCTTTAATTTCCATCTTCTTGTCTTTTGAAATGGCTGCCATTAATAGTCGGTGTACAACAATATCTGAATATCTTCTTATCGGAGAAGTAAAGTGGGTATACTTATCTAACGCAAGACCTTCAAAAGGAAACCAAACATCAGAATAAAGGCCAGACAAGCGCACTTTCGAAAAGGTTTGTCAGACAATGCTGTCAGTCACCGTAATGCTGGAACTCCTCCTCTGCACAGGAGCCGGTGGAGAAGTAGAGGGCATTGGACATGGCCTGAGTAGCCATGGAGCGCAGCAGCTGGTTCACCAGAGGGTCACTGGGGTCGTTGGCTCTATCCAGAGAGTCAGCCAGGGTTTTATTGGACCTAACCAGAAACAGAGAAGCCTTGATGGGTCAAAAGGCAATTTACAGGTGACACTTTCCACTCCTTGGTTTAATTGTCTTCATCTACCAGCAGTTAAATTCATTTTAGCCACAATTTTCTTCTTTTTTTTTTTAAATATTTATTTATTTATTATGTATACAACATTCTTTCTACATGTATGCCTGTAGGCCAGAAGAGGGCACTAGACCTCATTACAGATAGTTGTGAGCCACCATGTGGTTGCCGGGAATTGAACTCAGGACCTTTGGAAGAACAGGCAATGCTCTTAACCGCTGAGCCATCTCTCCAGCCCCACAATTTTCTTCTTAATACAAAAATCTAGGTTGCTTTTAAAGTTTAAATGAAGATTGTTAGAATTTAAATTTTTAAAGTTATTTATTTTAATATATATTTCTATGCATTTATATGGTGCAGCAGCCCACTGAAGCCAGAGGCGGCATTGGGTCCTCTAGGACTGAAGTTAGAGCCAGTTGTGGGCTGCTATGTGGGTGCTGGGAATCAAGTCTGGGTTCTCTGCAAGAGCAGTCAAATCAGTTTGCTCTTAAGTGCTAAGCCATCTCTCCAGCCCTCAGAATTTATATTTCATAAGTAGTATAGTGTCCAATTAATGCAAGTCTAAGTCAATGCTCGACGGAAATAGGTGGTCAGGTTCCTGTGGAATTATACATTCTTTTGTGTGTGTGTGTGTGGGGGGGGGTTGAGACAGTGTTTCCCTGCGTAGTCCTGGCTGTGCTGGAACTCATCACTCAGTAGACCAGGCTGGCCTTCAACTCAGAGATTTGTCTGCCTTTGCCTCCTGAGAGCTGGAATCAAAGGTCTGTATCTCTGTCCCCACCACACACATAGTGGTGTTACATTCTTTTTGTTTTTAATGTTTTTTAAACACTGATTTTTCTTTTTAATTTAACTTGATTTTATGTGCATTGCTATGAAGGTGTCAGGTCCCCTGGAACTGGAGTTACAGACAGTTGTGAACTGCCATGTGGGTATTGGGAATTGAACCTGAGTCCTCTGGAAGACCAGCCAGTGCTCTTAATCATTAAGTCATCTCTCCAGTCCCTGGTGTTGCAATCTTAATACACTCAATGCAAGCATCCTATACAGATCAAAGAATGGGCATTTTTAAATTTTATTTATCAAGAATTATTTAGTTGGAGGGAAGCTTCAAAAACAAAATAGCAGGAGTGGGCACACACTCCTGTGCTCTGGGCACTCCAAAGGCTAAGCCAGGAAACCAGCATCAAAAACAAAAAACAGCCGGGCGGTGGTGGCGCACGCCTTTAATCCCAGCTCTCGGGAGGCAGAGGCAGGCGGATCTCTGTGAGTTCGAGACCAGCCTGGTCTACAGAGCTAGTTCCAGGACAGGCTCCAAAGCCACAGAGAAACCCTGTCTCGAAAAACAAAACAAAACAAAAAAAACAAAAACAAAAAAAACAAAACCAACCAAGCAACCAAGCACAGTACTTTCTGCCACTCCTTTGCCCCCTCAAAAGAGGATTACCGTGTGTCTATGAAGAAGCCTTTCGCTTTAGCGCATTCCCGG
>NW_026067955.1:7317580-7644095 GCF_014885135.2 Alexandromys fortis
CACACACACACACACACACACTCTCTCTCTCTCTCTCTCTCTCTCTCTCTCTCTCTCTCTCTCTCTCTCTCTCTCTTTCTCTTTCTCTGTATGTATGCATATAGTTACACACACACTTTAACATTAAAAACAAAGTCAGGCTGGGTGATGGTGGTGTACTCTTCTAATCCCAGCATTTAGGAGGCAGAGGCAAGTGGATCTCTGTGAGGCCAGCCTGGTCTACTGAGGGAGTTCAAGGACAGTCAGAGCAACACAAAGGAACCCTGTCTCAAAAAACCAAAAAACAAAGTCAGGCTGGGCGTGGTGATACACTCCTTTAACCCCAGCACTTGGGAAGCAAAGGAAGACAGAGGTGTGTGAGTCTGAGGCTAGCCTGGCTTACTCGGTCCAGACCAGTCAAGGGTACACAGTGAGACCCTATGACAACAACAAAGTCAGACTGGGTTCTGCTAACTCTCAACTCTGAAATGACTTCAAGCACAATAATGGAGAACCTCACAGTTCTCCATTTTGAGTAGAATAGCCTGCCACTGATTGAGTCAGGTCTGTTTAGTGCCTCGGGAAGTTAGAGCAAAGCCTTTAAATCCGACCAGAGGACAGGGAGCTCGGAATCCATCTTCATGATAGGTTAATTAGCAAAAAGCTCATTTAGCAAAGAACTATTCTGCCACCAAAACATTTTATTAAAGAAGCCTATATATTTATAATGCATACATTTTAAAGGGGCTAATTTTCCTAATATGTAAAGAGTCTTCATGAATCAGTAATAAATCACAAACCTAAATGAAAATGCATAAGGAATATGAAGTAGTTCACAGGAAAGAATACATAAATAACCCTTAACAAAAATGTTTAACTTCACACATAGTAGAAAATAAAATTAAAATTAAGATCCTACTATCTAGCAGACTAACTTAGAGGAAAGAGTACAGTATAGTGTATGGGTCAGGCTGTGGGAAAACAAGCTTTTGCATGCACTGCTGTGAAAACAGAGGCTGTAACCTCTGTAGAGGGCAATCTGATTACATGCACCTTGGCATAAGTTCTGCTTCTCAGAGTTTCTCCTTCAGATATAGTTAATACTTAACGAGAGAGAACTAGTGATGGTGAGATGTCTCATGTCTCAGGGTGAAGAGCACTGGCTCTTCTGGAGGTTTAATCCCCAGAAGTGTGAGTCACATGGTGGTTCACAACTGTCTGTGACTTCAGTTCCCGGGGATCTGATGTCCTCTTCTGGCTTCTGCAAACACTATACACATGGATGGTGCCCGTACATACATGCAGGCATAACACTCAAGACACATAAAATAAAAATAAACAATTTTTTTTCGTTTTTTTTTTTTTTTTGAGATAGGATCTCCCTGTATAGCTCTGGCTGGCCTTGGTCCCAAGTGCTGGGATTAAAGGTGTGTGCCACCACTGCCTGGCTTAAATAAATCTTTTAAAAAAGGTACTGAAGGGTTGTGGATGTAGCTCAGTTGCTAGAGTGCTTTGCTTAGCTTGCACAAAGTTCTGGGCTGGATCCCCAGGGCTGCACAAACCAGGCATGTTGGTATACAGGTGGAGGCAGGAGGATCAGAAGGTCATCCTTGGCTTCCCGATCAGTTTAAGAACAAGATGCCTGCCTGATACTCTCTCTCAAAAAAAGGGGAGGTGGAATAAAATTTTACATGCTGAATAGCAGGTGTGTATAAATTATATATAAATACCACACACACATGTTCTCTTCTACATACACACACATATATATACAAATACTTGTTAGAAATATATATATGTTAGAAACAGAAGCAGTTTAGAATGAGAGTCTACTCTTTATATTGAAGGTATGCTAGTATTTTTATAAAAAATAAAAATTATGGGGGCTGGAGAGATGGCTCAGAGGTTAAGAGCACTGGCTACTCTTCTAGAGGACCTGAGTTTAATTCCCAGCAACCACATGGTGGCTCACAATTGTCTATAATATGAGCTGGTGCCTTTTCTAGCATGCAGGCATACATGCAGGCAGAACACTGTATATATAATAAATAAATAAATCTTAAAAATAAAAATCACACATCTATATTTGTATGCATTAAATATAGAAAAATATATAAGCGATCAATACCTAAGAAAAATAATAGGAAGGGCCCTTTATTCCATCCTTTGGAACTTTAAACTACTTCTAAACTATCTAACTATGCATTCACTGATAAACGCAAACTCCCTAAGCTCAGGTGCCTTCTGAAGAGCAGCATCTACTAGAGAGTGCTCCGCATTCTCCTCAGCCGGTGGTCTGCTTCAGAAAACTAGCATCAGGAGAGCAGAAAGAAAGGAGGAGGCTGGAAAAATAAAGCTCCCGGAAGCCATATGTGGAAGGGAAGCGGGAGGCAGGCAGCCCAGAGAGGGGGCAGGAGCAGCGGGTAGGTGTGGAGTGCTAAGGAGAGCACACTGGAAGGCCAAGAAGAAACAGCTCTGAAGGTGACGATCAGACTCACCTGTCAACGCCTCCCAGGAGGGAACAGAGATCCGCGCTGAGGATGGAGGGCAGCATGTCGTAGCGGCGGTCTGCTAGGTAGTAAGTGGTGGCCCTGGAATGACAGTGCGGGTAACTGACCTTCAGCAGCTGCAGCACTGCTGAGACTGTGGGCTGCAGGAGGTAAACAGCCAAGATCGGGGCTGGATTCCCCTGGGGCTACTGCTCCTCAGAAAGCACAGCGCCTGCCTAATTAAATAGTTCCCGTGTGCCCACTTGACCAAGTCACATTGCTTTGGCTGAGTATTCTTCCAGTGATGTAGAAAGTAAAAGTGACATGAATCTTGGTTGTATGAGAAAATGAGCATAATGACCTAGCGACTGTACAGACCGTATGACGTGTGAAAATGTGCTCATTTTAAGTTAAGAGGAAGTGATAGGTAAAAAGGTCAAGAAAGGACACAAACTGATCAAGGTACTATTTTCCTGAAGGGCGGTACTTCAGGAAAGTCCAGAAGAGATTTTCACTACTGTCCGTCCAAACAGGAGGTCTTGGCCATCTGAAACTCGCACAGAGACAAACACACAGCACACTGCTGGCTTCCAACAAGTTACCTCGTTCTAGCTTCGACATCAATATAAGAGTTGGGGGTCACAAAGTGTGTGACGTCGGCGATATGGACCCCGAGCTCCAGGTTGCCATTGGCTAAGGTTCTGACCGAGAGTGTGTCATCCACATCTTCACAACCCTTGGGGTCGATACTGAACACAAGGTGGCTGTTCCTCAGGTCCTTCCGCTCTCTTTCTTCTTTGGGGCTCACCTTCCAAGGGTTTTCTGGTGTGTTCACTGGCATCTCACACATCTGCACCAGAGACCAAGCATTCAGAAATCCATGCATTATGAGGTTCTCTAAAAACCCACTCCCTTGGGCTGGAGAGATGGCTCAGAGGTTAAGAGAATTGACTACTGTTCCAGAGGTCCTGAGTTCAATTCCCAGCAACCACATGGTGGCTCACATCCATCTATAATGAGATCTGGTGCCCAGAACACTAATACATAATAAATAAATAAAAAAATCCCCACTCTCTTGGAGGGCTCAGTGGTTAAGAGCACTGGCTGCTCCTCCAGAGGACCCAGGCTCAATACTCAGCACCCATGTGACAGCTCACAACTGTCTATAAACCCAATCCCTGGGGTTCCAATGTCCTCTCTGACTTCTTTGGGCACCAGACATTCATGAAGATTCTGTCTACCTTGTTTCTTGAGATAGAGTGATTATTCACAAACCTGGAATGCTCCCATTATGCCGGACTGGCTGGTCATCAAACCCTAAGGGTCTCTTACAAGCATATGTCACCAGGCCCAGTTTTTATGTGGGTCTGGGTTGGAACTCAGATCCTCATGACTGCATAGGAAGCACTTTACTGACTGGGCATCTTCCCTGTCTTATTTGTCTTCTTTTGATTATAACTGTTCATCAGGTGCCTCCCAAGCGTCGGGCACTGGAGGACTCGCGGCCTGCTGGGAGCTGTCCCTGGGCCAGCGAATAGGTGACAGGATGTGACAATGCATCCTGCTTCCACAGCAGCCTGGGTCTGCACAGATATGACAGTGCATCCTGCTTCCACAGCAGCCTGGGTCTGCACAGATGTGACAGTGCATCCTGCTTCCACAGCAGCCTGGGTCTGCACAGAGCTGAGCTCTTCAGTCAGACCCTGAAGAGACAAAAATCTCCACGCCCCCCTCCCTGAAATAAAAGCTTATTCCTTAAAGATAATTTAAACAAGACTAATCTGGGGCATTTTCCCTCTATGATCACCTGTTTAAGTCATCAATTTGTAGCTAAGTAGGCTACAGGAGAGAGAATTCTAGTCCTGTGAAATCTAATTCAAACTTAATTTTATTCCAACATTTCACTAAGAGGTGCCAAGCAAGTCAACAAATAACTTCCAGAAACTAATGTTAAACATAAAAATTTAATCATAGTCTAAATTTAATAATGTAAAATAGTTAAAATATTTTCTTATTGTAGCCCCTGTTATGTCAGAAGCTATAATGTAAACAAGCACACCCATCCACTGTGGATGGTAATTTACACCGGGGCAATGTTTTTCTGGAAAACTATCTGCCAATATATAATAAACCTATTTAAATTTTTTATGCCCTTTGACTTGGTAATTTAACTTTAAGGATTATATTCCATGGGGATGATAAAAAAAAGAGTAAAAAAGGCAACACTGATTTAAAAAAAATGTTTCAAGTAACATTTTCCCCTAATACTGAAAAATTAAACACTACCAATGTCCAACAATTGAGGAATGTTTAAGCAAAGTAGGGTAAATTAATTTTGGTAATTGTCTTAACTACTAAAAATAAGTAGGCTATGTCAATATATAGAAACAATTTTAAGTGAAGAAGGCAGAATAGAATATAAGTGTGCACAATGGATATGGCCACAAGAGAATAAGGGAGATTTCTGAGACTGTGAAAGACCAGAAAGTGATGAAATCACTGGTATTTTATGTTCATTGGACTTTTGTTTTCTGTAAAGGTTTCAAAAAACATTTCATAATGAGCCTGATTTTTTGATCCATCCAGCTCTGGTGGGTCCAGTGTAAAGAAAAAGGGCTAACCTAAGAAACTCACACTGGCCCTAAACCAGAGCTGGTGAAAGAAATTCACCCTGGCCCTGAGACCTGAGCTAGTGAAAGAAACACTTTAGCCCTGAACCCAGAACCTAAGAACACACCCTGACCCTGAAACTAGAGCCAAAGAAATACTTTAGCTGTAGAACCAGAGCCAGTGAAAGAAACACTCCCAGGCCCTAAAACTAGAGCCAAAAGGCTAAAAAGGACCCGCAAAAGAAACACAATTTGGCCCTGAAACCAGAGCCGACTCTGCCCCTGACCAACTGACCAATGAAACCAACCAACCCCTGAGCAGAAAATCTCCCTGGGAAAACTGCCACTAAGAAGCCCTATATAAGCCCCTCTGCATGTTCAGTGGCTAGCTGTCCTAGCCCACTCTGGCAGAAGCAGCCACTCTTCTGGACTCCTCTTTCCTAAAGAAATCTCTTTCTTAAAAGAATTTTGAGTGAAGATCTTTTGCTGGCACAGAGCAGAACCTTTGCTGAGATGTTCCCTTAAGGGGAATGAACAGAAAAACAAAACAAAACAAAAAACTGTTTCTTCTAAACAGTTACATTTGCTGGGAAACTCCCTTGGGAATGGAGCAGAAAAAGTGTTGCCAGAGCTTTTCCCCTTTAGCAGAGTGAAGCAGAAGAAGTAACATCTTGGGCGGGAGCTGAGTAGAGCAGAAGAGGAAACAGGTAGCTCTGCTAGGCCGTTCCCTCAGGGGAACCGAGCAGAGGTCAGCTGTGATGACTTTCTCTAAGAGAGGAGCAGGATTGCTCCGTCCTGCAGGGAGACCATCTCACACTGCACCCCAGCTTTAGGTAAAGCCTGACTTCCCGACCAGTCAGGATACCTTGTCCTTCAGAGCTGTAACACTCGCAGGCAGAGCTCAGCTGGGTCTGTAAAGAAGCTACATAGAGTGGGTGTGGTGGTGCATGCCTTTAAACCCAGCACTCTGTAGGCAGAGGCGGGTACATCTCTGGGAATTCCAGTCCAGCTATGGCTACATAGCATGACTTTGTCTCAAAAAAAATAAAAAAAAAATGAGGTAGAAGAAGAGAAGGAGCAGGAAAAGAGGATGAGAAGGAAGAAGAGGAGAAGGGGGGGGTGATAGTGGTGCATAAGTTTGGAAATGGACATTGACTACAAGACCCTGACATATCATTTTTTTAAATTTATTTATTTACTTATTATGTATATAAAATTCTGTTTGTGTATATGTCTGCAGGCCAGAAGAGGGCACCAGACCCCATTACAGATGGTTGTGAGCCACCATGTGGTTGCTGGGAATTGAACTCAGGACCTTTGGAAGAGCAGGCAATGCTCTTAACCACTGAGCCATCTCCCCAGCCCCTGACATATCATTTTAAGCACAGGTGAGCCGGGCAATGGTGGCGCATGCCTTTAATCCCAGTACTTGGGAGGCAGAGGCAGGTGGATCTCTGTGAGTTCGAGACCAGCCTGGTCTACAGAGCTAGTTCCAGGACAGGCTCCAAAGCCTCAGAGAAACCCTGTCTCGAAGAAAAAAAAAAAAAAAAAAAAAAGCACAGCTGAAAAATATAAAATTCTGAGCGCAGTGGGGCTGTAGGAAATTTAGTCTATACTTGGAGCTGACTTTAAGTTTGGCCCAGGTATAGAATTGGGATGAGTGAGATTTTGTTCCTAATTATCTGTGGCTTTAGACAGTTGGTTGTCATATAGTATAAAGTTGTTTTTCAGGGATGGGGAGATGACTTAGTGAGTGAAGGCTTACCACACAAACACGAGACCCCAATTTTGGATTCCCAGCTCTGGGTGTGGATGAAGCACACCTGTAATCATCCCTATGCTGAGGAGGTGGAGCCAGGAAGCTCTCTGGAGCTTCATGGCTCCCAGCCTCACTGATTTAGTGAGTTCCATATTCAGTGAGAGATTCTGTCTCAAACAATGAGTTGGAAGGGCTGGAAAGATAGTTCAGCAGTTAAGAGCATTTGCTGCTTTTCCAGAGGACCCAAGTTTGATTCCCAGCACCCATGTCAGCTTACAACAGCCAGTTCCAAGGGATCCAATATCCTGTTTGGGCTACACATATGGATACACACAGACACATGCATACATAAATAAAAATAAAATAAGGGGCGCATGGTTAATGAAGATGCTAGACGTTGACCTTTGGCCTCCATATTGCACACACAATTAAATTTACACACACAAACACAAAAGGTTTTTCTTTCTTCATGATAAAACAGCAACAAAAGCTGAAAGAAACGTATGTCTCTGGACCAAAGATCTAAGAGAAATCTGACCTGGGCTTCTGAGAAGGGAACAACAGAAATACTGTTTTCTACCAGGATGGTTGCAATCTCCCCTTCCAGATCACCGATTCGCCCTAAAACACGCACGAAGTGTCCATTTGGATACACTGATGTTGTCTCCCAGGAGTCAATTCTCACAACCACCCTGAAGTCCTATACAAAGGGAAAAAAGATACAATGCGAACCAAAGCTAGAGTTAAGTGGGTCAATGTGAAGCAACAAAACTAACCAGATAAACAGAGTACCAAAGGCAGGCTAATTTGGGAACAGTGGCTTGCAGTAGCTTATTTTTGCTTTCTGTTTTTTCTTGCCACTCTTCCGAATGGCCAGATGGTATACAAATGCTTGGCCAATGCTTTGAAGGGAGACATTACCTCTCTCCTTCAGACAACTGGGACATTTCAGTTAACTAATACATTTTAGTTAACACTTGAAACACAAGGGGTACAACCCAATAATGTAGGGTTCTAATTAAGTTTTAAGACAATAGTCTTGGGAACTGGGGAGATGGCTCAGTGATTATGAGCACTTCTGCCAGAGGACCTGGGTTTGGTTTCCAGCACTCACATTAGGCAGCTCACAATCCCTATAACTCCAGTGCCAGGAGACCTGACACCCACTTTCTGGCTTGTTGTGGGCACACCTACACACATGTAAATAAAAATAAAATAAATCTTAAAAAAATAAATAAAACAACAGTCTCACTTTCTAGTGTGGGAATTACTCTCTAATTTCTTTTTAGTCTTAAGATGCTCCTTGGCAGGAAAGATGGTACCAGTGTAAGCTGGACCTCTCTACTGCCCAGACTCCAGACACCCTAGAATGCAAAGTGCCATCATCGTACCTGGGCTGAGAGTCTGCAGAAAGCTTCCAGAGGCAAAGGCACAATGACCAGGAAAGGGCTGGGGACATTCTACTTTAGTCTCATTTACAAACTGCCAAATACTAGGCAGTGAAGTCAGGAATTGCCTCTGCTCTCTGCCCCAAGTAAAAGTTAGTATCTGCCCGCTCTCTGGCACTCCAGTCCTGTATGGATAATCGATCTCTGAAGTCATACTATATCATCCCTGCAGGACACTCGGATCATATATCTGGATCTTTCCCTGGAAGGAAGCTTGTTAGTGTTGGCAGACTGCATGTATCGAAAGTTTCGGGGTTGGACAGCAGGATAATGTATGTTCTCTCAGCGTGTCCTACACAGCTCTTTCTAGGACAACTTCTCTCTGGCCTTCATTTATTAACCATGGACTACTTAACGGATGGTTCTTATATATTTAGAATGTTTAAAAACAGTATCTTAAGAGTGCCAGATACCATCAATAATTTATTTCCTCTTATTCAAAGGAGTTACAATGCTTCCCGGAGCTGCTCAAAAGCCAGCGAAGACAGAGGCAGAAGAGAAGTGCAGCTGCACCTACCTGGAGGGCCTCGGCCTGCTGGGTGCTAATGCGGATTTTGGGGATTCTGTAATCCCAGGGTGTGACTAGGATCTTCTGAGCATTTTTGCCCTGAGACTGGACCTCTTCTTTGGATGGAAATGTCACCACATAATCTCTCCAGTTCTTTTGAAGGATGCCCACCACTCGACCTTCAGGGAGACAAAACAGCAAAGCACGGACTGGTTGGTTACCTCCTCTCTGGGCTGTGAGCGCAGCAGCACAGAAGTGAACAAGAAATGCGCTGCTCCTGATCTCAAGCTCATTCACGCGGCCCAGATGAGTTTGGAGACCTGTCTTCTTAGCACTTTGAATGTGAATTTTTTTTCACCCCTGAGATAGGGTTTCTCTGTGTAACAGGCCTAGATGTCCTGGAACTAGATCAGCCTGGCTTTGAACTCACAGAGATCCACCTGCCTCTGCCTCCTGAGTGCTTGAATTAAAGGCGTGCACAACCACTGCTCAGAACATACATTTTTAAAAAAAAAAACAGCTCTTAAAAAATTGTCAGCTGGGCCGGGCAGTGGTGGTGCATGCCTTTAATCCCAGCACTCGGGAGGCAGAGGCAGGCGGATCTCTGCGAGTTCGAGACCAGCCTGGTCTACAAGAGCTAGTTCCAGGACAGGCTCCAAAACCACAGAGAAACCCTGTCTCGAAAAACCAAAAAAAAAAAAAATTGTCAGCTGGGTGTAGTAGTTCTCTCTATGTAGCCCTGGCTGTCCTGGAACTCACTATGTAGACCAGGCTGACCTTAAACTCACAGAGATCCACCTGCCTCTGCCTCCCAGTGCTGGGGTTAAAGATGTGTGCCACCATGACTGGAAACACTTGTCTTTAACCCTTGCCCCTGTTTTGTGCTTCCATGGTCGCCTGTGTTCTCTCAACACCTGCACTCACTTGGTCTAGTGGACACAGCAAAGGATACACATCCTAAATCTACTACATAGCACTGAAGCCAGGGAAACATAACCACAGTAGCTACAAGTACAATTTTCCCTTGTATGTGTGTGTGTTTATGTGTTTGTGTTCAGATGCCATTCTTTGGGAACTAATGACCTGGACTTTTGAGATGAAGTCTCTCATTGGCCAAGCTGACTGGCCAAGAAGTCCCAGAAGTCCTCTTGTCTCCACCTCCCCAGTACTCTGATTATTTTACAAACGTGAGTTTCAGGAACAGACTCAGGTCCTCCTCACTGCATGCACCTTGCTAAATGAGCCATGTGCCAGGTAACTCCCTTTTGAAAGTGCTGCGGGGAGGACAGAGGGGGTGAGGTGATGATCTTGCCACAGGGCACCTGAGTGAGGCCTGACCCTACAGAGGTGTGGGGCAAGCCTGGGAAGTCTCTGGATTCAGGCCATGTGTCACAGTTAGAGCCGACAGGATCTGTGGATGTGTGAAAAAATAAGTCTAGGGCAGTTCCAGTCTTTTGGATGGTCCAACTCTCAGAACGAGCTTTCAGCTAAGTGGATGAGGACCGCTGCAGGGGAAGCAGGCTTGGGGCAGAAGTCAGGAGGCTTAGGAGGCATCTTTAGGCTGAGATGCCCATTGGACATTCAGGGGAAGATGCCATAAAGGCAACCAGAGGTAAAGAAAGTGGCTGGAGACACAAGGTCAAAGACGGAACAGCCTAGAGAGTGCATGGAACAGGAAGTCCCCAGCAGAGCACTGCACACCCAGAAAGCTGGAAGAAGAGAAGGACAGCAGAGAAGCTGAGATAGGCGGCCAGAAGGGCAGAGGGTGAGGGAGCTTGGGTTTCCTGAAGTTCAGAGAGCATCACACCCACGAGCTGTTCACATGCTGTGACAATGAGCACAAGGAAGTGACCTGTATTTGGGCAGGAGGGCCCTGGGAATCAGACACGAGCAGATTTAGAGGAGAGGGAGAGGAGAGCCAGACTGCAAGCCTGTGAGACCCTGCGGAAAGCAAGACAAGTGAGCGTGGAGGAAAAAACCCATCATCCCAACTGAGGCAGTGGCTGGAAATCACACAATGCCCAGCGGGGCTTTTTGTTTCTGCGGGTACTGTACAAGTTAAAATAAACCTGCAGGGGGCCATATACCGTGCTGTATAGTTATAACCCTCGTGCTATGGTATGGGGGAGACAGGAGCATCAAGGCTGTCAAAGAGTCTGAGCCCAGCATGGGCTATGCCAGACCCTGTACACACATTTAATCCCAGAACTTGGGAGGCAGAGGCTGGGGAATCTCTGAGTTCAAGGCCAGCATGATACAGAGTGAGTTTTAGGACAGGCAGGGCCACACAGAGAAACCCTATCTTGAAAAACTAAACAACAAACAAACAAACAAAAGAAGCCAAACTAGTAAATAAACCTGTGGAGGAATTGAGGGTGGCTCAGTGGGGGAACACATGTTCAGCATGTCTCAGGTCCTAGGTTCAGTCCCCAGCATTAAAAACAACAACCACAGCAAAACAGATTGCAGAGAGGGGACGCTGATAATGTAGAGATCATGTCTTATTTTCTCGCATGCTTCACGTTCTTACAAGTCACTAAAAGTAGTTTGTAAGTTGTTCTCACCACACATACACAAGGAGGATGTAGTGGCTACAGAGATGGCTCAGTGAATAAAATCACTGCCACACAAGTATGAGGGCCTGAGTTCGAATCCCCAGAACTCAAGTAAAGCCAGGTAGTCTTCTTCAACAGGCAGTAGCAGAACCAATACCAGAAGCTGTTCTCTGACTTTTACATGCATGCCCTAGCATGCACACCAGCACTCATGAGCATGAACACACATGCACATCATATACATAAAAAGACAATGTTTAGGGGCTGGAGAGAATGCTCAGTGGTTAACAGTACTAACTGTTCTTCCATAGGATCTGGGTTTAATTCCCAGTACCCACATGGTGGCTCACAAACATTTATAATTCCAATTCCAGGGCATCCAAATACCCTATTCTAGCCTCAGTGGGCACCAAACAATCACAGACATACATGCATAGGCAAAACACTCCTACACATAAAAATAAATAAAAGATTACTTTTAAAACCATGGTATATGAGGTAATCTGTATGCTAATTAGCTGGATTTAGCCACTCAACAGTGTATACCTATATCAAAACATCACAGTATACTAATGAACACATACAAGTTTCAAACAAACAAAATCAGGCAGGATTATACTTCCGGGTGGGCTCACCTGTGGGCATGGGCTCACTTGGGGATTCGCCCGAGGCTTTGTCTTCACTGTCGTTCTCACTCAGGGCAGCAGTTCTTCCTTTCCACTCATTTTTGGGGAGCAGCTCCACCACCACCACATCTCCATGGATGGAGCGGTTCCGAGCCTTTGTGCCATGGATGAGGATGTCGCTGAGCAGGTCTGTGCAGCACAGAGAAGCTGTGAGCCAACGGTTGCCACACCAGGAGACATTTCAGATGGACCGCATCTCAAGCCTGAGCAGACACTGCTGGGGCTGGAGAGGCGGCTCAGTGGGGGAAGTGCTCACCATACAAGCACGAGGGTCTGAGTTTGGATCTCCAGTGACCATGTAAAAAGCCAGGTGTAGTGGTGCATGTCTGCAACCCTTGCACTTAGTGGGCTGGAGACAGGAGAATTTGGGAGCTCACTGGCCAGTCTGTCTAGCCAAAGGAGCAAACTTCACTTTCAGTGAGATCCCCTGTCTCAAAAAATCAGGTGGAGGAGGCTAGGAAGATGGTCCAGCCTGCCTTATAAGTATAATAATCTGAATTCTGAACACCAGTACTCACATAAAGCCAGAGGTACACTTACACACCCATACATACACATACACACAAACACACATATATGCACACAAACAAAAGTAGGAAATGACACAGGAAGATACTTAACATCAACCTCCATAAGTGCACAAAATGGTAAGTGCACCTGTATACCCAGGCATACACCTCTCTGCAGTGGAATAATCCTTCCATACACTGTGAATATGTATTACTCTCATTGGTTAATAAAAAGCTGACAGGCTGGTAGCTGGGCAGAAAGTTAGGTGAGAAAGCCAAACTAAGAATGATAGGAAGGAGGGATGAGTCGAGGAGACATCAGTCAGCCACAGAGGGAACAGTACACGCTGGAGGACAGGTAAAGCCATGAGTCAAATGGCAGGATGTAGATTAATAAAAATGGGTTAATTTAAGTTGTAAGAGCTAGTTAGTAATAAGCCTGAGCTACTGGCCAAGCGTTTGTAATTAATGTAAGTTTCTCTGTGTTTATTTAGGACTGGGCAGTTGGGACAGGAAACTTTGCCTATACTTCTTTCTCTTGTAAGCTTGGTTTTCAACACGACTACTTCTGAAATCAACCATAACATAAGCAGTGGGATACTCCCATGAAGGATTTTCTTGATCAGATTATTTGAAGCAGAAAGACCCATCCTAAATGTGGTTGTGCCTTCTGATGGTAGCCCAGATAAAAGGACATGAATTTGCTTTTGCCTGCTACCTCCACCCTTGATGGCAAGTCCAACTATCTTGTTGCAGCATCTTTCACTGGGGTTAGAACTAACTTATTCAGCTTTCCAATTCAGACAGATGACCATTGGCTCTCCAGGAATCCTCCAGGCCTTCAGTGCCAGATCAGGACTGCTGAGATGACCAGCTCATGGAAGGAGCAGCTACTGGATTCTTAGGCTCTCCAGAGTGAGTCAGATATTGTTGGATTACCTGGACTATGTGTGTAAGCCAATCTAACAAAACCTTCATATATATATATATATATATATATATATATATATAAAATCTCTATTCAGTTAGTTCTGTTACCTTAAGTGCGCGCACAAGCGCGCACGCACGCACACACACACACACACACACACACACTCCAAAACAAATTTCTTCCTTCTAAAGGGAATGTCAAACAGCTTCTTTCTTTCTGTGTAGACCAGGTTGGCCACAGACTTGTGACCCTTCTGTCTCAATCTACTGAGCTCTGGGGTTATAGGTGGCACCATGTTTGGCTTAAACTTCTTGTGTTCTGAAGGTTCGGGGTAAACTAAGACTACTCCCGTGGCACACTGGATGATGTGTTTATGCAAGCCCCCCTTCATCAGTTTCTTTGAAAAGTTTTTAAATTTGTTGACAGTCTCACTCAGGTACATAATGTATAACGATCACTCTTCACCCTTCTTCTGCTATTTTGTTTTGAATCCTTCTCTATCCCATCACCTTTCAAAGTAGGTATTACTCTCCTGCATGTAACTGAGCTTACACTGGATTTATGCTCAATTCTTTCACGGTACTGTGTAGACAAGAGAGTGGTCAGTGTGCATATAAAGTGCACACATGGGATGCAGACCTGAAGAGGGGCTGAGGAACAAAGGCCCTGGGAGCCGCTGTCACTCAGCCTCCCATTTTCACCGTCAAGGTTTCTTCTTCCTTTCATGCTTTGTTTCCCCCAATCTGCCTGAAACGTGACCACAGGAGAGCACACAGGGGCAGTGCAGAGGAGTTCTCACAACACAGCCTGGGCTGCAGGCTGAGCCCCACAGGTTAGCAGTGGGACCTCAGAGAGGCTGCTTCCTTCCCCTGAATGGCAGCTTAAGCATACCGCAACAAACCAGAAGTCAGGGCTGTGGCTGCCTAGGAGGAATAATTTAAAATCCACAGCACAGCAAGATCGTAGCTATAGCGGGTGACAACCGTGTGAAAACACAGGGTCTGCAGCGTCTGCGGTGACGGCCGTGCAGTGTCACCTGCATCTGGGGATAGGCACAGCACTACAGGATCATTAAACTATCTTCATCTTTTTATGTTTTTGAGACAGGGTCTTTCTCCATAGTGCTGGCTGTCCTGGAACTCTTTCTGTAGATCAGACTCTCCTTAAACTCTTTGAGACCCTGTCTCTGCCTCGCAGGTGCAGGAATTAAAGGCACATGCCATCATTCCCAGTGTATTTTTTTTTTTAAAAAAAGAATTAAAAAATAAAGACAGAAATGATAGACAAATAGCACAAGCAAAGTCCTAGGTTCAATTCCTAGCACTAACTGCCCCCCCCCAAATTGTGGACAAAATAAACCTAAGGGGGAAACCCCTAAAATCCACAAATGCCAATATACATAAGGCTGCACGACACCTCAACTTGCTTTCTTTACCATATAATGTCAGAATTTAAAAAGCAGCATGGAAATGTTGTGGTTGGTACCGAACCTGAGTCCTTACTGCTGGCTCCTTGTAGGCGAACAAAAGCTTCTATCTGAGCTCTGTGCTTGTTGACGTTCAGAATTCCCTAGAATTGTAAGCAAAAATCAGTGTGAACAAAGTTCTTTCTTGACCCAGTTTTCAAAAAGTTACAAAAATATCTAAATATTTCTTAGCAGACTGTGGTCCCTGTCTTCACGCTAGAGTGCCTTTTCTTAAGAGAATACACTGCTGACTTGAACTACTCTGCAGCTGCACCAAGGGCAGGACACGCTCCTTACACTACGGCAGGGACTTCAGCCCGGCACACTCAACCTTTGGCCCCAAACAGACTTCTGAGTAGCCTGCTAGATGTGCAGAATCTGTGCCAGGCAGTGGTGGTGCATGCCTTTGATCCCAGCATTTGGAAGGCAGAGACAGGTAGATCTCTGTGAGTTCGAGGCGCCTGGTCTACAAAAAGAGTTCCAGGAGACAGGGCTATTACACAGAGAAATCCTGTCTGGAGGAAAAAAGAAAGAAAGAGCCGGGCGGTGGTGGCGCACGCCTTTAATCCCAGCACTCGGGAGGCAGAGGCAGGCAGATCTCTGTGAGTTCGAGACCAGCTGGTCTACAAGAGCTAGTTCCAGGACAGGCTCCAAAACCACAGAGAAACCCTGTCTCGAAAAAAAAAAAAAAAATCCCCCCCCCCCAAAAAAAAGAAAGAAAGACAGACAAAATCCTTAGCTCTAAATCTTGACAATGGGGGACACACAAGACCACACACAGCCACATGGCATAACAGGAACCCTTCCCCAAGCCCCGATAGCACCTGAGGCCTCCTTTGAGGGGCAGGAGAGTGGCAAAGGAGGGAAGACAAACTCACAGATGCGATGTTGCTGCTGCCACGTCCACACCCGCATTCAAAACTGTATTTCTTTCCCAGTGACAGAAGGCTACCCCCACCCTGTGTGACACTTGGGCAGCTTAGAACTAGACAGTTAAGGACTAGGGAAAAAATGAACTGGGCAGCTCTGCTTACTCAAGCCCATCTTGCGACAGGCATTGAACTCAGAGCCCTGGAGTGGAAGGCAAGCTAAGAAGAGAAAAAAAAAATGCTGGTTGTACTGACACCTGCCCTTCACTGCCACCCTCACCTGGATGTAGCGTCCGGATTTGATGCCTGCCTCCAGCACTTCCAGGGGAAGGTGTTCTGGGTACTCCTTCCCATGGGTTTCCTGACTTTCGCTCTCCCTTTCCCGGCGAGACTGCAGGATGGAGTCGCAGAGCTCATGGGCAGCCTTTAAATCCGGCCAGAAGTTGTCCAAGTAATTCTGTATTTGGTAAAGGCACAGAGAAACATGGCCAGATGCTGAGTCTTCATTCCAGCACTACTACAGGACCAAGTGGGCTAAGAAGATAAGAACATCTGCCTGAAGACCTGACTTCAAATCCCAGCTCCCACATGAAAATTCCCACTGTAACCCTGTGCTGAGGGCGTGAGGACTCTGAGACAGGAGGATTGCTGAGGCTTGCTGGCCAAGGCCTAGCTTCAGGGTCAGTAGAGAAATTATCCCCAGGGAATAAGGTAGGAGCAAGACATTCAGTGTCCTCCTCTGGTCTCCATGTATGCACCTGACATACACTGAACACACAACATACAAACACACATCAATTTTTTTCTCTATGTATCTCACTTCTGAACATGATGGTCTATAAAGAACAGATAGGAAAATCTTCTATTATGTATTCTTATCTTCTTACATGTGATTTCAACTTAATTTAAGGCTAAGATACATTCTCTTTTCTCCAATTATAAAGGAAAGAAAACATCTTTCTGTGGAAGCCAGCACTCCTCCTATTAATTTCAATCCTGTTCGGACAGCTTCCTTTCTTCCCTTCTTCCTCTTTTTTTTTTTTTTTTCCAAAAGGTTCTACATTTTATTACTGGAGAAACCACTCCCAACTTAAACATGATTAAGTCTCCAGATTGAAAATGTTGAACTTCATCTTGTAACACTCATCAAGGATCACGATTCATCATTAATTGTTTTGCCATTCATTGTTGACTCCTTACAGACTCAGCTTCGTTCTCCTCCAGTGTCTTCTCTTGGAGTTGTACCTGATTTTGTTGCCAGTTTTCATCCGAATCCACTGAGGAATAGGACGATTTTGCCTTTGTTTCTTAGCCAGGAATCGCTTGATTCTGAAAGTCTTGTGAGAAGACATGGCGAGAAGGCTGGGCGGGCAGGTCTCCCTTCTTCCTCTTAAAAGTTCTGTTCACACCAGCGTCAGCACGGCAACCCTGTGCCCGTGTGCCACCTAACACCCCATTTTGTCAGGAAACAACCTCTTCACGAAGAATTGATCACCTTGGTTCTTCGCATCCAACGTCAAGTCCCCAGAGAGAATCCTGTTCTCCTCTCGCCTGAAGCTGACCCTCTTCTCTCTTTCTCTGCTATCACTCACCTCTACGGGCCCTTGCTCACAGTTTGCTCAAGAACTGCTCTACAAAATAAAACTATCCTGTACTACTGGACTACAAAGAAAAGTAATTCTCAAAAAAGTAGAAAAATGTAATTTTAGTCAACTGTCCTCTGCAGGAACAAGACATGATGTATTACCACAGAAAAAGCAAGTGACACTGCCATTAATATCTAGCGCCCCTGGAATTCTCTGGCACTCCAGAACACATTTTTATAGCGCAGTCAAGAAAATTCTATTGGCAAATCTTTAGCAATACATGCACATGGGAACCCTTATGGAATCTACAATTTAAAATTGGAACTGGACGTTCTCTAAGCTGACAGGGATAATGGAGGCTGCATCTTGGTTTTTGCATCAGAAAATGCAATCAGCCAGTAGATTTGATTGGCCAACCGGACAGACAGGAGAGACCTGCCATCTATGGAGAGATTAACCGCCGGCCAATCTCCTAGAAGGTGCTTAAGAGACAGGAAGAAGGTGTTGCTATGACAGCCCGAAGCAACTGGCACTGATAAAACGACGACTGTGACCCGAGAGCCCGCACATAAGTAATGCCGCAGCTCGGCTCCGAGTGCCCCTGCTCTTCTTCATGCATAATTCCAGTGGGGAAAAGTGAGGGGTCGCTGACATACAAGACTGGCTTTAAGGGGCTAGGGATGTGGCTCAGCTGGTAGAATTTGCAAAAGTCAAGGCCACCTGATTACCAATAATGCTATGAGTCATCTCTCTCTCTCTCTCTCTCTCTCTCTCTCTCTCTCTCTCTCTCTCTCTCTCTCTCTCTCTCTCTCTCTCTTTTTAAAGATTTATTTATTTTATGGGCATGAGTGTTTTACTTATCTGTATGCATATGTACCACATGCATGCCTGGTGCTTGAGGAAGTCTTCCTTCTATTTCCCTTTCCGTTTTTTATGAGACGGGCTCTCACTCTGCAGCCCAGCCTGGACTCAGACTTTCGGTGAGCTCCTGCCTCAGAATTGGCAACCTACCCCGGTACTGGAATTACTATGAAGTCTACTTTCTCTTATCTGTGTTGCCCAAGAATCTAGGCTGCAGCCTTACAGGCACTGTTAAGAACTGAATGAGTAGCTAGGCAGTGGTGGCACACACCTTTAACCTCAGCACTCAGGAGGCAGAGGCAGGTGGATTTCTTGAATTCGAGGCCAGCCTGGTTTACAGAGTGAGTTCTAGGATAGTTGGGGCTACACAATCAAACCTTGTCTCAAAAAACAACAACAAAAACAAAAAAAAAACAAAACCCAAAACCAAACCAAATAAGCAAACAAAAAACCCAAACTAAGTGAACAACGTGTTGCGCATGCGCCACTGGAAATACCTTGAAAGAAATTACAAACACGCCTTCTGTCTCACTTCCATACTGCTGAATGGCCTCTTCATCTTCTGTCACCATAACGATGGGCATCCTGTCCCCGCAGTGGTGATAGTACCAAACAGCTGAGTTGTATATGCTCCTGGGACAGCAAAGGATGGTGAACATCCGAAGCATAAACACAGCTGCTGTTCAGAATGTCATACTTGGTTCCTATCTGCCACCCTGTGTCTATATAGCTAATCATCCATCCGTCCACCAGTCCGTCCATCCGTCCATCCATCCATCCATCTAATAATTCTTTTGTTCTTTCTTCACACAACAAATACTTCCTGGGTATCTAGATAACTGGGGGTGGGCCCGGCCCTCTGTTATCAAGGAATCAGAAAGCACCTCCCATCTCTTCTTCCTAGATGTTCAGCCCCATAGCAACTATTTTCAGTTCCTGCTTTTGTTTAGAAAGCCCAGACTGTCACTTTGTAACACGTTCTAATTGGAGGCTGAGCTATGGGGCACATGCGAAATGACCAGCAACTCTATGAGAGATGAGCAACAGTCTCCAGCTAAGAGAAAAACCAGCTGCAAGCAGCTAAAGCTGGTAAGCTAGTAAGACCTGAAAGAAAACCACATGATATACCTGGAATCTTCCCCCAAGAGCTGGAGTCTGGGCCTGGAGAACTAGGTTCAGGACTGTAGTGTGTTCCCAGGGAAGTGCCCAGTCGTGGAAGGTCCTTTTCTGCAGGTGTGTGCATCCCTCTCTGAGGGCTGTAGGCAGGTACACTCCACCCCAAGGAACCTTGGAGTTAGCACCTAGGGGGCAATTACCTAAGGTGCCTGGGCTCTTGCATGTGGGCCACTTTGCGAGGTACTCTTCAGGGTCTCTCCAAGGTCCCAGCAGGACTGACTTAGCCTCCTTTTCCCACATCAGCTTCACAGCCCCCATCTTCCCGCCATCACTCGCTCCTGCTGTGGGGAACCACTATTTGCAAACACCCCACACCCAAGTGCTTGCTTCACTCTGAAGTTCTGGGCAGACCTAAACTAAGTCACTGCATTTTCTGGGACAATTTCCATTTAGTGAGACTGGCCCAGGACGTTAAATTGAGCAAGTCATCTTTTTATCTTAAGACATCAAGGTTAAGCCTTCTACACCACTAGTAGGACACTCCAGCCCTTGAGTCTAGGCCATTTCAGGCTGGGTACCTTCATCTCCTCAATCCCGATTTTAACAACTTAACCGTTACGTATTCAAATGACCCATCTGAAACACCAACACCCCAGCACTAGCCACGGTCCTAGAACAGCTGCTGCTGTGCTCTGGCGTAGTACAGAGCAGGCCTGAAGAGCCACAGACGAGGAGATAGAATGGGTTCCAACGAAGGGGGTTGTGACCTGATGCGCACCTGGTCTGCCACTTCTCCATGGCCTCCCCCTTTTCCCGGGGCAGGTAACAGTGCTGCTGGAACTCGTTAGCAAAGAGAACGCAGTCATGGCGAGCATCCTTCAGGAGGTTCCGCAGTTTGTTATACTGTCTGAAACACAGGGGACAGAATAAATCTAACACAGCAGGTACTCATCTCCTGCCAACTCCTGCCAAGGATCAAAATGGATGAGGCATTTCGGAGTGAGAGATGGATTGTTTAAAGCCCAAGAAATGTCCCAGCACTCAGGAGACTGAGGTAGAAGGATCATGAGTTCGAGGGTGGTTTGGGAGACATAGTGAGAACCTGTCTTAAAAGACAAAATCAGGGCTGGGAAGATGGCTCAGTAGGTAAAAGTGGTTGCCACACAAGTATGAGGACCTCAGTTCGAATTTCCCAGAACCCAAATAAAGTTGGGTGAGAGCATCTGTCGTACTCATACAGAGAGACTGGGGAGAGGAAACAGAAAAAGCTCCAGAAACCAGTCTGCTGTGTGCAGTGGAAGAGAGATTCTGTCTGAAACAGAGTGAAAGACAAAGACAGGTTGTCCTCTGAGCTCTTGTACACATCACACACACACACACACACACACACACACACCAACAAAAAGGAAGGAGGTACACTAAGCCAACCCTGAGAAGCATTTATTCATATTGGCTCCTGTTTTTCAGTGTTAGCGGCTCTCAGTTTTGCCTGTTAGTTGCTTGTACTTGGGGAAGGTCTCATTAATTAGTTTGCAGATTAACCCCTTGTCCCGCTTTCCCTCAGCGATGCTTGGCTATTTTACTATGTAGTTACACTATCTGCCCTTTTACGGCCACAGCACACAAGTAAAGTTTGGCACCTTTTTTGCTTCCTACTTGTTGGCAAACTTTTTTTTGTTTTTGTTTATTTGAGACAGGGTTTCTCTGTGTGTCCCTGGCTGTCCCAGAACTCACTCTGTAGACCAGGTTGGCTTTGAACTCACAGAGATTCGCTTGCTCCTGCCTTCTGAGTGCTGAGATTAATAATTTTATTAATTTTTTTTCGAGACAAGGTGTCTCTGTAGCTTTGGAGCCTGTCCTAGCTCTTTTTTTTTTGTTTTTCTTTTTTTAAAAAACTATTTATTTATTTTTTTATTAATTATATATACAATATTCTGTCTGCGTGTATGTCTGCAGGCCAGAAGAGGGCACCAGACCTCATTCCAGATGGTTGTGAGCCACCATGTGGTTGCCGGGAATTGAATTCAGGACCTTTGGAAGAGCAGGCAATGCTCTTAACCACTGAGCCATCTCTCCAGCCCCTTTTTTTGGTTTTTCGAGACAGGGTTTCTCTGTGGCTTTGGAGCCTGTCCTGGAACTAGCTCTGTAGACCAGGCTGGTCTTGAACTCACAGAGATCCGCCTGCCTCTGCCTCCCGAGTGCTGGGATTAAAGGCGTGTGCTACCACCGCCCAGCTGCCAATTTTATTAATTTTTTAAGCACGTATTTTTAAACATTAATACATTTCCCTTTAGCTTGCAGACTTGCAGACCTAGAAAAGGTCATGTAAAGTAAACCAGTGAACTGTATCTATACAACCTCCAAGATTTCATGAAGAGATAGACCCAGCTGTCAGACAGCTAATAGAAAGTAACGTTTTCCCAGTCCAGAGAGCCTTCCAGCAGTGTTACCAGAACCATGCCCAAACAGCAAGTCTACCAAGGGTCAGCTTCTGTGAAAGAACTTTTCAAGAGCCCGTCATCAAGAAACATTACAGGAAACATTTAGGCAGTTATTTTAAAAGGGTGGGTAGGGCTGTTGATTTTGCAGTGCTAGGATCCATTCAAGGCCTGCGCTCACTCTGGCTATTTGTGGACAACTGATCACCCTGGCTACATCATCCCTTGGTGGGTGTGTTACCCTCCTGGGCCAGGCCTCTGGCTGGAGAGTGAGTGTACAGCACTGGATGCTCTTGGAGGCATCATCTAGACAGGACAGGGCCCACTTGCAGCAGCCTGATACAGCAAGCAAAAAAATCAAAGCCAAAATTGCAAGCCCATTTGTAGGTGCGTGTCCAAAAGACAGAACCAGACACTTGTGATGCAGCTCAGCACTGGAGGGTTTGCCTCAAATGCACGAGGCCCTGGGATAAACACCGAACCCTGCTGAATAAATAAGTACCCATATAAATAAAACTGCAAAACCCAACCAAATAAAAATGGGATTCGGACAGGGATCTGGGCACCCATGTTCACAGCGGCACCTTTTACAGCAACAAAAGGGTGGATGCAACTGAATGACAAGAAATAAGAGAACCAATGTCCATAAGACTTGGCCTTCGAAAGGGGGACTCTGACACATGGATGAGCCTGGGCACAGGGAAAGTGAAGTAAACCAATCACGAAAGGGCAAACACTGTGGCTCCAGCTGTGAAAGGCACATTAGAGCAGACATACAAAGAGAAAGCAGACATGTTACCTGGGGTTGGGGTCAAGAAGGGAAAAGTAGCATTAAATAGTACAGACTTTCAATGCAGGGATAAGAAAAATTCCAGAGCTTGCGTTTATGGATAGCTACACAATAGTTAATGGACATAGTGCCAGTAAACTGTATACTTAGGAATTACAAAAATGTCAATCTTTTTTGCTTTGTTTTTTGAGACACAGTTTTTCTGTGTAGTCCTGGCTGTCTAGGGTGGAACTCCACTCCGTAGATCAGGCTGGCCTTGAACTCAAGAGATCCACCAGCTTCTGCCAAGTGTTGGGATTAAAGGCGTGTGCCACCACCACTTCGTAATTTTTCTTTTCTTTCTTTTTTCTTTTTTTTTCGAGACAAGGTTTCTCTGTGTAGTAGCCCTGGCTGTCCTGGAACTGGCTTTTTTTTTTTAAATTAAAGATTTATTTATTATGTATACAATATTCTACCTCCATGTATGCCCACATGCCAGAGGAGGGTGCCAGATCTCATTACAGATGGCTGTGAGCCACCATGTGGTTGCTGGGAATTAAACTCAGGACCTCTGGAAGAGCAGCCAGTGTTCTTAACCATTGAGCCATCTCTCCAACCCCTGGAACTAGCTCTTGTAGACCAGGCTGGCCTCAAACTCACAGAGATCAGCCTGCCTCTGTCTCCTGAGTGCTGAGATTAAAGGTGTGTGCCACCACTGCCTGGCTATCTATTGTTTTTTTGAGACGGGTTCTCCCTGTAGACCAGGCTGGCCTTAAGCTCACAGAGATCAGTCTGTCCCTGCCTTCCAAGTGCTGAGATTAAAGGCCATTTCACCATATCTGGCATCATCTTCATTTGAAATTATATTTAATACTACTGTGTATGTATGTATGTGGGGGCATGTACATGCCACAAAGTACATATGGATGGCAAAGGACAACTCTGTGGAGTTGGTTCTCTCTCTCTCTACCAGAGGAGGGTTCTGTGTGCTTCCATTTGTCAGCCAGATAAGGGAAATGGACAAATGGCATGAGAATACTGATGGGGAGGACAGGGGCTCAGCCGTGAATCACCCCGAGTGTGACAGTCAGGGATTCTGGAGATGTGTGGGCTTGTGGTTATAATTTAGCAGTGCACACATACAGTGCAGTCATAATTCCTGCTGGCAGACTGCGCAGTGTTTAAGATAGAGTCAGCAGACAGAAGCCTGTGTGAAGTCGACACAGAGAAGCTTCAGAGCACCGTGGACAATGTCACCAGAGCGACGGCAGTGGTTTCAACAGTCAAAATCTTCAATTTTAAACATCCCAGTCTTAGGGCAGACTTGGTGGAGGACAGCTTTGATCCCGATCCTAGGACTTGGCAGGGAGAGGCAGGAAGATCAGATATTCAAAGGTCTTTCTTTGCTGGGCTATGCAGCGCCATGCTAGGGTCTCCTAGACCTACTTTCAGGGGTCTTACAACTTCAATACGTTTATGTTTCCAGTCCTATTAGCCACTACTTAAATGGCATCATGGAGTCCATTTTGGAGGATCTCAATAGTCATCATAGGATTCATGCTGTCGTCTGAATCATAAAAATGACATACATTTACTTTGTGCGCATGTGCATGCTCATCATGGAGGCTAGAGAACAATTTACAGGAGCTGGTTCTCTGCTCCCATCAACAGGGCTGATAGAGCAGAGACTGACCTCAGGCTGGCAGGCTTGGTGGCAAGTGCCTTTTACTTGCTGACATCTGCTGACCCTGAATCACCACACCTAGATAATGCTTGGGTTTAAAAAACACAAATCACACACACAAAACACACACACACAACCAACCAAACAAATTATCAAAAAACCCAACAAAACATTTTGAGACTGAGTCTTGCTATGGAACCTAGGCCAACCTATAAATCAAACTCAGGTTGGCTACAAATTTTCTTTTCTGACAGGGTTTTACTATGTAGTCCCAGAGTTCTGCAGGCCTCTGCCTCCTGAGTGCTGGCATTAAAGGCGTGCGCTTGGCTTTATTAACTTACTTTGATCCCCGTGCCTCAACCTCCTGAGTGTTAAGATTTCAGGCCTGTACTGCCGCTCCCGTTTACATTTACAGTTTGGATCTGGATGTCCCCAGGCTTCCTATATTAAATGACCCACAGTGATGCTATTTAGATATAGCAGAACCTTTAAGGGATGGAGTCTTGAGGAGTATAGAAGGAGTGTGCTTTCAGACAGCACTAGAGAAACCAGAACTGTTAAATACTCAGGCTTTTTCCTTCAACCGAAGAAATTGGCATCTGTTCACCCAGAAGGCTGGAGTTTGCTAACTTGATGATCTTTTGTTAGTGGATGGAGTCAGCTCTCATCTGAATCTCCCAGACTCCTGAGCACTGTTTTTTAGGCAATACAATCCATTCCTATAGGTCCCACGTACTTTGCAAAAGAGTTTGCTAATGTGCTTTGCTTTCTTGCTCTTTCTTTCTTTCTTTCTTTCTTTCTTTCTTTCTTTCTTTCTTTCTTTCTTTCTTTCTTTCTTTCTTTCTTTCTTTCCTTTCAAAGACAAGGTTTCTCTGTAGCTTTGGTGTCTGTCCCAGAACTAGCTCTTGTAGAGCAGGTTGGCCTTGAACTCACAGAGATCTGTAAGCCTCTGGGATTAAAGGCGTGTGCCACCACTGCTCTTTAGAACCCATTCTTGTGGATTGCAAGAAGTGCACTTTGCAGGGGAGTTTTGATGTAGCCACACCTTAAATTTTGTTATGATAATTGTCAAGAGGAATTTTTTTTCAAAGTTCTATGTGTTTAAATATGTAAAAAAGAAACTGCTTGGGGCTAGACTCCAGACGTTTGAACCAGCCCACTAACTATAGTCATGCTGAACTGAATTTCCTTCTTGCCCCCAGAAGTTTGTTTCTCTGTGAGCAGTAGAGCTTCCAGGCATCCCAGGGAGGAGGCCTTCTAGTCATTTGGGAAGAGAACCTTAAAAAGACTGTGGGACTCGGCTCTCTGTTTCCTGGTCATGAGGGAGCAGCTCTGCTCGGCCACATTCTCCTACCCTGATGTGTGTTACAGGTTCAGTGCAACAGGGCTGACAGAGCAGAGACTGGAACCTCTCTCATCAGGTATGGAGACGAACCTTTCCTCTCCATGAGTTAATGTTCTCGGGTATAGTTGTCACAGTAACCGAAAAGCAGCTAACACCACTCAGTCTGCAATGTTGCAAAGTCAGTGCCTGCCTCTGCCCATTTCCGCCCATGTCCTCACTACACGTTGGGATGGTTTGAATGTGCTCTCTAGTGGGCCATGCACTGCAATTTCATCCCCCTGTGAGATATTCACAGGGTGGAAAGTCAATCAGATTCCTGTGCACAGAGATGATTCTGGGAGGTAGTTAGGATTCAAATGTCCTCAGCCAGAATCCCAGGATTGAATTGCTCGTGGCTTTATACAAAGGAGAAAGTAACCTATATCAAGTGTTTTGTTATAGTAATGCACACAAGCGAATATACCAGTCATCTGAATTACACCTACAGCCTACAGCCTTCTTTCCTTCAGGACTCTTCAACTGAGTCCAGTAATCTTTTCAAACAGGAACTTGATGCCATGCCATCCTGAATAAAAACCTCCCTTGACATCCCAAATCCTATGAGGCCTCCATCTGACCCAGCGCCCTTCCAGTTCCTCGAGTGGAGGCTTGGCCAGAAATCTCCTTTTCCTGGAAAGCTTCCCTTGCCAGGTCTCCTCCTCCTCGTCCCTAAGAGCTCAGGACAGGCAGCTCCCTCGGGAAAGCCCTTCCTTGCTCCCTGATTGGCTGGGGGTCTGTCACAGTGTGTCCTGGTACTTCGGAACATCTGCCCAGCTGTGGCTCTACATCTGTTTGTGAGGTGACCTGGGCTTGTCTGTCCTCTCTCAGGACTGGATCTACCTCTGTTTACTGCTGTATTCCAGTCCTAGCAGTCTCTGGGTAAACATCTGGATGAACACATGCACATCTGAATGAATGAACGTGTGGAGAGCCTCACAGTCATCAAGTGCCCCTTAATTAAATAAGCATTTGAGGATTGCTAGGTGACAGATGCGTGATTATCCTGCACAATCAAGGACTTGACATTATTCAACTGTTCTCCACAGTCTATTTATGAGAACAGCAATTCTCTACATTGGTATTCCTGAGATCAAAATATAAAACCACATCACCGCACAACAGGATTACAGGTTATATCTCTCTGTTGTTAGATGCAACCCTGGCAATTTCATTCCAGCAAAGTGATACCATCTATCATATTACCTCAGAGCCAGCCCCCACCCCTGCACTCATGGTCCATACCTAAGGGCACTTCATTTGCAGACAGAAAATACCTAGAAATAAAAGATTTGACTGTACGGGGAATGGATGCTTTCCCTGTCTTTGTTCCTCACACAATGCAGTGTAACAATAGTTTGCACAGCACTTGGGCTGTGTTTTGTGTCTTAGTAACAGAGATGACTTAGAGCCTACAGGAGGATGAGTGGAGGCTACATGCAAACACCATGCTATTTAAAACAATGTTTACTACACTTACCTTTTCGGAGGATGTGCATGTCACAGAGCATGTGTGCAGGTCAGAGGGCAATTTGAGGGAGCTGGCTCTCTCCTTCCACCATGTGGATACTATGGATTAAACTAAGGTCATCAGGCTTGGTGACAAGACCCTTTACATGCTGAGCCACCTTGCTGGCCTGATGCCACTGTGTTATTTATTTATCTTTAAAATTAGATTTATTCATTTTCTGTGTGTATGTATGTATGTATGTATGTATGTATGTATGTATGTATGTATGTATATATGTATATTACGAGAATGCTCGGTGCCCACAGAGGTCAGAAGAGGAACGGCACTGGATCTTCTGGAACTGGAGTTTTAGAAAGTTGTGAATCACCCTGAGGTTAAGGGGATCAGACCTGGGTCCTCTTCAAGAGCAACAAATGGTCTTAACCACTGAGCCATCTCTCTAGCTCTCCAATGCCATTTTATATCTGGAACTTAAAGAGCTGCAGATTTCTGGGGTCCTAGAATTAATTCCTTTTATAAACCAAGGGACTACTGTAATACACTTACAGTTTTATAATATTGTGCTGTTTGTTAAATTTAAAGGTCTAATTTGGTTTAAGGTTTATTAAGTGCTTAAACATGAAGACTACAAATAGATTTATAGCTAAATACCAATACAATCATGCATGCTTGTTTGCTATGACAGAGTCTCATACAGTCTACACTGGCTTCAAGCTTTCTATATAACGTAGACTGACCTAGAACTCCTGACCTTCTGCCTCTTCTTTACAATCTCTGGATTACAGGCAGCTGCCACCACTCCTGGCTATTGGGTACCCAGGAAAACATTTTCTGCTAGAAACAGGACTGATATTGTAACATTTGAGTGTGTGGTAGTTTGAATGTAGTTGGCCCCATGATTTCATAGGGAGTAGCGCTATAAAGAGATGTGGCTTTGTTGGAGGAAGTGTGTCACTGTGGAGGCGGGCTTTGAGGTTTCCTATGCTCAGGATATCATTGCCCAGTGTCTCAGTCGACTTCTTGTTGCCTGCAAGATGTAGGACTCTCAGCCATGTCTGCCTGCATGCCACCATGCTCCCCACCATGATGACAATGGATGGAACCTTTGAAACTGAAAACGAGCTGCCCCAATTAAATGTTTTCATTTATAAGAGCTGCTGTGGTCATGGCGTCTCTTTACAGCAACAGAAACCCTAACTAAGAAACGGGAAATCTTACGACCCAGCACTTGGTTGATCTGTTAAAGCCACCAATTGTGCAGGCTGACCAAGTGCTTATCTAACGAGAAACAAGGGTAGAGCAGGGCCTGCTTCCCAGCTCCTCACCTTTTGCTCTCTCATACAGAATACTAACACAGAGTGAAGCACAGCAAAACCAATAGCAGCAGCCCTTCATCAACTTAACTATGGAGATCTCAGCAGAAAGGACATTTAAATTCCAACTCTCTGCTTTGGGTTGTCTCAGGAATTGGTTTTCCAAACAATCCTAATATTAAAAACATTTTAGAAAACAGAAGTTGAAGAGGCTTGCAGTGTGTGAGCGATCTGAATGATAACAGCAAATTGATTTTAGTAGAAGAAATTGAAATACGACACCTGCAGCAGTGTTTAAACCTGGATGTGTGCAAACATTTATATCTCTGTGACTGAATAAAATCAACTCCAAGCTCATTTTAAAATACTCAATTTGAAAAAAAAACCCCAGCACATTCCAGTTAACGTATATTTTCCTGAACTGAACATAAGGACAATTTATCATTTTCATATACAAATAAAGAAAACTTTATCTTTTACTACCAAAGTCTGAAGAAACCAAGGCATCTTAAAAACAGAATAAATCCAGTTTCTCCTTGTTAAATAGCTTGGGGTGTTGAGAGTTTGGGTATATAATTCTAACATGCTATTCTCCTAGTCTTAAGTTCAGATCATAAAAGTTTCTGAAAGTTAAATGAAGCAAAACTGTATTTTAGGGTATTTCTACAAAAGGGGGCAACTTTTCTTTTATTTAGGCACAAGGCATGTATTTTAAACTTGGTTCAATTAAAAACGTTTTGTTCAGTAAATACAATTACTATGGCTGATAGTTACAGGACTAATCTAAAAATAAGAATGAGCTATTTTTTAATTTCATTGAATAAATCACTGTAAGTACAGTTTGCATCCATAATAAAGGAAGATAGGATTTAAAAGTACTCTTTTCCCAAGAAAAGGATGCTCCTGAAACAATCTATCAGTAAGATTAAATAATATACATTATTAGCAAAAATAAAAAGAAACAATTATGCTACCTATAAAAATGTAAATCAGAAGCCAATTTACCACAGAGCCTTAAATACCCACATCCTGGGGACATTGCAGTTTATACCGTCAGATCTTTTGGTCAGGTGTTGAAGCACACATATAAAATGTTGCTGCCTTCCTCACCAGCAAAGAGAATACCAAATTAGTTTCAAAAACCCTTTCTGACAAAGTAATGAATTCCTCCTCCTCCCCTCCAACAAGGGACCCTTTGTAAAGGGGGTGGGAGAACCTTCACAATAAATAAATAAATAATGTGGAACAGATACCTCCGGCCTCTCTGGTGCTGCACAGCTTGACAAGCCGTTTGCATGAAAATAATTCCCTTCAACTCGGGAAACTCGAGGACCTCAAGGTAATCCTGGACAACTTTCCAGTCTGGAATCACATAATGAGTGACTTCTGCAGACAAGAGCTTCCCATCTGAAACATAATTCAGAGAGGAAGCGATTAGGTAACATTTTCAAAGCCGGTTTATGACTATTTCAATGTCACAGTGCCCCGGTGTGCAAAATAACTTCTCATCTTAATTTCACCTTGAAGTTTTTAAAAGACAAGACAAATCTACTCTGGTAGCGGCTCTGAGTTCAGAGTAGATTCACTGCCACCTTCTCTCCTTTCTTTAAGCTGTGATTAAATACAAGCCCGGCATGGTTTATGCTGTTGCCATTCGGCGGGAGAAGATGACTGATATTTTAAAAAGAAGTACATCTTCGGCAGAAGCTAAATTTCTATTAACTCGTCACTGGCATGCACCAACATTCTAATGGATATTTACATATCCATTATATACCTACATCTACATACACACAGAGATATAAATGCACACGTGTGCATATGTGCGTTAACTACTTCTATGTACCTAAAAAGTCCCAAGTTTTTCCGTTTGAAGCTTCTGAACATGGCTACAAGGCTCTAAGGCAGTGGCTCTCAACCCGTGGGTCACGACTCCAGGGACAATCGGCCCTTTCACAGGGGTCGCACATCAGATGTTTATATTAACATTCATAACAGTAGCAAAATAAGTTATGAAGTAGCTATAAAATAATTTTGTGTGTTAGCTGGGCGGTAGTGGCGCACGCCTTTAATCCCAGCACTCGGGAGGCAGAGGCAGGCGGATTTCTGTGAGTTCGAGGCCAGCCTGGTCTACAAGAGCTAGTTCCAGGACAGGCACCAAAAGCTAGGGAGAAACCCTGTCTCGAAAATCCAAAGGAAAAAAAAAAATTTGTGGTGGTGGGGTCACTACAACATGAGGAACTGTATTAAAAGGTTGCAACATTAGGAAGGTTGAGAACCATTGCTCTCATTGAAGAGAATGTACTAGAAAGAGTATGGGCAGAGGTAGGGCTGCCACTCAACTGACAGCTGTTTCGTCAAGCTGTGACCCCAATCATATATTATGAAAAGACCCTCACGTTCATCTCCCACTAGGGGTAACAAACAGCAGGCTGGAAAGGGGGAAGTCTGGCCCACAGCAGTGGCCAGCCCAAGTCTCCTACAATGACGGGGCTGTCAGGCTGGAGGGCCTGCATCCTGGCAGGAGGAGAGCAGGCAATGCCAAACGCCCAGCAGCGCGCTCAGGAGCCAGAAACGAGCAGCCTCCTGCGGGCGGGCCTCCCCCACGGCACAGCCACCGAGTACCGGCGCAAAGAGGAAGGTGCTACGCCTTCAGGTCCCTCGGAAACCCCGAAGCACCCGGAGCCTCTGGGCCGAGGGAACACCAGGCTCTCTCTCGTCGCCCCCATTTGACCGGGCCACGGCAGTAGACGAGTCCCGCGAGGGGCGCCCCTGAAGCTGCAGGACGGCAGAGAACGCTCCGGGCCGCCTTCCGGGCTGCCCTGGTTTCGCCAAGCCCAGGCTGGTTTTGCTCGTTCTGGCTCCGCCCTAGACGCCAGGCCAAAGCCGCCCTCGCTCTTCAGGGCCCGGTTCTCCTCCCTCCTTAGGTCCCTGCTCCCTTCACTAGTGCCCGGTCGCCATCACGACGCCAGGCCCGGGCTCCCTTTGCGCCTGGAGCGTCGGCCTCCACTTTCCTTCGGCCTCGGCCTCCCCCTCGGCCCCAGCTCCCTCGCTACGTCAGGCCCGGCCTCCCTTTCTCCTCAGGCCCCAGCCTCCCTCCTCCCTCCTCCGATCCCGTCCTCCCTCCCTCCCTCCTCGGGCCCCGGCCTCCCAGGTCCTGACCGTTGCGGCAGGCGGCTGGCTGCGGGCAGAGCGGGCTGTTGCAGGGCACGCTAGGCCGCAGGTAGTGCTCGCGAACGATCCTCAGCGTCCGGCCCTGGAAAGTCCTCAGCAGCAGCACCTTCTCCCGCTTCTGCAGCATGTTGGCGGCGTCGCCCGGCACAGCCGCCGGGAAGCGGCGGGCGGCGGGCGGCAGCGGGAGGCGAGGCCGAGGCTTGGGTCCCGCCCCTCGGCCCGGTAGGGCCTGCAGCGGCAAGAGCGTTTCCGAACCGGGAACGACCTAGCTGGGGCCGACGGTCCGCGTAGCCCAGCCCAGCCCAGCCTGCACCTAGATTCCTCTTTAAGACTTAGTTGCCTCTGAACCGGGAAGAGTGTAGATAAATTGTTCACCCCAAGGACCAACGGGCCTGACGGTAGGATGTGACAGTTAGTCTACAAGTTGTGAGAAGATTTTACTTTGTTTCTACTCACAGGCCGCTGTGGGAAGGGCTGCCGTATTAACAGGGGTGATAACTAGAGTTTTCTCGTCCTTGCTTTTGCAGTATCTAAAAGAACCGAAAGGCTCAGCAAATAAGCTGGTAACCCTGCTGGCCAAACATGTTTTCCCCTTCAAAAGGTACTTATTTTAATACTTGTAAACATTCAAACACTACAGATAAAATGAAAACCAGCCGGGCGGTGGTGGCGCACGCCTTTAAACCCAGCACTCGGGAGGCAGAGGCAGGCGGATCTCTGTGAGTTCGAGACCAGCCTGGTCTACAGAGCTAGTTCCAGGACAGGCTCCAAAGCCACAGAGAACCCCTGTCTCGAAAAACCAAAAATAAATAAATAAATAAATAAATAAATAAATAAATAAATATAAAAACAGGCTAATTAAGTCAGGCTGTGGGGGCGCACGCCTTTAATCCCAGCACTCGGGAGGCAGAGGCAGGCGGATCTCTGTGAGTTCGAGACCAGCCTGGTCTACAAGAGCGAGTTCCAGGACAGGAACCAAAAGCTACGGAGAAACCCTGTCTTGAAAATTTAAAAAAAGAAAGAAAGAAAGAAAACCAATCCTTTTGAGGTAAACACTGTACAACTTTTATAGCGTTGACAGCCTCTGGCAGAAGAGTTCTTGAAACTGCTATGGACACGATCACTAAGTATTGTATTGTACTTGTAGCTCCTGACAGAAAGGACGGTTTCTAGGAAGACCACACTCCCTCGCTTCTCCGAGCACTCAGCCCACTGAAGCTGCGGTTAGCAGCTTCCCACACAGGAGTCTCGTTTAGCTTCCATAGATCAAAGGCGTGGGCATTTGTTTGTATCTCCGTTTTACAGGTTGTGAGGCTGCATGAGGGAGCTTAAGTGGCCAAGGATACCTAGTTATTAAGTGGCAGAACCAGTGTTCAAGCTAGAAACGGGTCGTCAACTCAAAAGCAAGTTCTTAAGTACCATCTGTTCACAGGTGAGTAACCCACAGAGCCTGCACCTAAGGAATTGACTGCTTGGCAAGCTCTGGCTAAGGTGGCTGGCCCAGCTGGCTGGCACCATGGCGCTCTTCCAATGCTGCTGAATTAAACCAAGCCCAGTAGCCAAAATTGTCCTCTACAGTAAAAATGCTTTTGATGACTGCCCACGAGTCCCTCCCTAGTTCCCTTCCTATCTTTTTAAAGCCTCTGATTCTGTGGGATTGGAGGAACGACTTTGATTAGGCCTTAATCTGCCCTTAATATCTCTCTTCAGCACTTTGTGGCTTGAATTGTCTGCAAATGAGCGATCCTTTAAGGAACAGAGCATATCTAGGGTCTATTGAGAGTTGATTCTATCAGCATTTAGAATAGGAGTCTCTCAAGTGCTGGAATTCTCACGCACCCATGCCTGGCTTTACACATTATGTTGAGGATCGGGACTCCTTAGTTCCTAGGACTGAGGATTTATAGTAGATCTTTTGGTTGGTTGTTCGGGGCGAGGGGGAGGGTATCTTGGCAATCCAAGGCCTCTGGACTGAAAAAGTGCCTATCAGGCAGAATAAGCTAACTGATGCCGCAGTGAGATGGCTCAGCAGGTGAAGGTGTCTGCTGCACAACACACATTAAATAAACTGTAATACATTCATTTGACAAAGTCTCTGTGTCTCAGGACAAGAGGCTGCACAGGTGCGGAACATCACTAATCTGTCTGTCTGCAGGACCCGGGCTAATGAAAAGGGATCTCACTGGAACACCGTTGGTCCTTGGAAAAGGGGAGAGAGTCCTCTGGAGAGCCTCACACCAACAACTCAGTCTAGAAGGAATGTTGTCGTTCTTGCCATTGGCCGGAACCAGTCACATGATATAGAGCAGCAGGAAGTGTGTTCTTCAAGGTCTGAAGGCAGGCATCAAGAACATTTAAAAACTAAACAAGCAATTTACCAGAATGCCCCGCCCCAAACGCTTAGCCCCAAATGAGTCAACCCATCCCATCTGCCCAGCTCACTGTCTGTCCTTGGCTTGGGCATTCTACCTTTTTTGGCATAAGCCCCTCCATAAGCCATTAAGCCAAGCACGCATCATTACACTCTTGGAATCCTTACTTCACATGATTCATTATGTGGGATCCCTTATGGCAGATAGGATGAACTCTCTTTGCCAGCTTCTTGACCACATTTTCTTTAGGCACAACTGATGACCAATGTTGTCATGTCTACTTTACAGATAGATGGTGGTGGCCATGTGTCTGGGTTCTCTTTGGCAGAATATAATGGCACTATTTTCTGCAATGACTCATAATACCCCCCTCCCCACCTACATGATTTTTCTAATAGTGCATCAGCTGGATGCCAAAGCTCAGGGTGTCATTGGCAAGCCAGCTTTAAAGATGGTAGAGCCCGTTTCTACTTTGGTTCCTGAAAGACTAGAGCAGAGCTTGTCCTTCCCCTTCCCAGTGGACCTTGGTACAAGAGAAATAAACCCTTTGGGGATCTAGGCAATGAGAATACCTGCACTTGGCAGGCAAGGGAAGGAAAAGCAAGCTCAAGGGTTCAAGATAAACTGTCATTACCAACATATACACCCATTTAATAAGAGAGACTAAGGCGGCTGGAGATGTTGCTTAGTTGGTAGGGCACACTAAGAAACTTGTCTAATAGTTGCAAGATGGTGTTTAAAATAGACCATAAGCAAATACCCCTCACCAGATGCTAAACACCATGAGGCAGTTTGGTGATTTCTACAGTCGCACAATCCTTTAGCTGGTGGGAACCAGCATGTTTGGCTGTGTTCTGGCTTTGTGGGGGCAGCAGAGCCACACTGGACAGGACGTCTGATGGCTTGCTTCTCTCTTTGGCTACTGCTTTCCTTGACAACCTAAGGGCAGATGGACAGCATGCTGCCCAGGTAGCAGAACATTGTGGCAGCTTCCAGCACTCTGGTCAATGGAAATCTCGCCACACCTCCATTTCCGTGGTACATGGCTTCCCTCTTCCTCTGTCTGAGCACCATTGTACTTACACTTTGAACCAGTACAGCACCAACAACCCTTCTTACAGATGCACCCTGGGAATGCACTCTACCGAGGACTGAGAGACCTGGGATGGTAGATATACAAAAGAAATTCCAGAAGATAAGCTCTAAGAACTAGAGTGCATTGCAGAAGCAAGCTTTGAAATATTCTGTGTCTATTTACTTCTTATTGATTTATTTATTTTGACTATAGTACAACACATGCTTACTGCAACACAGTCAAACAATGCAGCAGGGTGCCAAGTAAGAATGCATAAATTCTGTTCTCATCTGCAGTCTACTCTCAAGCAATACGCTGCTGTTGATTGCCTTTCAGCCATTTGGCTTACGTCAGGCATGTACTGTTGATCTCTTGTCTGGATCCCAAGAGTTAAAGATAACCCAAAGCTGGCAACTCTGAAGAGCTGGGGAATCGGTGTTGTACCAGTTCATCACAGCGGATGCTTCTTGGCTTGTAACTGGAGGCCACGGGATGTTCTAAGCACCATCTCATCTCCTCTCTTCCTTTTCCTGTCTTCTTTCTTCCCTTTCTGTTGCTGTGATAAAATACTGAGGGGGCTGGTGACACAGCTTAGTGGCAAAGGAACCCACTGCCAAGCCTGCAGACCTGAGTTTGATCCCCAGTACCCACAAGCAGAGAGCAGACTCTTGTAAGTTATCCTCTGACCTCACATGTGTGCTGTGCCATATTCACTGTGGCATGTGCATGCACACAAAAGAATGAAAATGTAATAAAATACCCCAACAGAAGCATCTTAATAGAGAAAGGGGTTGTCTTGATCCAGAGTGCCAGGAAGCAGTCCATCCTGGCAGGGCGGCAGGAGAGTGAGGCAGCTGGGAACCTTGTGTGCAGTCAGGAATCCGAGAGAATGAATGCTTGCACTCTGTTCCTGGTCTCCTTTTTATCCAGTCCAGGATCCCATCCTAGGTAGGGTGCTGCCCACAGCAAGGGAGTCTTCATCTTATTCAGTCTAACCAAGGTAACCCCTCACAGATGTCCCCACAGGCCCCTTTCCCCATCCCCAGGTGATTCTAGAGCTCTGCAAGGCAACAACAGGCATGACCACCGTAGTTCACCTTTGAGGCTTTTCCCTCCCTCCCTTCCTTCCTTCCTTCCTTCCTTCCTTCCTTCCTTCCTTCCTTCCTTCCTTCCTTCCTTCCTTCCTTCTCTTTCCTCCTTCCTCCTTCCTTCCTTTCCTTTTTGAGAGAAAGACTCTCTCTGTAGCCCAGGACCTCCATTGTTCAATTTCCCTGCCTCAGCTTCAAGGTGTGCACCCTTATGCCCAGTTTTTTCCTTGCTGTAGTTCTAAAAGCACAGCCTTGACTACACCATCTTTCACAAATATATTTTCCAGGGAAAGATATGGGTTAGGAAGGACTGAATCAACTGCCCAGGCCACGCACCAGGCTGACTGCAGAGTTCTCACGGCAATGGCCCTGCTGTACATCCTTCTACTTAGAAAACACGGCGAGCTGTAGGGTGGGGGCACATTCTATGGCGGGCCACAAGGAGCTTAGTAACAGATTTACAGAACTGGAGACAGTGACACTCAGATATTGATATAACTTCTGGAGCCTTAGCAATCTCAATTATAGAAATATGCCCAATTGCACCGATGGTACTGCGTCCCGATACTAATGAATCAATGGCTCTAATAGGTCATGTGGATGTCTGCAATTACCCCATTACCTAAAGAGTCAATGGCTTTCACTTGTACCCCATGGCAGTGGGGTGCAAATGGCTCCTATAACCATTTTACTTGTTTTTTGGGTTTTTCTTTCCTTTTTTTGTTTTTTGCTTTTTGAGACAGGGTGTCTCTGTGCAACAGCCTGGTGAATTTTATTTGGGAAAATTTCATTTCCCATATGTTGAAGGTTAATATGATCTTTGCTTTAGCATTCAAAACATTTAAGGAATCCCAATAACTTGATTTGCAATGATCACTCTGAGATGTTCTGCTAACTCGCTCTAATTATTTTACACTTATTTACATTGTCTCAGCTCGATTTTTACTGTACTGTTAACCTACTGATAATTCTAGAGTTCTACCACTAGGAGGTGCCGTTTTATTGATTTTTTTTCCTTTTTTTTTTTTTTCTTTTTCCAAATTAATGCCTCGCCTAGTCCCTTCCATGGGAATATCTGCTAGTGAAAACCCTGGCCTTTCACATACCACTGTTAACATGTATCCAATTACTGGAGACAAAAAGAAACACACCAAACAGGTTAGTATTTTAACAATACTTTTATTCGAGGAGCTTAAAGGTCCAGATACTTGAACATTAATTAGTAGCTAAGCTTCATTGATTAACACAGAAAAAAAAAAAAAAGAAAATCTTGAGTCTTGAGGCAGAGTACAAGAAAATTCAGTCACATGGCTTGCCAATTATAATTCAAAAATAGAAACATTGCTGTTGTAGTTTAATTTTTTTGATTGATTTTCTTTGATGAGATTAAGGTTTCACCCATTTTGTAGGAATGTTTCAGCAGATCACAATAAATAATTATTTCACTGGGTAAATTTATCACACAGAGTTTCCCTATTCTGTTTTGTTCTGTTTTCTTACTGCATATGTCTGAGCTGGAGTGAACAAATCCGATTTTACATCTGTGTCAATAGCCTAAGAGTTCTGAAATCAATATAAATACAACAGAAGGTTTATAGAGAAATGGAAAAGAAAACAATGAGTGCTTGGCCATGATCCCGAACCTGGGCAAATTAAAGATAGAAATTTCTACTTATTTTCATTGTTTAGTAAGTAAACTAAAAGACACACTAAAGGATACTTGACAGGGTTTCTCTGTCGCTTTGGTGCCTGTCCTGGAACTCTGTAGATCAGGCTGGCCTTGAATTCACAGAGATCTGCCTTCCTGACTCCCAAGTGCCACCATTGCCCATTTAAAGGATGCTTTTGTATCTGGTTATAAAGCAAGAGAATACAGAGTGAATTTTTTTGTTTGTTTTTGTTTTTGTTTTTTCGAGACAGGGTTTCTCTGTGGTTTTGGAGCTTGTCCTGGAACTAGCTCTTGTAGATCAGGCTGGCCTCGAACTCACAAAGATCTGCTACCTTTGCCTCCCGAGTTCTGGGATTAAAGGTGTGTGCCACCACCGCCCGACGCAGTTTTTCTTTGTTGGTGGTGTTTTTTGTTCTTTGGCTCTTTGCTCTTTTGGGGACCTGACACCCAGTTACTAAATACATGCAAGGAGTCTTATTCTTTCTTATGAATGCCCAGCCTTTGCTTGGCTTATTTCTAGCCAGCTTTTCTTAAATTACCCCATCTATCTTTGGCTTCTGGGATTTTACCTTTCTCTATTTCTGTATACTTTTCTTTTCCTTCTTATTCTGTGTCTGGCTGAGTAGCTGGGAGTCTGAATGCCTGGGTGACTGGTCCCTAGCGTCCTCCTCCTCCTCCTCCTCCTCCTCCTCCTCCTCCTCCTCCTCCTCCTCCTCTTCTTCTTCTTCTTCTTTTTTTTTTTTTCCGAGACAGGGTTTCTCTGTAGCTTTGGTGCCCGTCCCAGAGCTAGCTCTTGTAGACCAGACTGGCCTCGAACTCCCAGAGATCTGCCTGCCTCTGCCTCCGGAGTGCTGGGATTAAAGGCGTGCGCCACCACCGCCCGGCTCTAAATTTTGTTTAAAAGGCCCTTCACACCAGCACCAGGATTCTCATTTGAACAAGTAACTGGCATAAAATGTGTCTACACCAAAGGGCCAGGAATCTTGGATTATCTTAGAATTCTGTCTACCAAAATGATTTAAACAAATCTCTTCCTAGTGAGATAACTCAGTGAACAAAGATCGCACATCTTCGGAGCTGAGTCACCTGGGCCCAGACTTCCCTCTGGAGCCTTGCACAGAATTACACCGCACCCCTCCCCCAACTTCGGGAGGGTAACAAGGCTACACTTAGGGTTTGCCCAACAGTTCCTCACAGAGCAGAGGGAGCTGTGTGCCAGATTATGATCCTCTCCTAGAATCCCTGTCACAGGTGAAGGATGCCTGGCCTCTCTTGAAGATCTGACTGGTAAATTTAAGATGGCAACATCCCCTGAGTCCTGCTTCATCTGGCTTCGGTGATGGAGCCTGACAGAGCCAGTACTGGGCAAGTCTGACCCACCTTCCATGTGGGGCTGTGCTGGACAGACAAACACATAAAGGGCCCATCTCTGATTGCAGCGTTTGAGTGGAAGGAAGCAGGATCGGTTCCTGTCCCCCACCCTTCTAGTCCTGTCCTGTCCGTGTCCCTCCGCCCCACACTTCAAGAGATATCATTTAAAACATACTCTTTTGCCCATGAGAGAAATGTCTTAGACCTTAGACACCACAAGCATCTTGTCCTGTTTACCATTTAGCCTTCAAGGTCCTTCCAGTTCTACACTAACTGTTCTTTAATTAGCTTGAGGCCCTACAATTAGCACAGAACAGCACATTCCCTTCTCTGAAGCTCCTACCTATCCCTGACCCAGAAGCCCGAGAGAAGGGGTAGTCTTCAGCTTTGGGAGCGCTGTTATTTCAATGTATATGAAACTGTAGACAATAACCGAAGCCAGCCTCTTCATTAGTGGATGCAGACTTAACAGCAACACACACACCCTTCTTATTGGCTCACACTGGCGTGAGGTTTATGATCCTGAAAACATGGAGTTTCCTGTCCATAGCCCATTATATCCACCATCTGGGCGAAATGTAAAAAGGAAAACCAATTAAGTAGGATATAGTTGATTAGCACCAAACAGGCCACAACTAACCACTCACCATACTTAGGTTTCCTTTTCATAGTTTTCTAATTTGTTAGCATTTTTATGGATATAACTCATGGACCACACTGTGCTCCCTTCAGAGGTGCAGTTCCAGGCTGGAGTGTAGCTCAGTGGTAGAGCACTTGATTAGTATGTCCAAGGTCCTGGGTTCAATCCCAAAACTAAAATGCAATGAAATAAAAATGCATATAACTATAAATATCTTCAACTAAATATAAATACAAATAGCTACATTTATTATATATATAATTTTTGAGTTATTTTATTAACAGGTGTGCTCAATTCTTCATAAATAAGTTTAGCTACAGGCAAGTTTAACACATTTTAAAAATAAATTCATGCCGGGCAGTGGTGGTGCATGCCTTTAATCCCAGCACTTGGGAGGCAGAGGCAGGCGGATCTCTGTGAGTTCAAGGCCAGTCTGGTCTACAAGAGCTAGTTCCAGGACAGGCACCAAAAGCTACAGAGAAACCCTGTCTCGAAAAATAAAAAAAAAAAAAAAAAAACCTAAATAAATAAGTAAAATAAAAATAAATAAATCTCATTCTCTTAAAAATTATTTTATTTATGTGTATGTGTGCCTACTTATCTGTATGTGCACCATGTATGTGCAGTGCTTGAGGAGGCGGGGCGTGGATGTCAGACGCCCTGTCAGTTTGTCACTAACGGCCCAGTGTGGGTGATGGCAGCTGGCCTGGTCCTCTGGTAGAGCAGCAAGTGCTTGGAACTGCTGAGCCATCCCTCCAGCCTGATTCTTTGAGCTGCCACCCCTCACTCCCCTTTCTACCCAAGCAACCCATAATCTTACTTTGTGTCTTTATAACTGGCATATTCTGGACATTTTAGAAAACCAGAAGTATACATTTCTGTGCGACTGCCCTTTTTCACTTCAGAGCTGGCCATTAACCCCTTTGTGATTTCTAGACAAGAGCTCTGAGAGTAAGCCACACGTTGAACTCCTAGCATAATGTTTCAAAGGTCTACCCATGTCATAGGGTGTCTCATCAATTTTATTTTTAAAGCTGTTGAATAGCATTTCATTTTATTGATAAACCATGCTTTGTTCATTTATCAGCTGATGGGTGTTTGGAAAAAATCCCACATTTTCACTATTATTCATAATACTAGTATATAAGCATTTTTGTGACTATTTGGAGGTGGATCTACTTTGAATTCTATTTGATATAAAATTATTTTGTTTTTGAGAAAATCCTTTGCTATGTCACCCTGGCTGGCCTAGAACCTGCTACATAGCCCAAGCTGGACTTGGACCCTGTCCCTGCCTCCAGAGTACTGAGGTTATGGGCGTGTGTCCCCGTGCTGTTTGCTATTGGAAGTATGTATTGGAAGTATGAGTGGAACGGCTTTGGAAAATGGTAATTCTCCTATTTAAGAGAAAAGGACCAGGTGTATGTGAGATATGAATTACATGTTATAATTCATTATGGTCATCCAGGATGGGCTACAGTAACAAAACTCCCTCAGATTATTGTGGATTCAACATCACACATCGATTCTTCAGTCAAACGATGCGTCCTTTAGCCTCCCGTCACACCGTCACACTCACCAGGAGAGCAGGCAGGTGGAAGTCCTTCTGTATTTCGGGGGGGGGGGGAAGGAGTGAAACTGTCCTGGAACTCACTTTGTAGACCAGGCTGGCCTCAAACTCAGAGAGATTCACTTGTTTATGCCTCCCGAGAGCTGCGATTAAAGGTGTGTGCCACTGTTGCCCAGCTCAATATATATATAAAAATATAAATATATATATTTAAAAGAGGCCATGCTTTGAGGGAATGGATCTATCTGTGATAGTTAATCTTGTCAACTTGCTAGGCTCTAGAATCACCTAGGGACAGGCCTTTGGTGTACCTGTGAGAGACTGTCATGTAGATTGGGTTAACTGTGGTGAGATGGCCTACCTTACGTCTGGACACACCGTTTTGTGGAGTGGAGTCCTGAACTGAGCGTCATCATTATTGCCCTCTGCTTCCCGACTGCAAACACGGTGCAGGAGCAGCCGCCTCCTGCTCTTCCTATGGGTGACTTCCCGGCAGTGATGGACCACACCCTCGAGCTGTGAGCACACACGAACCCCCTCTCCCGTAGGTTGCTTTTGTCTGCCTATTTGGTCACAGCCACAGAAGAGTGAGTTCTCTTCCCAGTCTGTTTCCTCCCTCCAGGCGGTGTTCTGCTTCTCCTCAGAAACACGGAAACACGGGCTCAGCCAACCATGGACTGAAACCCTGAGCCCGAATCCCTCTTGGCTACCTGAGTCATTTCTCTGGGCTTTGGCACTGAGATGAAAAGCTGACTGTTACAGATCTTTGTGGGTACTCAGATTTGATTCTAGGATTGCTGGGCCAGATGACCATAAACCTGGGAAACAGAGATTTGTTCTGCCATGGTCTGGAGGCCAGAAATCCAAAGTCAGGCAGGACTCTCCCCAAAATGGGGATGGAATGGGGGAAGAGTCAGTCAGAAGACACTCCGCTGAGGAGGAGTGGGGTGGGATGGCGAGGTCCTTACCCCAGCACGGCAGGCACTTCTGACTGAACCTCTCCTTGGGGCCAACCATGGACTGCGGAGAAATTCCACTGAAGCTTTCAAAGGACAGGCGTGGACAGTGTACTGAAAAGGTGGAGCTTTCCGAGGGGCTCCAAGGAAGACCAAGTGCTCCAAACACATCTCTTAACATAATCCAGAATTCTGCTACTGAGGGCTGAGGAGATGGCTTAGTTGCGAAAGAGTTTGCCTTGCTAACACAAGGACTTGAGTTCGGTCCCTAGACCCTATGGGGGTTATGCAGTGTTCCCATTTTGCTGTCTGCCCCTCCCTGGGTATGCAGTGTTCCCTGCTGTGGGATGATTGTCTGTATTCTGTCAATCATGTTTTAAATAAATGCTGATTGGCCAGGCAGGAAGTATAGGCAGGAAAACCAGACAGGAAATAGAGGTGGAGCAAAGAGAACAGAAGTATTCTCAGAAGCAGAAAGCTCCTCTGCCATTCCTTCCCAGATCACGGAAGAAGCAGGATATGACCTGCCCCGCGGGAAAAGGTATCGAGTCTTGTGGCTAACAGATAAGAATAATGGGCTAACATAAGTTATAAGAGCTAATATGAAGCCTGAGCTAATGGGCCAATCAGTTTATAATCTTATGGAGACCTCTGTGTGATTTTCTTTGGGGCTAAACAGCTGCGGGAACCAGGCAGGATAGAAACCCCAACAAGCTGCAGGCCCCTCATATTACAGTTCCCACTTTACTGTTCCCCCTCCCTGGGTATGCAGTGTTCCCATTTTACTGTTCCCCCTCCCTGGGTATGCAGTGTTCCCATTTTACTGTTCCCCCTCCCTGGGCATGCAGTGTTCCCGTTTTACTGTTCCCCCTCCCTGGGCATGCAGGGTTCCTATTTTGCTGTTCCCCCTCCTTGGGTATGCAGTGTTCCCATTTTGCTCTCTCCTCCTCCCTCAGTGCTAGGTTCACAAGCATTTGTCCATACTCAGCTTTTTTATGGGTGTTCGGAATCTGAACTCATGCTTGTGCTGCAAGTGTTCCTTACCTACCGAGCCGTCTTCCCAGCTCATATGTGTCCTCTGTAAAGACATTCCATTAGCAATTGAACCTGTTAAGAAAACGCAGCATAATCGCCTCATCTCGACATTGTTAAGTGTATCTGCCAAGACCTTTTCTTAAATTAGGACATGTCCACAGACTCCAGCGATAAGGACAGGGGCACCTGTGAATGAGGGATCATTTAATCCACTGTGCTTGTAGAATGTAAAAAAAATTATAAATTAGTCTGATGGTGGTGGCACATTCCTTTCATCCCAGCACTGGGGAGGCAGAGGCAAGTGGATCTCTGTGAGTTCAAGGCCAGCCTGGTCTACGGAATGAATTCCAGGACAGCCAGGGCTACACAGAGAAAACTTGCCTTGGAAAAGCAAAACAGGAACAACAATTGAAAAAGAAGTCATTGTCGTGCAGTGGTGTTGCATGCCTTTAATCCCAGCACTAGGGAGGCAGGTGGATCTTTGTGAGTTCAAGGCCAGCCTGGTCTACAAGAGCTAGTTCCAGGATAGGCTCCAAAGCTACAGAGAAACCCTGTCAAAAAAAAAACAAAAAACAAAACAAAACAAAAAAAAAAAAAAACAAAAAAAAAAAGAAGAAAGAAAGAAAGAGAAGTCATTAACAGTGATTACTTTTGGAGGAATTCTAAATTTGCTATAGTGAACCCACATCACACTTATAATCAGGTAAAACAGAGCTGGGCATGGTGGCACATGCCTGTGCTTCTGGCATTCAGAAGGCAGAGGCAGGAAGATTAAGTTTAGGATAGCCTGGGCTGCATAGCAAGATCAGTGTCAGTGTTGGCAGCATAGTAGACCCCGTTGAAAAAACCACTACCAATAACAAATCAGAAACCACAGAACAATAACAGCAAAGCAAGAATAAAAACCAACACTAAACAAAAACAAAATATGAGCTTCTACAAACCCTATAAACACCTGACTGTGACACATCAAAAAGTGGTGGGGGGGACTTCAGAGGTGCTCAGCTGGTAAGGTGTCTGCCACACGAACATGGTTTGAGTTCAGATCCCCAGCACACCTGAGATCTTACAGGGAAGGCAGAGGCAGAATCCCTGCAGATTGCCGGCCATCTGTTCTAGCAAAATTAGTGAGCTCCAGGTCCAGTGAGAGACCTTGTCTCGAAAGCTGAAATGTAAGTGTGGCAGGGTGGGCCGGAGAAATGGCAGAGCAGTTAAGAGCATTTGCTGCTCTTGCCAAGGACCTGGGTTTGGTTCCCAGTGCCCACCCGGTGGCCCACAATCACCTGTACCTCCAGTTCCAGGAAATCTGATGCTCTCTTCTGACCTCAGGCACCAGGCTGCACATGGTGCACATGCAGGCAAGATACTCATACTTGTAAACACAAATACTATAAAGATCATTTCAAAAAATAAGACAGAAACTGGGTGGTGGTGGCACACACCTTTAATCCCAGCACTTGGGAGGCAGAAGCAGGCAGAGATCTGTGAGTTCGAGACTAGACTGGTCTACAAGAACTAGTTCCAGGACAGCTAGGGCTGTTACACAGAGAAACCTGTCTTGAAAAAAACAACAAAACGACACCACCCCCCCCCCAAAAATGGGAAGAGACAGAGGAAGACACTTAACTTTAACCTCTCACCTCCATATATTTGAGATTATATCCTCAATGTCAGTTTTGGAGCCAGAAGGGGATAGCGTCAGAGTTGGGTGCCCTTTGTCGGTCTTGGACAATGCTGTAATTGTCAGCCACAGACACATGAGACTTCACTGTGCAAAGAAGAGCCTTGTCCTGGGATGGGTGCCCACGATGAGCCGCCTGCTTCCCCAGAAGTGAAGAAACACTTCTCTGGTGTTAACTTGTTGAAATAAAAATACTCTTCTTTCCCAACCAGGAACATCGTTGAGCATGGGTGATGTGTCTTGTTTCATGACCACTGTGTTGGAAAATTTTTGCAATTAGTCAGCGACTCTTTTCACTTACAGATTTGGGTTTTGGTTTGCCCTGAGTGGTCCGGTAGGGCCTGTTGTCTCCTGCGACAGTCATCTACTCGACACTGCAGGGCGGCTGTCCTTAGGAAGGGATGCTTGCATGCGGCACAGTGCCTGTTCGTCCCGGCCTTTGTGCAGAGCCTGACAACCCACATGAAGAAAATGAAGATTGCTTCTTTGCATTAACCTACGGCACTTTGTGAGCTAAGCAGATTCCTATTGGGAGACCTAAATACTCTAGGTTCCAGGGAAAAACACATTCAAAGTTTCAAATAGCTTACAAGCGAACCTGAAGCCTGCAACCTGTTCATAAATCGGTGGCTCCTCTAACAGTAATGTTTTATAGTCTGCCTAAACAAGTAATGGAAAACTCATATCCACGTATGCACTTAGAGCAGAAATTCAATTCCACGGGCTGTTGGGGAGAGAAGTTTCAAAATCCCGCCAGGGCTTATTAAGTTGTTTCTGTCTGTGTGCAGGGATGTGTGTGTATCCTTGTGGGGCTGTGGACATGCTTCTACTTCATTAGGGCTGGGAACTGTCATAGCCCCAGTGGCAGGGATTCGTGTCATGAGCCAGAGTTACCCTCAACCTCATTGAGTTAGAAGCTGGCGACTTTGCAAAATTTCTTTGCTTGGGTGACCTGTGGCAGGTGTTTCTGGTGAAGCTCTTGAATTTTTAATCTGAGTCGAGTAGTGGAGGTTAGAGGGCGCAGAACACTTGTTTGCCTTGGGTTTAGAGAGTGCTATCTTAACTGGGTCTGGAGGCTTCTCAGAAGTCAGCAAAGAATGTTTTTAGCCTGGTCTAGTGATACCTTCTTCTAATCCCAGCTCTTGAGAGGTGAAGACAGGAGGACAGAAATTGGCTACATAGTCCCTTAAGACCTGGGGTTAAGAGACCCTGTCTTTAAAAAAAAAAATAATAAGCATGGGCCAGAGATACGGTTTAGCAGGTAAAGACTGTCGTGACCAAGTTCAATTCACCGGGAACCACGTGGTGAGGAGAGAACAGACTCCTGTAAGTTGTCTTCTGACCTCTATGTATGTGCCGTAGTGTAGTCTGTACCGCAAAAATAAATGTATAGAAAATTTAAAAAGTACATTTTTTTTTCTCCAGACTCTCCCCTAACTGGAAAACTGTTGAGGACTCTAGGATAGGACACATTCAAAAATTATCAAGTGTTGATAGAGGAAAGGATCTATCAGCTAAGTGCTTGTCATGTGTAGCAGCTTGAATGTAATTGGCCCCCATAAGTTCATAGGGAGGGGCACTCCTAGGAAGTGTGGCTTTGTTGGAGTGGGTATGGCTTTGCTGGAGGAAGTGTATCATTGTGGGTGTGGGCTTTGAGGTTTCCTATGCCCAAGATACCGTACAGTGTCTGAGACCTTTTCCTGTAGCTAGCACCTTGTCTGTCTGCATGCTGCCGTGCTTCCCGTTATGATGATAATGAACTGAATCTCTGCATTGTAGTGAGCCATCCTAATTAAATGTTTTCCTTTATAAGAGTTGTCATGGTCATGGTGTCTCTTCACAGCACTAGAAACTCTAAGACACCATGCAAATTTAAGAATCTGAGTTAGGGGAGCTGGGGAGATTACTCAGAGGTTAAAAGCACTAACTGTTCTTCCAGAGGTCCTGAGTTCAATTCCCAGCAACCACATGGTGGCTCACAACCATCTGTAATGAGATCTGGTGTCCCCTTCTGACATGCAGTTTACATAATAAATAAATAATAAAAAAAAAAAGAATCTGAGTTAGGATCCCAGGAACACAAATAAAAGTCAAGTGTAGTGGCACATACCTGTCACCCAGCACTGGTTGGGGGACATGGAGCCAAATAAATCCTAAGGTCCTGCTGTCTGGGCAGTCTCTGAAACAGCAGGCTCAGGTGCAATGAGAGACCCTGTCTCAAAGAATAGGAAGGAGAGCAGTAAGAAGGAAGATTCTTGAACTCTGGTTTCTGAAAGCATACACACATGCCCACACTCATGCATTACTGCACATATGCCTGCGAATTAAAGAGCTTTCAATGTAATGAGCACTTGGATGCACAGAGAAAAGATGTTCAGCGGTGGCAGCTTGCTATGAAAGGTAGACAAGGGGGTCCATGTAGAGAAAAGTAACTGCCAGTTTATGGCAGGGACTCAGAGTCTATCTGTACACTTACGTGAGAAATAGACCGTTAGGTGCCTGATAAACAGCAGAGGTCATGGCTGTCGCCAGTCTAGGCAGAGAAGAGAAGAAATGCTAGCAGTCATGTGGCAGTGGGAATTTGGAGCATGGATTGGGCTGTGACAGAAAGCAGGTCAGGAAGTTCGAGCAGGACTGGGGAGTCTCTGTTGTCGGTACACCAAGTCCGGGGTTTGTCCTGGGAAGTGGAGAACCCTAGGAAGAATATTTCTCATTTATAACGGAGAAAAAAGATTTACATTGGCTTATGGTTTGGGGAGTACCAGCTACATCATGGCAGCCAGGAAGCAAAGAAAAGGGAAATATGGGAAGGGGCCAAGGCAAGAAAAAACTCTTAAGACACCCGGGTGTGGTGGTGCACACCTTTAGTCCTAGCACTCAGGGAGGCAGAGGCAGGCAGATCTCTGGGTTAGAGGCCAGCCTGGTCTACAAGAGCTAGTTTCAGGAAAGATAGGACTGTTACACAGAGAAAACCTGTCTTGATAAACAACAACAACAAAACCAAACAAAACTCTAAGACACCAGGTAAACTCTCTGAGTCCTGTAAAATAAAAAAAAAAAAGCAATTTACAGGGCCTGGGGATGTAGCAATTGAACTCAGCACCTCTGCAAGAGCAGCCAGTGCTCTTAACCTCTGAGCCATCTCTCCAGCACTAGAAGTCTTTATAGACTTCCAGTTCTCATATGACTCCTCCAACCTCTAGTCCCCTGCTCTCTCCAAGACCACCCACGTCACACTCTGGCCTAGCTGAGTAGGTGCTTTGTGTCTTGATGATTTGAAAGATGCATAGAGACATCCCTTCATGATAAAGGTCTTGGAGAGAGCAGGGAATACAAGGAACACACCTAAACATAATAAAAGCAATATACAGCAAGCCAAAAGCCAACATCAAACAAAATAGAGAGAAACTCCCAGAGATCCCACTGAAATCAGGAACAAGACAAGGTTGTCCACTCTCTCCTTATCTATTCAATATAGTTCTTGAGGTCCTAGCTAGAGCAATAAGACAATAAAAGGAGATCAAGGGATACAGATTGGAAAAGAAGAAGTCAAACTCTCACTATTTGTGGATGATATGATACTTTACATAAGCAACCCCAAAAATTCTACCAAGGAATTCTACAACTCATAGAGGCTATTCTAGCCCTTGTTTCCACCCTTGGGTGACTCGGCTTTCTGGGCTCAACCTAATATTTTATTTTGGGGTGTGGAACACATACATACAGGTGTAGATATCGGGACCATTTTTTGAGAGTTGGATATCTCCTTCCACCATGTGGGTTCTGGTGATTGAACTCAGAACCTCAGGCTTGGCTGCAAGCACCCTTAGGTACTGAGTCAGCTCAGTGGATCCTCAACCTGTTCTGACCCCTGTGTTCACACCCTCCACTTCCTGAAGTCCCTCCTTAGGCTTGGTTTACGTTGCTTTGTGGACCTTTGACCTTCACAGTGGAGTTCCTTAGTGTGCCTCTTTTCTGTGGAGCATCTTAGCAAGTTGGAGCTCATGGGCATGTGATATGATTAACAGTCTTAAGGGAAGCACCGGCACTGAAACGATTTTGTTTCTGTTGAGAACAAATTAATTATTGCAATTCGTTCACTAGAATGAAGGGAAAAGAAACTGGTGCCCCAGGCCTCCAGGGTGGTGGATGAGTCCATCCTATGAAACTCATCTTAAAAAAGTTTGCTCTGTAGTCAAGGCTGGAAAACAATTAGATTTTTTTCTTCTATTTTATGTTACTGGTGCATATATGTTTGCATGAGGGTGTCAGAAGCCCTGCAACTAGAGTTACAGACAGGTATGGACTGCCATGTGGGTGCCAGGAATTGAACCTTGGTCCTCTGGAAGTATGATCAGTATTCTTAACTACTGAGTCATCTCTCCAGTCCCATGAATTTGAGTTGAATGCATAAACTCGCCCAGACAAAGGCAGACACCAATTGTGGCTTGACCCCACAACACCAGGATTGAGCTCCATGGATCGAGCTAGCGAGGCAGCTGAGCATCGCTTTTAGGTCCAATGAGGGGCAGTCAGTTTGACAGCATTCCTGGGAAATGGTTCTGGCTCCATTTTATTCCTACTCTTTTGTCCTCTTCAATTTTCCCTCCTGGCGCTCAAAGCCCCTTTCCTCTGCCCTTTATCTGCCCTTCACTTCAATCCGCATCTCTTTTCTTTACCCTACAACCAGACTGCATTTGATATTCATTGCAAAAGAATTAGCCAGCTCAATTTGCAGTATACAGCTGAACCTGGTGACCAGTGCAAATGCTGGAATGTGTAACCCGGACTCTTTTCCAGGTAGCATCTAAGACGCAGTCTTAGCAGCCTCATTTTAAAAACTATTTATATTCACAAAAGTCCATAATAGCATTTTTATTGTGTCTGCCTCTGATTTGGGTGCATCGCCCCTCCCGTGTGCCAGTTTCTTATTATTGTTCAACACTGACTACAGCCTTAAATGATAATAAAAACAGAAGCGCTCTTTGGAAGCGAGGACTGTTTCTGTCCTTAGTATATGCACGCTCTTCTGCCTGAAGGGGGTGGTTGAGTGTTTAAGCGGGGGCTCTCCCCGCTCCTAGAACACAAGTTCACATCCACACAAGCATTACATGGTTCTTGTATTCTTCAGCAGAGAATAAATTGAATACCAGGCTGTTTGGTGCGTGGGTGTCTTTCAGATGAGACCTTAAGACCCAAACGCTCTCCACAGCCAGTGGGATGCTAGAGTTGCACTACCGTCTATGCCCTGGATTCCAGAACCCCACCTGGGCCCAGATGGCTTGGTGCCTGCTGTTTCTTTACTCCCATGGTGTGGTTGCTGCATTTTACCCTTTAGCTTTCTGGTGCATAATAAATAAATAAACAAACCCAACAGCAAACCATTTTTCCCTCTGAGTCTGCAAATGTAAGTTTGTATCTACAGAGCTCTCCTAGTCTGGTGCCACATGAATGATTGACTTGCAAAAGAAAGGGTTGTGTTTATAGCAGTTATCAATGATGTCCCTCCAGGCTCTTCCTAAACTCAGCTGGGATTTCTGGGTCTCACTAGAAAGGGTGGATTCTAATGGGCCCCATCCTGCTCTTATGGCTCCTCCCCTCGCCTAGATGTTGGGTCTGTAATTGCGGACACAATAATGGTATCGTTCATCTGATATGCTATATGCCTTTTCAAGAATGTGTTTGCTTTTTTGGTGATCGAGTTGCACAAACATGTTTGGCACAGGCAGTCAACTTATTATGGGCTGCCTTCACAGAAAAAGTCACAGACATAGTGAGGGGAAATGACTTGGCCAAGCCACTTCAACCAGTCTCGTACAGGGCGATGACTGGACAGACATTTCAGGACTGCAAAGTGGGTGCTTCTCCCACAGCTGTGGGCATGGGGAATGAGCTCCAGACCGCTGCTGCTACATCACGGTTCTGCTTAGACCTTACAAGGTGGAGCAAGCTGGTCTCATTGATCTCATCTTCTAGGTCAGGAAACAAGCCCAGAGGGGCTGAACTTAAAAAGAATGCAGAGTGAAGACAGAGTTGGTCAACCAGGCTCCAAGTCTCCTGTTCCTGTTGGCACTTGGATGCCTGAGTCGTTCAGTGGCCTTGACCAAAATTTCAGAGTCATCCTTGACACCTTTCTTGTTCTCTTAGTCCACATCTGATCCTTCAGCAGGTATTTCTGATCTTGCTCTCAAAATAGATTCCAGGTGGACCACACCCATTGCCCAAACTCCACTCTCCAGGTCTGAGAACTGTTATTTCTCCCTGGACTGCTGTAATGGTCTCTTGTATGGCTAGTGGTCATAGGAGATCTGTAAAGGACCAGCCCTCTCTGGAGTCAGGTCTTTAAGCACTTACTTCATTGAATTCTATGGCCCATGGCTATTATAGGATGAAGTACTGAACTTTCTCACCACCTGTCAAGAAGATTTTGAAGTTCTGGCAGATGGAGGTTATTCGGATGAAGTCTGGATACTTTGCTAGAGATTCTGGGTGAAAAGGTCATGTGACAGCACACACTTTTTAATCCAGCACTTGAGAAGCAGAGGCAGACAGATCTCTGTGAGTTCGAGATCAGTCTGGATTACAAGAGCTGGTTCCAGGATAGGCACCAAAGCTATGGAGGAAGGAAGGAAGGAAGGAAGGAAGGAGGGAGGGAGGGAGGGAGGGAGGGAGGGAGGAAGGAAGGAAGGAAGGAAGGAAGGAAGGAAGGAAGGAAGGAAGGAAGGAAGGTCAAAAACAGCCTGAGTTGGAGCTGGAGAGATGGCTCAGTGGTTAAGAGCATTGCCTGCTCTTCCAAAGGTCCAGAGTTCAATTCCCGGCAACCACATGGTGGCTCACCACCACTTGTAATGAGGTCTGGTGCCCCCTTCTGGCCTGCAGACATACACACAGGCAGAATATTGTACACTTAATAAATATTTTAAAAATAAAGAGCCTGAGTATACTACATATTGACTTCAAGGCTAGAATGGGCTACACAGCCAAACACCTGATAGGGGGGAATGAGAGAGAGAGAGAGAGAGAGAGAGAGAGAGAGAGAGAGAGAGAGAGAGAGAGAGAATGTGAAGTGTGAAGTGGGGGGAGGGGGGGACTCAGCCCTGAGATGGAACGGAGCAAGAGACCCAACCGTCAGCGTCCCAGCTGATGCTAGTTTCTTCACTGTTCCAACCAAGATTACAGAAGCGTGACGGAGCATGAGAGCCGTCCTCTTCATTTTATCCTCAGGTGTCTACTATCTAAATTGGGATCCCACAGAGCAGAAGAACCACCCAGCTGAGCCCAGCGGACCCACAGGAGCCTCAGGGAAAGTAAAATCTGGGGTTGTTTTAGGTAATGTTTTTAACCTCGAGTTTTAGGTGCTGTTTTTAACTGCCGTCTTATGTAGCAACAGATAAGCACCCACAAGGCAACTCACACGTGTCTGTAACTCCAGCTCGAGGGGATCCAACACCCTCACACAGATATACACATAGGCAAAACACCAATGCAACTAAAATATAAATAATTAAAAAAATAGAATAAAATCTTAAATGGTGAAAAAGGGGCCTGGAGAAATGACTTAGCAGTTAAAGTGTGCATTGCTCGTCCGGAGAACTCTGGTTCAGTTCCCAACACCGTCATTGGGCAACTCACAACTTCCTGAAACCCTAGCTCCAGGGGTCTGACACTCTCCTGGTACTTGCACACATGAGGCACACACACACGTAAAAAATATAGATAAAATTTAAAAAATCCTTGTATTAACTTGAAAAAGTCGTAAAATGTGCAAAGCATGGGTCGCATTACTACCTGAAGTGCCTAGTCTAACAACACTAGGAAGAAAATTCAGGATGCGTGGTCCACACCTTCAGGAGTCTCCATGGTAGTTCCTGTAATTTCCATTCTACTTTCTGTTTCCAAGCCTGTGACTCCTCAGTGAAGCCCAGTGTTTGTCTCCTTCGGTTGATTTAGCACACGGGTCTCAAGGTCCATCTGTGTGATGTGTGTATCAGAACTGTCCTCTTTTGTAAGGCTGAGTAAAATATAAGTCTTGTTACTCTCTACTGACATCTTGTTATTTGAATAGTGCCCAAGATCCCCACCACGTCTCCAGGCCAGCAAGCAGCAGCCCATGGTCCTGCACTAAGCATGTCCCCTGCCATTCTTCTCCCTCTGTCTTTCACCTTTAGCACACTGCTCTCTTGCCACATTCTAAGCGTGACCCTGTATGATGAACTTTATCTTTTTTTAAAAAAAATTCATTTATACACATATATGTGCCTATTTGTACATGTTTAGTGCATATGGAGGCCAGAAGAGAGCATCACATAAGGTGATGAGACCTGAACCCAGATCCTGGGCAAGAGCAGTCAGTGTTCTAAACTCACTGTTTCGTCTGTATTATAAAGAGGGGATCTATGTTAACAGAACACAATCACACACACACACACACACACACACACACACAGTCCGCGCAAGCAAACTACACATGCGTGATAGAGCTGACGATGTTCTAACCACTGCCTAGGCTCTGGACCTCATCTGAATAGCAGTCCTGTGAATTAGGTTTTGTCAGCACTATTCTCAGTCTACAGATGAAGAAACGAAGCCAGCAAATGTGGACTAATCCCCTTAAGTTTCTGTGCAGTGAACACAAAGGTGGTCTTTGACTTGGACCCGCGCAGTCATGATCCAGAGTCCACTTCATGGCTGCCTTACAGATGTGCATATAGCACATGCAGTTGTTTGTTCTCTGTCTTCCCATCCGGTACAGTCCCAGAAGGCAGGGTTTGTTGTCTCCTGCTCCCCAAGGCCTGCACGCTAGAGCCATGCCTGGCATATAGGTTTCCAGTAAAAAACATGGTGAGTGAGTTAATGGGATGTCTGTACATTGACAACAAACCTCTCAGGTTTTCTTGTGTGCTGTCCCCCGCCCCCACCATGAACTTGCTGAAAGCACAGTTTGCTAGGTAGAGCGGTTTCAAGTCACTCCTGAATCATGAGAAGGTTCCTTGAGCCCCACCACAGCCCTACCCCAACAATGATTCTCAAGCCTTTGTTCTCCTGTAGAACAGAGAAAGTGCTTACTATGACACTTAGCTTATGGGTTATGGCGCTGAACATATGCTCATGGTTTTGCCGAGCCAGCCACAGGGCCCAGGGTGTAGCTCAGCCCAAGCAACCTGGGCTATATGAGACCCTGCTACAAGAAAACTGAAAATATGTCTGGTGGTGGTACACGCTCTTAATCCTAGCACTTGGAAGGCAGGAGCAGATGGGCCTCTGAGTTTGAGGCTAGCCTGGTCTACAGAGTGAGTTCCAGGATAGCTAGAGCTAAACAGAGAAACCCTGTCTCAGAAAAACCAAAAATAAAGAAAACTAAAAGCATAAAATAAAAATAAAGCAAATAAAAATCTGTTCTGCTACTTCTGGGCCTGTCATCTCCTCTGCAGAGGCCTGACATTTTACTGGCCTAGGTACCCAAAGCTCTGGGCTCCACCCCTAGCACTGCCTAAAACTGTACGTGGTGGTGCATGCTTGTAATCCCCGCACTGGGGAAACAGAGGCACAAGAAAGGCTATCGTTAGTTACATAGAGAGTTTGAGGGCCAGCCTGGGCTATGTGAGATGTTACAACATCATCATCATCATCAACAACAACCCAAGCAGCCACATACAGACAGAACATTGTATACATAATAAATATTAAAAAAAAAAAAACTGACTGTGGTGTGGCTCTTGGTTCCCTCTGTCCTTCCCCGTCCACTCTCCATCCTTTCTTTGACAAGAGTCATGTGGACCAATCTTGAACTCATGCTGTCACCAAGGATCCTGCATCTGAACTTCCTCCTCCTGCCTCCACCTCCTGGATGCTGGAATTACAGGTGTGTGTCACCATGCCTGGCTTTTTTTGGTGCTCAGAATTGAACCCGGGGCCTTGCGGATGATAGGCAAACACTTTCATAAAGTGAGCTCCATCCTCAGCTCCCACTGGGTGTGTGCATCCGCGTGCACACGTGGGTGGGTGGCGAGTGCGCGTCCGTGGGCATGTGTACAAAAGCCAAAAGTAGGCAGCAGGTGTCTTCCTCAGCCACTCTCCACTTTATTGATTGGTTGATTGAGACTGCCCTGGAATTCGCTCTGTAGACCGTATTACCAGTCTTGAACCCACTGAGATCTGCCTGCCTCTTCTTCCTAAGTGCTGGGATTAAAGGCGTGTGTCTCTCATTGAACCCGTGGATCGTCAATTTGACTAGACTGCCTAGGGAGCTTCAGAGATCCCCCCCCCCCCCCCCCCCCGTCTCCACCTCTCCAGTGCTGGGATTATACTGTGCCCTTTGTGCATGTGTGGGTGCTGGGCTGGAGCTCAGGTCCTTCTGCATGCCTGACAAGCCCTTCACTGACTGAGTCACCTCCCCAGCATGGGAGGATTTGCAAAGTGCAGAATGGGGACATATGACAGACAGATGGCTCAGGGTAGCAGAGGGGTGAGGAGGTGAAATGGTTAAGATAACACCAGTCATTAAAAGCCATATGGACACCCTTGGCTTGCTCTGCTGCCACCGTGGATAATGGCCATTCATGTCTGCCTTTATCTTCTGCTCTTTTCTCTGAGCCCTGACTAGGGCCACAGAGGCGAGAACCCCAGGAACAGAGTAGAGTCCAGAAGACCTGAAGTTGTCAGGAGAAAGGAGGATGCCGCATGAGCAGTAGATTGGGGACAGGTATGGCCATCTGCTCCGGCATAAGTCACGAGGAGGGACCTGGTGTCTCTCTCCAGAACTGAGTCCAGCTGGCTCTGGATACTTGTTTAACGACAATGACTACAATAGGCAACAATAATCATGGGGTGAGCATCCCTCCCTTTGGTGTGCCAAGGGGTTTAAAAGGTTTGAGGTGTCTTGTGACAAGTGTTAATGTACACTGGGGTGATTCCTTGTCCAGCAGACTGGACTGTGGCATTTTCTGCGTTCTCTCTTCTGCTTGGGGAAGCTGCAGGAAGACAAACAGAGGGGCCTGGAGGATCCTAGTGACTAGGGCTTCCCAAACCTTTGTCTTCCAGCCCGCACTCAGGCGAGTGAGCTGCCCTAAGGGCCTTAGTCACTAAGCAGACTCTTTCATTTAATAAGGACTTTAAAGAAGTAGTAATGACACCTCTGCTTTTTAAATTAAAAAAAATTGTGTGTATAGGTGTGCATACGTATGAAGGAGGATGAGGGGGGTGTGTGTGTGTGTGTGTGTGTGTGTGTGTGTGTGTGTGTGTAGGTCAGAGGGCAGCTTTGTAGAGTTGGTTCTCTCCTTCCACCTTTACATGGGATGGGTCTGGGGCTTTAACGTGGGTCTCCTGCTTGTGCAGTAAAGTATGCTTATCTGCTGAGTCAGCCATCTCACTGGGCCTACACCTTTGTTTTAATTAGCCTTCCTTCCCTCCTCCACTCCCTCCCTCCCTCCCTCCCTCCCTCCCTCCCTCCCTCCCTCCCTCCCTCCCTCCTGCCCTTCCTTTCTTCCTTCTTCCCTCCTTCTTTTCCCTTATCCCTTCCCCTCCTTACCCCACTTTAGAACTGTGGCTTGTCAATATCCCACACCAATTTTGTTTCTTTTCTTTCTTTTTTTTTTAATTCATCTTGCCCATAATTAAGTACAGTAGGGGGTACTCTTTGGTTTTATTTCTTCTTATTATTTTAATTACATTGATTTTGGCTTACATAGGATCCACTTAAGTACTGAGGAGATTTGGTTTCCTGGTCTGCTGGGGGTGGGGTTCCACACCTTGGAAGAAGACGTAGATGAGATATGGCCCAGCTCTGAGCACTTACTTCTGTGAGCTCGTCTTGACCTGGATGAAGGACATGGAGCCCCAGTGGAGACTCCGGATGCTGCAGGACAGAGCCCTGCATCCTCAGCAGGACTGGCTGTTTGCTCTAAGGAGTAGCCATCAAGCAGAAGTTAGACCTGGGATGTCAGCAGGGAAGTGTCCCTGTGAACCAGCGTGGTTCCTGCTGCTACTTTGCCATGACAGCTAATGGCACCACCCTTCCCCCTCCTGCTCTGCCTTCTAGATCTGGGTCTGGTATGGCTTTCTTGGTACCTCCCCTGTCTGCTTCCAAGTCCACATGAGTCTGTGAGAATGCCAGCTTGGCCAATGATTTGAAGATAGCTGCTTATATGACTGATTCATCCTTTGAGCTCTGGGGTCCTTTTCTGTGGGAGAGGCATGATGTGCCTACTGGGCAGAGTGACTGAGGAGGGTGCTGTGGTAACGGATGCTGAGTGCAGGGTTAGGTAGCCACCATGGCTGTCTAGTCTCTCTTTATAAAGTGAGTATCTGAGAGAAGGCAGGTAATTGAGAGGATGGATAATAAAGAAAGTAATTCCTCAGTGAGTGTCTTGGCTCACATCTATGATCCCAGCACTTGGGAGGCAGAGGCAGGAGGATTGTGTTAAATTCAAGTGGCCAGCCTGGGCTACAGGTGTGAGACTTTGTCAAAAAAAAAAAAAAAGAAAAGAATAGAAAGAAAAAGAAAAGGTGGCAGCTGGGGAGATGTAAAGTCCCTGCCTTGCAAGCGTGAGGACCTGAATTTGTTCCCCAGAACACATAAAGCAAAGTATCTTGGGGCATGCTTACAAAAGCAGCACGGAGGAGGCAGGGACTAAAGGGTCCCCGGGTTTGCCGGCAGCCAGCAAGTGTCTGAGGAACAACAATCAAGATTGTCTCTGGGCTACACACACACACGCCACACCACACACCACACCCACACACCACACATATCACACACATCACACACCACAGACTCACATCATACACACACCACATACACACACCACACACACACTACATACACTTCACACACCACACACACATGCACACGACACACACACACATACACCACGTACACACTTAGATCACACCCACCCACCACAAACACACCACACACACATTATACACATACACACACACACACACATGCATAGATAGCACCTCCTAGCACACATACACACACCCACATGCAGGCAGCCCAGCTTGGCCCCATCTGTCTCCACCCATTCTTTTCTCACAGTGCTTTTTATGGCTTACCACAATCACTTCCCACCTGCATTGACAACCCTTTACACTTGCTATTCCGCCAGGCATCCTAACACTCATGTGACCCAGTCTGGTCAGTGTATCAAGATGTGGAATGAGGTAAGCTCCCGGGAAGGAACTGGGTGTGGTTCTCTTTCTGTGTTCTTTGCGTCATCGGGCACAGTGCCAGGCATGCAGTAAGTGTTCAATAATTGATTTAGAAGCACAGGGCCATCACTGGTCCTTCCTGAAGCCAGAGGCAGTATTGTTTAAGGTTTCTTTGTGTCCCCTCGACAGTCCCAGGTATGAAAATATCTGAAAACTGAGAGTGACCTGTGTTTCTCAGGGCTGGGCTCCAAATTGTGGTCAGATGAAAGGCCTTGAGACAGGACGAGTTGTACCGGCTTTGATATGTCTGGGTTCAAAGAAGGCTCATTTCCTGGGAATCTGTGTGTGCGTTGCCTGGTTAGGAATCAGATGACTTCTCATTTTCTGTTTTTGTTTTTATTTATTTATTTATTTATTAGACAGGGTTTTTCTGTGTAGCTTTGGAGCCTGTTCTGGAACTCACTCTTTAGACCAGGTTGGCCTTGAACTCATAGAGATCCACCTGCTGGGATTAAAGGTGTGCGCCACCACCACCCAGCTCAGCTTCTATTTTTTTTTAAATATTTATTTATTTATTTATTATGTATACAATATTCTGTCTGTGTGTATGCTCGAAGGCCAGAAGAGGGCACCAGATCTCATTACAGATGGTTGTGAGCCACCATGTGGTTGCTGGGAATTGAACTCAGGACCTTTGGAAGAGCAGGCAATGCTCTTAACCTCTGAGCCATCTCTCCAGCCCCTCAGCTTCTAGTTTTAAGAGGCCACTTGCTTCTTGATTCAGGAGCTTTTTTGAAATTTGTCACCTCTTGGTGATCCTGTTGACAGGCCCTTATTTTTCTAGGGGGTTGGTATTGGCTTATAGGCCTTAAATAGACAGACGTTTCAAGTGAACTGATCTCCATTGCACTGAAAGTCAATCAGCTGCAGCAGGAATATGAACGTGGACCTCTGGGGAGGGAAACAAGTTGGAGTTTCAATGTTCAAGGTTGAGGCAGTGGGGACTGCTCCTCTCTGTGGGAGTCACCTGAGATGCTGCCTCTGCATCAGGAAATCCAACTGGACCGCCCAGACTGCCTCTGTCCACTCCTTTGTCCCATCCTAAGGTTCTTTGTTCCCCTGCAGAGCTCTTGGTTCTGGCCTCATGCCTTTCCGTGCTCTTTAGTGAGGAGCCCCATAACTGGGGGCCAGCACGCCTCTGTGCCTGCAGTATCCCCTAAACTCAGCAAACGTAAAAATAGATTCTAGATCAGCAAAGGCCAGCTCCTAACGCTCTCCTGGCGGCAGCACGTTTAGATGGCCTTACGCATACAGAGCCAATGGTGGAGGATTAGGTGAGTCCTGCTTCGCTGCTGTTGTTACATGCAGCCTTGTTTCTCTTGCACAAAGCCTGATTTCTTTCTTTCTTTTTCTTTCCTTTTCTCCCTATCTGCCTTGATCTCTGTTGAGGCAGGATCTCACGTAGCTCAGGCTATGCAGCTGAGGATAACCCTGACACTCCCCTTGCACGGGAGTACTGGGATAGTACAATGCTTGGTTTATGCATTGCTGGGGATTGAATCCACAGCCCCAGCCTTATGCATGCTAGGCAGACACCATCAACTGATCCAATCTTCAGCCCCGGAACCTGCTTTCTTTCTGCCTTCTGTTGCGCCATCTCAGCGGCACAAGGAAGAAATCCATCCCCACCAAGCTTGATGCGAGTTCCAGGGACAGCAACGCCTGCCGTCCTGGAGGGGCTCCCTGTGTGTGCAGCCTGCAAGCTTTCATTAATTCAGCAAGTACTGTCTGCCAGGGAGCCAGACAAGCGGCGTTATTATGATCATCCATCACCGACTGAGAAGAAACTGAGGCAGCTGTTGGGAGGAGGCTGCAGAGGAGGCATAGATGGGGGCCTGGCTCCCCCTGCCAGCCCTGAGGACCCAGCCCTGAGGTGAAGAGGTGGAGCTATGACGTTGTTGCCAGCGCTGCGGCAGCCACGGACACCCCACTCTGCCACAGCCCTTTTCTTTTCAAGCCCCTAAACCGAATACATTCTGATTCAATTTGAATGTTCTGGATTAGTGGAAGGGAACGAGGTTTAAAAGAGGTCAGCTCCATTACTCAGGGTTATTAATGATGTTGTCGGCCTGTTAAAATCTCAAAAAACTAGGAAAATAATAAATTTTACATATTGAAAAATCACGGGTGGATCAGGCAAATGGATAAATTCTTAAAAGTATTTAATATCTGTTAAGAGGACAGAATGATAAATTCAATATTGAAAACCAATATCAGATTCACAATTACAGGCCATTTATCATAACCAGTCACACGGACAGCAGCCTATTGCGGGAGTCCGGTGTGATTCACAAGCAGAGACCCGGAACAGGTCCACGTGAAACGAGAAATAAATCTGCTTTACATATTGGAAACTTATTTCTACTTCCTATCTTTATTGCCAACAATAATGTTAGCTTTCAAGAACAAATTGTTACACATTAAACCCATGCATAATGAACCCAACTGAGTCAAAAAACTTCCCTAAAAAGAGCTTTAAATTATCCCAAATTGGGTTATTAGCTTAACTCTAATTCCTCGGAGAGGGCCCGGCCATCAGATAGTATGTTTCAGCTTTTAACCAGACAGCAGGTCTCCCAAGTTCTAGAATGGCCTTGTCTTCTCCTTCCCTTCCATTTCCCCTGAAGAATTAACCATGGTGGGTTAAAGAGCAACCTCGGCCGATGCTTAACAAATGTGCTAAGGCATCTGGAGAACAGAGGCTGTGTGTGTTTGCGTGTGTATGAGGGGCAGAGATGAGAAGATGAGCTTGGAAGTCCCCTCCTGTCACTCCCTGCCTTAGTCCCTCCACACAGGCTTCCCCACTGAGCCTGAAGTTTGGCATTTCAGCAAGGCTAAGAGGCTGTGACTTCCTGGGATCCGCTTGTCCTTGCTTTCCAACACTAGGGTTACAGACACCCATGGTCATACCTGGCTTACGAGAGACAGTTTCGATTTTAAGATTAATTAGTTACAACCACAATCCCAGAGAATTTAGACAACAATGCAGACACTAAGAGAGACCTACATAGATCTAATCTACATGGGAAGTAGAAAGTAGAAAAAGACAAGATCTCCTGAGTAAACTGGGAGCATGGGGACCTTGGGGGAGGGTTGAAGCGGGGGAGGGGAGAGGCAGGGAGGAGAGCAGAGAAAAATGTAGAGCTCAATAAATACCAATAAAAAATGTAGAAAAAAGTCAAGCATTGTAAAAAAAAAAAAGATTTAATTAGTTATCTTTAGTCTCAGCACTCGGGAGGAAGAGGCAGGTGAATCTCTACAGAGTGAGTTCCAAACCAGCTAGGGCTCCACAGTGAGATGCTGTTGCAAAATCAAAACCAAAAAAACCAAAAGAGATTAATTAGTAGTCTGCTTTATTTGGGTCTATGAATGATGATAATTAAATGGAATGATTTGAATACAGACCCTTGCGCCTTCGCCAGAGCGCCACGCTAGCTAACACATTGATCTTCAGGTATCCTGGGGACAAGCGGCAGAAAAGTGATTGCCTGATACACATGTCACTGCCCAGGCTGACCCAGCTGACACAACTGTAATCACTTCAAAGGATGGATTTAATTCATGTACTTTTTCTTTTTTCTTTTTTGAGACAGGGTTTCTCTGTGTAACAGCTCTGGCTATCCTGGAACTCACTTTGTAGACCAGGCTGGCCTCAGAAAAACAATCAGTGATCCGCCGGCTTCAGCCTCCCAAGTGCTGAGATTAAAGGTGTGCACTATCATGCCCAGGCATTCATGTATTTAATTTTTGAATACTAATTTATTTAGTGGTGTATGTCCGTGTGTGTGTATGTGGTGGTGTGTGTGTGCCACGGTTCATGTATGGAGGACAGCTTACCCCTGCTTCTACCGTGCAGATGGTTCTGGGGATTGAACTCAGGTCGTCAAGTTTGGTGGCAAGCACTCCTGTCCACTGACTTCTCTGGCCCATAAGATTTTTGTATTTTCATCAAGAAAGAGATGGTCAAATATAGAAAAATTAGGTGTACAAAGGAAACAGCATCTTTAATACCCTCAGCACAGACACGATTGCCAATTACATTTTTATATATTTCTTTTTTAGCTTTGTTTTTTTGTCATATATTTTTGTTGAAGTTGGTATTATATAGACAGTTTTCTAGTCTATACAAGGATCATCTTTAAGTTATTAAAATTGTAATTTTATACAAATGGGTGTTTTACCTGCATGTCTGTGCAGCCCGTGAATTCAGTGTCCTCAGAGGCCAGATGAGAGTGTTGGATTTCTTGGAACTGGAGTTACAGACCTTTGTGAGCAGCCCTGCAGGTGCTGGGAATTGAACCTAAGCCCTCTGGAAGGGCAGCCAGTGAGTCATCTTAACCACTGAGCCATCGCTCCCGCCTATAATGATCATCTTAGCTTGCCTCTATCTCCCGAGTGCTAGAATTACAGGCAGTGCCACCATGTCTGGCTTAATGGTGCTGGGGATGAAACCCGGGGTTTTGTGCACGCTAGGCAAGCATGCTCCCAGCTGAACCGTATCCCTAGGCCTACAATGTCATCTTAATGGCTACATTAAATGTCATTCCTTTATAAGGAATCTTCTCCTAATGGGGATTTTTTTTTTTTTTGGCTGCTTTTAACTTTCCTTTGTTCTAAATCACAAATAACCATGACCCTCTACATGCATCTCTGAGTAGATTGCTGACTTGATATTTGTTTTAAAAAATCTCATATTGTGTTAAAAAATATGAATCATTTGCTATTTAAATCTATACTGTCTAAAAACGACTTTAAAAATTTTTTATTTTTAATTATGTGTATGCTTGTGGATTGGTGCAGGTGAGTGCAGGTGCTCCAGGAGGCCAGAAGAGGGCGTCAGAGTCCCTGGAGCTGAAATTACAGGCTGTCGTGAGCCACCTACCACGGGTGCTGGAAGCTGATCCCAGGTTCTCTGCAGCACATTACGAGCTCTTAACTGCTGAGCCATCCTTCCACACCTTGGTGTGAGCTCTGACTCGTGAAGGTGCTCCTTGTTTGTAGAATCTGCAGCAATAGCATCGAGGTTAAGTTCACGGGCTCTGGGGTCAGGCTTGTCTACATTCAGGTCTGATGTAGACTCCCGGAGAGGCTTTAGCCATGCTGGGCCTCCCCTGGCTCATCTGCAAAATGGGCATCAGGATATCTCCCTCTGACAGTTGTGTGAAGATAAAATGCCCCATTGCCTGGGAGATGCCTGCCACCCAGCCTGCCTAACTAGGGTAAACACTCCATAAAGGTAGGTAATATTAGCCTTTATCCACTTTGACAGGGTATTATAATGTATGTCCTTATGTATAATATATACATAAGGGCATCATAAATTTTAAAACCTTTAAGCTTTAATAACATTCTCCATTATCTCCAAGATAAAATCCTACCTTGTTATCATTCAATATCCTTCACTGTCAGTGCCCAGCTCACCTTTGCAGGCTTGCTGCTCTTTCCTTCGCAGTTACAGCCTGCTCCAGCTGCACCCCCTCCCTGTGCTACCTCCTTCCACCGCGTGTGAGGCACAGTCTGCTCCAGCTGGCCCCCCTCCCCCCAGTGCTACCTCCTTCCACTGCGTGTGAGGCACTTGCCTCTTTCTTGTCCCAGCTTTGCACTGTTGGCCAAACTCACTGACTCAAGCTCTGCCCAGGTATTATCCCTTGTCAATCCTTTCTTAATACCTCTGCAGGCAAAAGGAGTATGGTGGCCTTGGTGCTCCCGCAGTACCTGGTGTACGGGTACCTCGCTTGTAGGTGCGACAATAGGCCGGCTGTGTTGCGGTCTCTCATGCTACCCTGGGAGCTCTTTGAAGGTCAAGATCACATCTTATTAATCTTTGTTTTCTGCGCCGACCGTTAAAGTGTGTTCAATGTAACGCTGGGGGTGGGGTAGGGGAGAGGGATGATCAGAGAAGTCCATAAATGGCATTTAAATGAAACTCAATTGAATTTCAACTGAATTGAAAGTTGATTGGACTTCAATTTTTTTTATTTATCTTGGGATCTTAAATACAAATGCATTTGGTGCAATTGTGAAGGATTTTTCTAAGCCCTGAAATACTTAATGCTGTTTGCAGAGCACTTCTAGGCAAATTATTGAGATTTTAAAATGCTCAGGGAATTTCAGACGACCCTGCATAAATATATCCGACATATCCCTCAGGAGACTACAGTACGTATCTATTATGTACTTCATGCAGAGAGACCAGTGAGCTGGGACCCTGCATTACCTGCCTAAATTTAAATAATAGTTATAGTTAAAATTGAGGTTTACTTTTGTGTATGTATGTACATGTGTGTATGTGTGTACATACGTGTGTGTGTGTGTGCGCGCGCGCGTGCTTGTGAGGTCAAAGTATCTTTCCCAGTTGCTCCTTTATCTTGTCTTTTGAGGCAGATCTCTCACCTTTATCCATACCTTGCCATTGGTATGATGGCTGACCAGTGAGTCCCCGGGATCTGCCTGTGTCTGTTTTCCCAGTCTTGGGATCACAAGTGGCCCTGCTTTTTGTCTACTTTTTTTTTTTTTTGTAATGTGGATGCTGGGGATTGAACTCTGGCCCTTGAGTTTGCACGGCAAACATTTTACTAACTGAGCCTACCCCAGCCCAAATCAGAGATTTAAATAATGTTCATATGGGTTCTTCCCACCATGTAACTAGCCTAGTGAAAGATCTGAGTTGTGAGGTGGGCAGTGGTGGTGCATGCCTTTAATCCCAGCAGTCAGGAGGCAGAGACAGGGAGGTCTCTGTGAGTTCAAGGCCAGCCTGGTGTACAGAGTGAGTTCCAGAACAGGCTCCAAAGCTACAGAGAAACCCTGTCTCCAAAAACCAAAAAAAAAAAAAAAAAAAAAGGAAAAAACCTGGGTTGTGTAACTGACACATGCTCACTTCATCTTCGTTTATGCCTGCGTGGCTCAGCAGTGGATCCAGCACCCAGGACAGGGCTTGGCACCGCTTAGGTCCTCCATCAATGTTTGCCAAGTGACCAATGAATCAGCAATCCACGTGACCCAATCTGCATCTACTCTGGGTTTGTTTAGTTCAACTTGACAGATCTTTATAGAGAGCCTTTTCTGCTCCAGACTTCTTGCCAAGGAGCTGGGAGTATGAAGATGAATAGCGTAGTCTCTGTCTTCAAGATGCTCAAAGCGAGGGACAAGGAGCAGACACATACCAGAGAAACACAGAATGTACGGCCACTGGGAACCCAGGTCTGTGCGCGGGAGCCAGGAAGCTTAAAGGGAAAATGTTCAGTCCGACCCAGGGGCTTCAAGGCAGATCTCCCAGGCCAACATCTCTGAGCTCAGTCTGCTTGGATGAGTAAGTGCCAGGCCAAAGAACGGTGGAAAGCATTCTGAACAGGGGGCATCACTGGTAGAGACCAAGTGGGACCCGACACACAGCCAGTTCACCAACAGCATCCTCCTGTAGCCTCTTTTTCCCAGGAGCTTTGAAAACTGATAAATACTGGTGGACAGAGCACAGCCCCACCCTGTGGAGCTTCTGTCAAGGCACACGGGGTGCAGAGGCTGGAGAAGAGGAGGGCAGATTGTCCCATGCAGGAGAACTGAGCTGATACCCCACGTACTTACACTAAGGATTTGAGGCTTTGAGAAATCAAGCTGTCTGTAAATCTCCTGGATCTCTTCCCGAGGAAACTGCTTTCCTCAGAGGCTCCTGGTGGCTGCAGGGAGACTGCTGGTTGTTCTGGAGAAGCCACTGCTTCCAGAAGCCCCTGCGCTGACTCAGGTTTGGCTTCTGAGTCTCGGCAGTGAGCAGAGAAGCTAGAACACAGACGGAATTTCTTAAGCGCGTGTCAGATGAGAACGTGATATGGGACAATCCGAGAAACAAAGGCATGGCTAATTGTTCTGACATCGACTTGAGGCTGAGGATGTAACTCAGTCGGCAGAATGTTTGTTTAGCATGCACGAAGCCCTGTATATACCAGGCATGGTGGCACACACGTACAACCTCAGCACCCAGGAGGTGGAGGCAGGGATCAGAAGTTCAAGGAGAGTTTGAAGCCAGCGTGGGCTACATAAGAGCCTCTCTTAAAAACAAAAGCAAAAGCACCAAGAATGAAAGGCATTATAAGACTCTAAGAAAATAAGATGACCTTACCTCCAATATTTGTTTAACCCCTGCCAAAATATAAGGAGTCAGACATAAACCGGGCAGTGGTGTTGAATGCCTTTACCCAGATTTTGGAAGGCAGAGGCAGTACAAGGCCAGCCTGGTCTAAAGAGTAAGTTCCAGGAAGCCAGGAAGGGCTACGCAGAGAAACCCTCCCTCAAAAACAAAAACAGAAACAAACAAACAAACAAACAAACGAAATCCAAAAAACAAAACAAAAAATCCCAAACTGAAACAAAACAAAAACAAGCAAGAAATCAGAAGCAAAACCCATGTGCCTTTACTTACACACATCCCACTCATACATCCATCTACGCATGCGTTCACCCTTCATGCACGCAGCCACTCACGTATCCACCCATCCACTCATCCATTCACGTGTTCATGCATGCACCCGTCCATGTTTAGGTGTGGCATTGTGCGAGGGACTGGAGATATTGAAATGACTTCATAGTGCAATGGGGTCAGTTAGACCCAAAGCGAACAAATGCCAGTGAGAAACTCTAGTCAAGGAAATCAGCTGCGGGCTAGAGAGATGACCCAACAGTTAAGAGCTCTTGCTGCTCAATCAGGACTGGAATTCGGCTCACAAATGCCTTTAACTCTGGCTCCAAGGGATCTGATACCCTCTTCTGGTCTCTTTAGACACCCCACCCCACTCATTGCACATATACTTATGTAGATGCGTGCACATGTACACACAAATAATAAAATAAAATAAATTGGGAAAGTTGTAAACTGGGGCTGGATAGGTGACTCAGTGGTTAAGAGCACACTGGCTGTTGGTCTAGGGGACCTGGGTTTGATTTCCAACACCCACATGACAGCTCATAACCTTGTGTCTCCAGTTCCAGAGGATTTGACACTCTCCTCTATGGGCATCAGGCACACATACAGCATGGCTGCAAGACATTCCTGAAGGCATAGTACCCATACTCACAAAATAAAATAGTTTTAAAAACAGACAAGTCAAGTGGTTGGTTAGGGGCCAAGGAAAGCGTATTGATGATCAGAATTTTAAAGGACGAGACTGGCGTTTCCAAAGCGTGAAGGAGAATAGGAAATCCTTATGTCTCTGAGAAGAACACAGGTAAAAGCAGGGGGCCCAGCACATGGGAGGATTGAGGCAGGCACACCTTGCTGCGGGTATCTGGCATGGTTTACTGAAGACAGGTTATTGGAGATGGGGAGGATCCTAGGATCCTGGACCTGCTATGGGAAAGTGTTCAGAGGTATAATGTTCCAGTTTTCTGTTGCAAAGAGGAGGAAAACAGCACCAGGAGCGGGAGTGCTCTGGCTTCAGTCAGAGGCCACTCTCTGCCCACTGTTTCTTGATCACCACTATTCTTTAGACAGTGTTCATTTACATTGGCTCCAGACCTCAAATCAAAGCAAATCGGAGTGTGACAGAGGTGTGTCAGCGAGAAGAGTAATTTGATGGAGAGTGCACTTGCTCTCTTTTGTGAGTAAGCAGTTTGCATCCTGCTGGGCTGCAGCCTGCTGTGGCATAAGGACCATTTCCAGTGATTTCACTTGGCCTTTAACAAAGCATGTCGTATAATTACTTATTAGCCAAAGAGCCCCATTAATACAGCCCCCAGCACACCAGAGAACTGTGAAATCCTCACATTTGGGTCTGCTAAGTTCCTTTATCGATGTCCAGAATCCCACCTCCTCCTGTCAACTTAGGAGAATCCCTGAATTGCCTCTCAAATCGGTATCTCATGTCTGATTCTCATTTCTATAAAAATGGCTCAAGGTTGAGCCGGGTGTGGCAGCATTGGAGAGACAGAGACAGGTGGATCTCTATGAGTTTGAGACCAACCTGAGAGCTTCAGGCTGTCTCAACATACAAACAAAAAACCAAAAATCCCTCAGAAATCATGTTTGTACTTTTGGGAAAACGGGTCTCAGCTCCATCAGCTGTTTCACCTGTGAGTTCGGGAAAACTGAGGTCTGAAAACTATGTTTCACAGGGGAAGGGACGGCTCTTTTTCTGATAGACGTGGGGAAGGCAAGGTAGAGATTCAGTCCAAATTTGGCTATAAACAAATTCATTATTTAGATTATTTCTCTTGTTCTCTCTCTCTCTCTCTCTCTCTCTCTCTCTCTCTCTCTCTCTTTCTCTTTCTCTCTCCTTTCCTCCATCCCTTCTCCCTCTCTCTGTAGTCGCGGCTGTCCTGGAACTCTATATGTAGATCAGGGTGGCCTCAAACTCACAGAGATCCCTCTGCCTCTGCCTCCTGAGTGTTGGGATTACAGGCGTGTGCCCTTATGCTTGGGCACTTATTTATTTACTTATAGATTTCTTTTTTCTTTGCTCATTGGAGATGGGGTCTTGCTTTGTAGTCAGGGATGACCTGACCTCACTGTACAGACAGGTTGTCCATCCTTAAACCTCAGCAAGGCTTCTCAATAACCTATAATTAGAGAAACTTAGGACAACGTGGAGCAGCGATATCCACGGCTGGCTTCTGAGAGAGTCACAATTCAGAATGACTGGCACAAATACTCTCCACCAATCTGATTAAATATTCAATCCATATTCAAAGTTATTAAATATTGAACGTCATTTAATAAAAACAAGCAAGTTAATCAAGCCTTCGATTGGTGGTGGGTTCATAAAAGCTTATAGAGCAGTGGTTCTCAGCCTTCTTAATGCGGTGACTCTTTAATACATACAGTTCAGTTCCTCATGTGGTGGTGACCCCCAACCATAAAATTAGTTGCATTGCTACTTCATAACTCATAACTGTCATTTTTATACTTTTATGAATCATAATGTAAACGTCTATGTTTTCTGATGGACTTAGGTGACCCCTACGAAAGGGTCTTTTGCTCCCCAAAGGGGTCAAGGCCCATAGGTTGAGAACCACGGTTATAGAGCCACTCCCTCTGGATTTCATCCTCATCTTTCACCTCTTTGTTTCCTTTTCTGAAGAGAAATACATACATCATACATACATACATACATACATACATACATACATACATACATGTGTGTGTGTGCGCAGAGGGCATTGTCATCGTACTTGTGTGGAAGACAATTTGTGGATATTGGTTCTCTTCTTCCACCATGGGTCCCAGAGATTGAACTCAGGTTGTCGGTGATGGCCACAAACACCTTTAGCTATTGAGTTATTTCATTGCCCTCTCTTACTATTTCTTAGTGGGTATGCAAATCATGTGACATGTGTGAGCATTTTGGGTCATTGTGGGTTGTTGGGTGGTTACTGCTTGCTACATGTCTGCCATGCATGTGACCCCGTGTGTTGGCGTTTTTTCTCTGTACCTCACAATTGGCTTGGACCCTAGAGGTCCTGTGGTCCCCTGTAACTCAGGGTGGCTTCCACAGGTGACTGTTTCTCAGGGTTCTGTGCACGCAGTCAGTTCCCAGAGCCAAACACCTCCTTAGGTTCAGCCTTTGTCTCTCTGTTCGCCCTGGTCCCCTCTTGAAGTGCAAGAAGACACTGTAGCGTTAAGAGCTTGAGCTCCGTTTCAGGCCTGCTACTGGTTTTGTGACTTTGAGTAACTTATGTTCTTGTAGCCTCCGATTCCCTTAAAAAAAAAAAAGGGAGGGGGAATGATAATGCTTGCTCTATAGGATTGTCGTGATAGTCTGTGTGTATTTTATTAATGCTATAAGCATCTTAAACTTTAAAAAATTACATTTTTCTCTGTAGTGTATATACCACAGCACACATGGAGAGGCCAAAGTACAAATGTTAGGGCTTGGTTCTCTTCTTCCCCCGTGTGGAAACCAGAGATAGAACTTAGGTTGTCAGGCCTGACATCAAGCGTCTTTACCCACTGGGCCATTTCACTGGTTCAAGAAATTGTAAATATCTTATTCTTATGATGAGGCAAGACAGACCCTATGCTAGGCTTTGTGATAGATCTGAGGAGGGCAAGATGTGGATAGCAGACATCCTTCTCTCATGTCTTGTGGTGTCACGCTCTGTCTGAAGAGTTCAAAAGACCCAAAAGTTCTGAAGTCTTTATTTTACCCAACCAGTCCCTCATATCTCTGAGTATAGTTTTTTTTTTAAACTCTTTGGGGGCCCACAATCCAGCTCCCAAATAAATGCACAGAGATTTATTATTACTTATGAGTGTTCAGCCAGCCTTAGCTTGGCTTGTTTCTAGCCAGCTTTTCTAACTTAAACTGTTCTGTTTCTCTTCAACTACGCTTTGCCTCTGGATTTTTTTTTTTTACCTTTCTTTATTCTATATATCTTTCTTTCCTTCTTACTCCATGGTTGGCAGTGTGGCTGGGTGGCTGGATAGTTGGCCCTGGCATCTTCTTTCCTTCTTTTCTTGCTCCTCCTCTTCTTTCAAGCTTAGATTTCTCCTGTTTATTCTCTCTGCCTGCCAGCCCTGCCTATCCCTCTCCTGCCTAGCGATTGACCATTCATCTCTTCATTAGACCAATCAGGTGTTTTAGACAGGCAAAGCAACGCAGACTTACAGTTAAACAAATGCAACATGAAAGAATGCAACACATCTTTGCATCATTAAGCAAATGTTCCACAGCATAAACAAAGGTAACACATCTTAAACTAATATTCTGCAACATCTGGAAGTCCTTGATGGGTTCCCTCTTGGGGTTTTTTGAGAGCATCTCTTTAGGAAAGGAGAGGAGACATGGAAGAGAGAAGGTGTGAGGGGCAACCTCAGTTAGGAAAAGGAACAGGTACCTCTGAGCCCTGGGCACCTCTGCCTCCTGGAATTTATTTTCAAGAAGGAGGACTCATCCCAGTTTGACCGTAACAGTTCTGGCCTCTCCTTGTGGTCCCATAGAGGACAAACGCCAGCACAAAGACTTGAGTTGGGTGGCTGGCTCCTGATCTCTCAGCTCCAAGGATGCCTTTTCCTCCTTCCCCAGGTAGAATATAAACTTCTAAGTTGGTACTTAGCTACTGTGTGTATGTGTCTACTAGGGGTGGTTGTCTACTAGCTCAGTTGGTAGAGTGCTTGCCTAACACGGATTGAGTTCTGGCTTTGATCCCCAGCACTGTGTAAAACCTGGCACGGCGTCATACACCTGTAATCCTAGTATTTGGGAGATGGAGGCAAAAGGATCAGAAGTTCAAGATCATCCTCATTTATATAAGAGGTTCAAGGGCATCCTGAGAGTGTGAGCTTTTGGGTGGCAAGGTGGACTTTTGTTCCAAACTTTACCCTTTGGTGAGAGGCATGGTTTTAGATATTACAACTTCCCTAATAAACTTATAGAAGTTGGACCGGACCAAGCCCTGCAATGCTTCTAGCAGGGCCTCTTGCAAGCAGGCTCTCCTGGCAAGTGAATGATGGATTGTGGGTTCCAGCCGACCCCGAGCTGACTCCCAGAGATGTTTGCTAAAAGTGCTTCTGGCTCTGTTGTGACATGTGTTCTTGGAAGCTTGCCATCTGGGCAGGGAAGGCCCAGCTTTATAGATCCATGCAGCTTTTTAGAATGTGGCAGAAAAACAGGCACCCCCGCCCCCTAGCAATCCTTGGACACACAATTCCTGCCTGGCAGTGTGTGTGTGTCTGTGTGGCAGAGAGATGAGAGGGCAGGGAGACCTGCTTTGTTTAGCTTTTGAGTACAGTGGTTATCCGGAAAGACCCATCTACGTCCATGAGCCCATGAAGTCACTTAGAAATGGGGAGCTACCGTACAGAAGTGGAGGTGAGAGGCAGGGGAGAGGTGGGGCTCAGAACCCAAGAGTGAATGTGAAGAGGAGCGTATACAAAGCCTAGGTTAATTTTAATTAAATTAACTGCTGACAGTGGCCAAATGCTACCACTCACCGTGCCAGGAACTGGGCTTTCTATCTTCACAGGGTTCATGGTACTGCTAGTGTTCCTATTTTACAGGGAAACTGAGGCTAGAGGGATTAAGTGGTTCCCCCCCCCCAGTGTCATAGTGAGAGGTGCTGGCCTCCAAGTGTCAGACCCACACCCTGCAGAGCTCTGGTGTTGGGGACTCTTTCATTGTCTAATTCAGTTCCTTCATTGTCGATGTGGAACCGAATTTATCAGCCGGATAGTTGGCCCTGCAGAGGAGGGCCAGCACTAGAGGCGGGGCAGGAAGTTCCCGGGGTGCAGGATTTAAGGAGGGACTCACTCTGGGGGGCGGTGCAAGTGCAGAGGCTAAGTGCCTCACCCCAGTCTCAGGCTCCACGGCAGCTCTGCTCCCACGTCGTGAATAACAAGCCCAGGCATCTGCTGTCTATTTGATTGGATATTCCAAGGCATGGAACTGCTGGGGTGTTGATGGGGAGTTTTGTGGGGCCCGAAACCCAAGGTAGAAGGATCTCTTCTCATACTAGTGCCCGGATGGGGGTGGGCTCCGCAGTTATGGGTGAAATGAGGCTTGGAAGCCTGATCAGGTCCTTCCAGGAGGAAGATTGTCTATTGTGGGCCAATGGGAAAGGGGTCTCCTGTCTCTTCTCTGAACCCCACTGGGCTGAAATGGCAGATGTCAGCTGATACTCCTGGGGTAAGAGCTGGCTCCTCAGACTGCATAGGAGCCACGCTGAGAGGCTCGCCCCAAAGCCACAGACATTATGCCTACTTTATTGGCAAATTCTTTCTCCAGGTGCAGGCCACCGTTCCCCAAGTGTGGGACTCTCCACGTGGGTTTAAGTTCAAGGGAAGAAAGAGACAGCTCATCACTCACTCCCTTTCTGGCAAGCCGGGAAGTAGGAATGAGCCCCTGACATCTTGGAGAGGGGTAGGGAGTAACACTCTCGATGGCAGGTGGGACATCGCCTGGCCAAGACCCACTAGGAGTGCTGTAGTTTCATCAGACTGAAGTCTTCCCAGTGGCTAGGCACTGTACCCTGTCATTAACACTCACTCCGCCTCCCCAACTCCGGTTTGAAGCCCTGTCCCAGGTCGCAGGAAGCAGGGCAGCTCTAAGACCAGCCTCTGGAGTGACCATAGCATGGCAAGTTCTTGCTGTGGGGCGTCAAAGTCTGCACTTCACCAGCGCGTGGCTCAGAGCAGCTGGTTCTTCTGCACATTGAGTTCTTCGCTTTTCTTGCCTTTTCTGGGTCTCTGTCCTCAGCAGTTTGGAGATATTTCTGGTTCCCTTCGATCCTGCTGGCTCCCTGATCCGGAGCTTCTAGAAAGAATAGATGCGGAGGTCACTCTGATCCAGGAGGAAAAAAAGGGGAGAAGGGAATCGATGCGAAGGAGATAGATGCAAGAGATTACAAGGAAGGGAAATACAGAAAAGAGGGAGCGGGTAAAAAACCGGTAAAAGAGCGAGAAGGGTGGATGCAAAGTAGGGAAGTGAGAGAGAACCGAGTGAATAAAAGAAGGCAACCGAAAGCCAGAAAAAGGAGCGAGCAAAAGCACGCGATTGCTTGGTCTGAAGGACCAAAGAGGGAAGAAGGAGGTGGGAGGAGGGAGAGCGCAGGGGGGAGGGAAGAGGGAGGGGCCGAGGGACGCAGGAGGTGGGGGCTGCCGAGGCAGCAGTCGCAGCGGCTCCAGCCTCCAGCACGCTCACTCGCTCTCAGTGCCCGGAGCCGGTTACCCGGCTCAGGGCGGTTCGCAGCTCGCGCTCCTGCCGGAGAACCTGAAGCCTCTCCGGCTCCGGGGCACAGGACCGTGGGACTGGCTGGCCCGAGCCCTGGGCACGCCGCGGAAGCAGGTAGATGGCTGGGTGGGGTCCGCGGGGACCAGGAGCCTCGGAGCACTGTGGGTGCATTGGGCCGGGGTGTTGGTTCCAGTCCAGGGGAGGAAGCTTTGCAGCTTCAAGACTAACTTTCCACCAGCTCGGTGGATCTCCAGGCTGCTCTGGCCGGGTCCGGGCTCTGGGAGGCGAGTTTGGCGAGAGGCAGGTGATGGCTGGGCTTGCTGGAGCGCCCTGGGGTCCGTGCGAGATGAGGAGAGCTCCGGAGTGAGCCAGGCGCGCGTCCTCCGACCGCAGTCAGTACGCAGCGGCCGCCGCCTCCACGTGCAGGGAAAGACCCTAGAGTCACGGCGCGGGTGTCCGGGAGCAGGAACCTGCCAGCTCTGCATGTATCTGGGAACTCCCGATAGGGAGCCACCCCAGATGTGCGGAACTTGCGCCCAGCACCGCGTCTTTCCCACCCGGGAACCGACGCAGAGCTTCGGGGCGGCGCACAGGTCCCCGCGGAGCCCAAGCCCAGCTTGTGCCTTGCGCAACCTGGACTCACTCTTCTTTTTCTTATCCCGACCCCCCACTCTCTTTGAGGGAATCCGGATGCTTTGCAGTCCTGTGGGTTGCCCCCGGTGACATCCCTCCAACCCTCGGCGGCGGCCTCAACACCCAAAGTTAAAAGAGAAGCGAGTCACTCCTCTTGCACTCGTGGGTGACTATCCCGAAGTTCCTAACTTCTCTCCCAATCGCGGACAGTAGTGTTGTAGGTGGGAACACGGGTGGTCCTCGTGGCTGCCCTGCGCGGCCACCTTCCTCTTAGACTTGATTTATTCTTTTAATTTTTAGGGGGAAAAAAGACTTAAAAATAGGTAAGAATCGTTCCTTGCGAGGATCAAGGTCGCTAATGGGACGGAGCCATCATCCGTTTGCAGTCCGGGAGCGCCGGATCTCTGCTTAGCGTAGCGGGTCGCAGAGCCCCCGAGCCCCAGCTGCTTTTTCCTGGAACTGACTCCCACGCTCCATCCCACTGTCGCCGCGTCTAGGGATCTGTCCCCGCGAGCCCCTGCCGCGAGGCCGACGTCGGCCTCCTTTTGGACTCCTTTTGGTGATGCTCCAAGTGACTAGGATCAGGCTCTCCCACTCCTCGCCCCTCCGGAAGCCAATAGAGCAGGGCCTCCCGAGGGTTTGGAGGATGCTTATCTGGAGGTTAGTGCTCCCGGCCATCCCAGCTCTCTGTGGCTAGGTTACTTGTGCTGGGCGCCTTCGCGCCCATCACTCAGCTGGGGAAACTGGGGTTAATGTCCTGACCAGGTGGTGGCGCGCGGCAGGCGGCCGGGACTGCCTGAGCCTGTCCCGGGTGGCAGTTTTGGCTCCTGGAGTCCAGAGGCTGGATTCGCCGACCCTCACCGCTTCCCTGCTTTTCTCCCGTCTTTGTTGGACTGCAATCCGAAATGGTCTCTTGTGAGGCTTAGCGCAGGTTTAGAGGTGGCAAAACAAGCTGAAGGTCTTTGCGTGGAGGATCGCCTACCAGCGGTTGCTCCCGCTCAGTAGGTTGGGTTCAGTGCTCCAGAACATTGAGATTAACCCCCAGCCTAGGTTGCGGCTCCTCAACTTCTGTTCCTTTGGCGGATTTCCCTGAGGTGTATATCAAGCACGGGGCTCTCCATGTTGCTCATATACTGTTTAAACGGCTAGAAAATCGAAGCTTATAACCGCAGTCCTTTCCTTTTCCTCCCATTCTACAGATCAGCCATCTGAAGCCCAGAGAAGCAAAGGGACTCGCTTAGAGCTGGCTAAGGGGAAAGCGGGAAGTAATCCTGTCTTCCTGCCAAAGGGCTCGGAACCTTTTCTAGCTTTCCTTACTGACTTCATCACTTCTTAGCGCGAGGCAGGTGTTCCCTGTTAGGACACTGCACTGCAGAATGAACAGGCTGGAGGGCCAGGAGGTTGGCAGGTTAGAGGCAGGACACCCGATATTCAGCATCTCCCAAGAGGAGCCATGTCTATGGTCTGCAGTTTGTGCCAGCACTGTGTCCACTTGTAAGTGCCACCGACCTGGCTCTCGGGTGGTCCGTGAAGCAGCCACAGGCAGGCATTCTGAGGGGAAACCATTCCTGCAGGATGTCGAGTGAGCCTCCTGAACGTAGCCACTGGAGGAGAAGGGCTTTACTGCTAACCCCGGGCAGTAGAGTCTCCTGGGCCAAGGACTTGAGAGCCAGGGCCAAGGAGAACTCAAGTTCAGCCTCTGGCCCACAGCTCCTCTACCTCTATGGAAGTGAAAGGTGAGCCTTCACTCTGAAGGCAGAACTTGGTGACCCTAGGGCCAGGGACACAGCTGTGGAAGCTGTGATTACCTCCTTTCCTCCTGCTCACAGCCCCCCTCCCAGGTTTCAGGCATTCCTCGGCTCCTTCCCAGCTTCACTTTTAGACTCTAGGTGCTGGCAGAGGAGACGGCTCAGCCAGGGGAGGGTGCTTGCCGCCAAGCCTGATAACCTGAGTTCGAGGCTGGAAAATCAAATGGTGGAAGGAGAGCTGATTTGTCCTCTGACCTTCACAGTCTTGCCATGGCCTGCACCCTTGCTCCCAGAACATACATACACACATGTGATAGAATCTAGGTGCTTGGCTGTTCTGGGCTTTGTATGAGTTGGGCATTTCTCCTCGTAAGAACATTTGGTCAGCAAGTTAGTTCTGCAGCTCAGCCTTGGGCCCAGGGACCCAGCCCTGATCAGACAGGGACTGTCCCCAACTCATTATGCTGCCTGCCTTGGTCCTACCCTCCCTATGCTTACAGTCTACTTGCAAGGAGGAGGCATGTCTATAAAGGACATCTGTAGAATGGTTGGCAGTATAACAAATGACCCCAACCTCCCCTCAAGTGGCTCAGGGCTCCGTGGTGACAAGGTTTGAAACAGTCGGTTCTGTGGTTTGGAAAGTCTGCTGGTTGCCAGGGGTGACCCAGGAGGGCTGTATTGCTGACCTTATAAGTGGCCCTGGAGAGCTGCCCTGTAGAGTTTCTTCTGGTCAGAGCCTGGTAGGAGGCAGTTGGTGACTATCGACAACAGATCTTGCTAGGTCTCCATAGAGACCGCTGCCAGGTGACTGCATACTTCTGAAACTCCAGCACCCACAGCTGCGTGGCAAGCTCTGGAGCCCCACTGGACAGATGGGCAAGCAGACCTTGAGTCCGAAGACGGCTGTGTAGTCAGAGGGACTCAGTTGCTATAGAATCCAGCATGCCTATGTCCCATTCAAGTTAAAATGCTCTTCTGAGCTGGAGAGGTGGCTCGGTCAGGAAAGTGCCTACTATGGAAGCCTGAGGAGTGTGATTTCCAGAGCCCTCATGAGAAGCTGAGTACGGCAGTATGTGCTTTGTAACCCCACTGCTGAGGAGGTAGAGACAGGAGGCTCCCTGGAACTCAATGGACAGCCAGTCTAGCCTCGTGGGTGAGTCCCAGGTCCCAGGGAGAGACCCGGTCTCAACAACAAGGTAGCTGGCTCCTGAGGGTGACACCTAAGGTTGGCCCCCAGCCCTCAGCTTACACACTTCCACACGTGCATACAATCTCCATACACATATGCACGCATGCACACACATAAGTAAACAAACATAAAAATGGAAACCTCGCTCAGAAAAAAACCAAAACAAAATAGGGCGGTGGTGGTGCATGCCTTTGATGCTAGCACTCAGGGTGGAGACAGGCGGATCTCTGAGTTCCAGGCCAGAGAAACTCCAGTTTCTCTGGAGTACACAGAGAAACCCTGTCTTGAAAAATACCAAACAAAACAACCAAAACCAACCAAACAAAGAAACAAAGCAAATCTCACAAAAGACTGAAGCCCTTCCTTCTGTCTGGGATTCAGTAGGGGTCATGCTTCCATTGGGAAAGGTCTTATAGCAACACAGCTCCTAAGCCGCAGCCTTGGCTTCTGATTCAGTGGGCCTGGAGTGGCCTTGCTAATTGCCATTTCCATCCTGCTTCCCGCCATGCCGATGCTCTCACTGTGGGAACCACACTTCAGGTGTGGAGAACTGAGGAAAGACTGATTTTCCTGAAGACACTACTGGAGTGGGGGCTGGGGCAAGGCTGTGATTTAGCACCAGGGACTCCCAGGACAAGCTTATATGTGGTCCCATCCCCCCTCACCCCCCAGGTGGCCGTAGAATTAAAAGAATATTTTATCTTCATCAGCACACACACAGAGAATATATTGTCATGTAATTAGGGAATAAATAGGTGTCGCGTTGGCTGCAGACTTCTGTGCCCCGTGGCTCTGTAGGGGTTTATTAGAGTGGTGTTATAATTGAGAAGGTGTCATCCACTCTCTGAGCCCCTCATAAAACTTTCATGGCCAGGGTGGTCATTGTCCAGAAAGGTGTGTCTTCGTTAAAAAGAAAGGAAGCGGGTTGGGAGGTGGGCAGTTCAGCTAGTAGAGTGCGTGCACCTGGGTTTGAGACTCAGCATCGAACAAACCAGGTGTGGTGGCCCAGGCCTGTAATTTCAGCATTCAAGAGGTGGAGGGGGGGGGTCAGAAGTTCAAGGTCATTTTCCACTAAGCTGCAAGTTCAAGGAGAGTTTGAACTATGTGAGACCCTGTCTTAACATCAAGGTGGGGCGGGAGGAAGAAAGGAAGGGAGGGAGAAAAGAATAGAAGGAAAAAGGAAGGAAAGAAGAAAGGGAGGAAAGAAAGAAGGGACAGCAAGATGGTTCTCCTGATACTGGATATTGTGCTTCATCTGACAGTTTGCACAAAAGGTGTTCTGAAGGAACAAAGGAGAAAAAAGAAAAAAGGAAAATGAAAAATAGAACTGGGCATGGTGGTGCACGCCTTTAATCCCAGTACTCTGGAGGCAGAGGCAGGTGGATCTCTGTGAGTTTGAGGCCAGCCTGGTCTACAATAGTGAGTTCCAGGACAACTAGAACTGTTTGTTACACAGACAAACCCTGACTCAAAAAATAAAACAAAACAAACAAAAAAAAAAAAAAAAGAAAAAGAAAAGAAAAGAAAAAAGAAACAGCAGTTGGAGCAGAGCAAGGCTTCCAGGAGTCTGCAGCACACATTCTGTTTGTTGACACCGTCTGTCTGTCTGTTTTGGATTTCTGTTTCAGACTTGGAGCTGAATCTCAGCTCCAAGGGAGGGGCGCCTCTTCCATTCTGTGCTGGGGTCCATCTACCATGTGTGTTAATTAGGCTCCGAAGAAAAGAATCATAACAGAGTTGTTCTCCCTAAATGCTGGTATTTTTCATCTGGATTCTATTTATTGATTATTTTACAGTCGAGAAGGAACAGCAATCCATGTTTTTATTTCTTTCTTATTTTTTTTATAACAAAGCTAGCTGCAGGAATTATGCAGACGCAACTTGTCTGTTCCGGAGCAGGAAGTTGGAATTCATTCAACCTGACTCAAACATTTGGGTGAGAACTAACTGAGAAAGACATTTCAAAGAACAAATATTTAGGAATTCGAACTTGTGTTGGTGTCCTCTTGGGCCAGTGTGAGTACCTTGCATGTATCTTGATTCTTGGAAGGTGGAGGAAGAGGATGGAGGACCAGTAGTCAATATGTTAAGACCACTGTTAGAATGTGAGGTAGAAACTTAGTGGGGATCAGCCAGACTCAGAAAAAGGAAAAATGATATCTTTAGAGACAGCAAAGAAGGGGAGATTCAAAATCAAACATAGATGGACTCTTTACTGAATGTCCAACCTTGGTGTAGGCTTAGTGATGTGGGGACTAGGACTTTCATATGTCATTTATCTTTCATAACAGCTATAGAGACAAGAGCCCTTGACTGGAGAGGGTGTCTCAGCTGCAAGCAACAGAAGACCTGAACCCTCCCAGCTGGAACAATAGGGACTTGGTATCTCCTATAAAAAGAGGTCTAGGCTATTTCTGCTCCAAGGTTGTTTCTTTCAGTGGCTTTGCAGCTGCATCGAAGATCCAGATAGTTTTCATCCTCTTTGTTCTCAAGGTCACAAAATGGCTGCAGTGGCTGCAAGTGTTGCATCCTCAAAATCTTCTGCAGAGGCAGAAAAGGCAGCGAGGGGAGTCTTTCCCAGCCTCTGATCAAACTTCGCCTCTTGTCTTCTTGGCTGAACTTGTGATCCAGTGCCATGCCTAAACTAAGCAGAAGCAAGGGGAGAGATGTTCACAATTGTTCTAGAGCAATCCTGGTTGGCTGTTGAATCTCAAAAAGGAAAAAAAGTGGAAAGGAGAAAAAAAGCATCAAACATCTATCAGCTATAGAGCTCAAGACCTGGGTTTGAATCCCCTCTCTATTCTCTTTAAACCTCATGACTCTGGGCAAAGTATTTTAACCTTTTATGCCTCAGTTTACTCATCTGTATAATGGGGTTGATTGGGAAGATAAATCTGAGTTAACCCAATAACTATATTTGACCAGTACAAGACAAGTAGAAGATTTGAAGGTTTGACCTGAACTATCAGGGAATGTATAACCCAGTTTGGGGAGATGTGTGTGGATTCTATCACACTCATCAACAGACAGTGAGAAGGCAGAGCTAGAGGAGGCTGTATGGCCAGAAAAACAACCATAACAGGAGACCATGCCATTAGTGGGAACCATAGCAGTCATGGCAAGCTTCCTGGAGGGACTAGTTTAGGACATATCCCAAGACTCTAGCACTGAAGTCAAGAAAGTTTAAAGCTCTGTCTGCCTGGTTTAATTTTGCCTTTCCTTTCTTGGTGGTGGCATGGAACAAATCAGGCTAAAATATGGTCTTCCTGTGCAACCACAGGAGCTGCTTTGAGACAGGGTCTTACACATCCCAGAGTCCCTATGTAGCTGAGGATGGCCTTGAATTTTGAGTCCTCCTGTCTCTACCTCCCAAGCATGTATCACCACGTTGATGTTATGTGGTTTGGAAGTTCAAACCCAGGTCTTCTTGCATGTTGGGCAAGTGTTCTACCACAAACCCAGGCTGGTGGTTGATGGTGCTTATAGGGGAGATACCACCACCATGACTCAGAGGCAGCTCCCAGCTGCTCTCTTACAGTGCTGGACTCCTGCCTTACAGTCTTGACCTCTTAGACCATGTCTCAGCATTAACTCATTATATCATCGTCATCATCATTGTCATCATCATCATCGTTGTCATCATTGTCATCATCACCATCATCGTCATCATCATCATCATCGTCGTCGTCATCATCACCATCATTGTCACCATCGTCGTCATCATCATCATCATCATTGTCATCATCATCATCGTCGTCATCATCGGCATCATCGTCATCATCACCATCATTGTCATCATTGTTATCATCATCGTCATCATCATCATCGTCATCATGGTTGTCATCACTGTGGGATTTTTGGTGTGTATTTTTGACATGGAGTCTCATGTAGCCCAGGTTGGCCTCAAACTCACTGTGTAGATAAGGATGATCTTGAACTTCTGATCCTCTTGCCTCTACCTCCTGAGTGCTGGTATGACAGGCATGTATCACCTTGTCTGGCTTTATGAGATTTTTCTTGAAATAAATCTTGCTATGTAGCTTGAGCTGGATTTGAACTGTCAATCCTCTTGTTTCTGTGTCCTGAGTGATGAGACACAGGTGTACACATGGCACCAGTTTGGATATTAGTAGTATTTGATGCCTGACTACCATGGTAAAATCGAATGTTGTCCATTCTTTAGGCATCTTCCATTCTGGACTCTGTTTTTACTGGCAGAACCATATCCTCAGTGCTTGGGCTCAGCTTTAGCAACACCTTTTACTATCCCGTGACTCCTACACTCTCTTCCCAGTGTCTAAGCACAACCTCTGTCTTACTGCTTTTCCAGGATCCATCTTTCAGCCTGAGGGATCCTCTTTGGCATACTGGGTCATCCTGTGGCGCAGGGCTACATGAGGAGGACATACTTTCTAGAACAGTCTGCAGGGCTCTATGAAGGAGACAGTGTAGATGCCAGTGCAGAGGTGGCTGTGAGTTCTGAACCTGTGCTGGGAGCTTATTGTGCAACTCTGAGGCCAAAGTTTCTGTCTTTTCTTCCTTCACAATATCTCCCAAGCAGGTTTATAAGGACCTTTCACCTTACATGTCCTCCGAGAACTCATAGGATGAGGCCAAAGCTCCTCAAGTAAATGCTTGGGGTCTTCACAGTCTGCCTAGGTCTTATCTTTTCTCTTCCCCTGAGCCTCCCTCCTTACCTCTAGGCCTCTTCCCCCTCACCTCTATGCCTCTTCTCTCCTCCACTGCTAGGCCTCTTCCCTCCTCACCTCTAGGCCTCTTCCCCCTCACCTCCACTCTTCTCCTCTTTTTCCCTGCTGGGCCTCTTCCCTCCTCACCTCAAGACCTTCCCCAACCTCCCCTGCTAGACCCCTCTCCTCACCTCACCTCTAGGCCTCTCTGTACTATACCTCTAGGCCTCTTCCCTCCTCATCTCTACTCTTCTCTCCTCCACTGTAGGCCTCTCCCTGCTTCACCTCAAGACCTCTCTTCACCTCCCCTGCTAGGCCCATCTCCCCACCTCGCCTCTACTAGGCCTCTTTGCCAAGGCAGCAAGTCTTGCCTTTCTCCTCTCCCTTTAAATCCCGCTTTGAGCTGCATCCTCATTAGAGCTTTCGTAAGCACTGGGGCCCATAGCGATCTTGAAGTATTGACTTCTCCTTCCCAGAACTTCTGTAGCAATTACTGCCCACACCACAAATTCTGTGTTTAATAGGACGTTGTGGTCTTGTTATTCGGCAACATTTCAAGGCGTTCCTTATCTCTCCCAGTTGGATCCTAAACCCCTTGAGATCTGAGATGGGGTGGGCTGGGTCCTTCTCCGTGGCCAACACTGTGGCCAGTAGGTGGGGTCGAACCAGGGCCTTGTGCATACAGGACGAATCAATGGATATTTATTTGTTGTTTTATTGAGACAGGGTCTCACACAGCAAAGATTGGCCTTGAACTCGATTGTGTAGCCACAATGACCTTGAATTCTTGATCCTCTGAGTGCTGGGATTACAGGCGTGCAGCACTAGGCCTGGCTCTCAGCAGGCATTTATTGAATTCATAAACCACAGAAATAGATTGTTTTCCTGAACAAAAATCACTGTTTTTTTTTTCACTCAACCTCAATTGAAGGGACTAATTTTAATAAGTGCTTCCCATATGTGGAACATTACTTTAGGCAGTTTATAGTCACCTTGTAACTATCTTGCAAGGGTTCTGGGAGCAGAAGTAGCCAGCAGGGGGTGCCGAGGAGGAGAAGCAGCACTGGCCCTTCATCTGTTTCTGCTTTAACTAAGTCTTGTGGACATTCTCGCCACCCCTGGTCTGGGTCTGTTGGTTTCTCGTCTCGTTCTGATCTACTACTTTAGTGGGTCCCCAGAACTCTGAACTGCTTACTTCAGACTGCCAGCTTTCTGGTGAACACTTTATGTGAGGCGGTAAAGGGGGGCAGGGTGAGGCCAGTGGACCAGGAGGGGAAGACTGACTCCCTGATGGCTTCAGGCGACAGTGGGCAGATGGAAGCTTTCCTGAGGTGCCAGGAGCGGAGGGCATGTAGCCCAGGAGGGGATGGGCTAGAGCCTCACTGGGGTGCTATGGTTTAATGAGCACTTGACTGCACGCGGGCTCTGACTTGTGCTTCCTCCTCAAATGAGTGGAGAGCGCACCTAACCAGCACCTAACCTTCCGATGCATGCAAACACAAACGCATTTGAATGAAAGAAGCAGGGTCTTAAAAAGTTCAAGTGACAGGCTCAAACAGGATGGCTACCTTGAATGGCAACCTTTTAGGGTCTTTGGAGGGAGGGTCTTCTTGGGATGCCTTCAGAAGACTGCTTTGGAGTTGGTTTTGTGGGTCCTATCCCTAGGATCTACTTTTCTGCTCTGGGAAGCTGCCCTTCCTGAGCCTGACCTGCCTGCTTTATCACTCAAGCTTAAAATAAATACAATAAATATAAACACCCCCAAACTTTTTCTTTCCTGCAGAGGATGAGCAATAATCTACATATGCAAATAAATGGCATGCCAGCCCCATGAATATTAATTGGGAAAGGGAGTTTGAGGCTCCGAACTACACTCAGAGCCAGCGAGCTGGCATTTTGCAGCCCCTCGGGTGCATGCACGCTGACAATCAGCCCTCATGTTTTAAGGCTGCCCCACTCCCCATTGACCCCCCTCTCACCTCAGGCACTCACCAGGCAGATGGAAAGGATATTAGGTGGACGGACCTGGGGCTCGGGTGGGGGGTGAACTTCACTCTGGGTCTTTTTCTGAACTTGTCTTGGTCTCTTGACTTGGAGTCCGGGCCTCAGCTGCACCAGGGACAGGGCACAATTCTGGGGAACACTGTGAATGTCAAGATGGCTATAAGGTGTGAGAGGGACAAAGCCTCCAGAGCTGGCTTGTTCTGCCTCTTATAGGTAACTAGGGACACAGAGACCTGGAAGGGTGTGGACTTCCCAGAATGACTCCACGCGCTGTGGCAGGAAGCAAGAAGGCTTATTCATTCTCTGCTCTGAAAAGCGCATTTCTTTTTGTGTGTGGAGGAGCGAGTGGGCAGGGTGGCATTTCAAGTTTGTATACTTTTGGGGAAAGAGTCATTCTCTTCTGTGAACAGTCACCCAGGGACAGGTGGCTTCTGAAAACCCTGTCTTGTATCCCATTTGGAAATCATTTCTTTCCTCCCTCAGATTTCCAAATTAGATTACCCGCAGACCAGAATTAACGAGTACTCTCAGCCGGGATGACGGAGGGATGGGAAAAAGGACTGAGAGCCTTCAAGGACCAGGCTGGGGTGGAAACCCACTGGCCAGGCCGCCAGGTGGGAAGGCAGGAACCTGGCAGGCATTTCTCCATCCCACGGGGACTTGGAGGGCTCTGGGGCAAATGGACAGAGAGGAACTATTCAGGATCATCAGAGATAGGGATAAAGGTGGGGGCTTGAGCTGAGGGTGAGTGCTTGCCTAGCATGTATGAAGCCCTAAATTCAATAATTCAATCTCTAGACCTGCATAAGACCGGGGGTTGAGGGGCACATTTGTAATCTTGACACTTGGGAAGTGGAGGCAGAACAATTGGGAGTTTAAGATTATCCTGCCTTACAAGCGAGTTGGAAGCTGGCATGGGCTGCATGAGACCCTGTTCAAAAAAAACAAAAACAAAAATAAAACTACTTTGCCTTGGGTTGGATACACTGGTACCTGTCTGTAATCACAACACTCAGGAGACTGAGGTAGGAGGATCTCAAGTATGAGGTCAGCCTTGGGGGAGACCCATCTCTCTCAAAAAAATATTGGTGTTTTGGGCTGTCATGATTGCTGAGTGGGGGGCTTCCCTAGCACGTGCAAGGCCTGAACTCGCCACTGCTGCAAAAAAAAAAAAGTTAATTATTTCTCTTGCTCTTTGCTGTTGCTTTTGGTGATCAGATCATCATCTTTGGCTTTATTTATTTACTTTTTAATTTTTTTTTCTTTTTCTTTTCTTTTCTTTTCTTTTTTTTTTTTTTTTTTTTTTTTTTTTGTTTTTTTTTTGTTCTCTGTGGTTTTGGAGCCTGTCCTGGAACTAGCTCTCGTAGACCAGGTTGGTCTCGAACTCACAGAGATCCGCCTGCCTCTGCCTCCCAAGTGCTGGGATTAAAGGCGTGTGCCACCACCGCCCGGCACTTTTTAAAATTTTTGACCAGAGTCCTGTAGAGCCCAGGAGACTGGCTTTGATCCTCCTGCCTCCTCCTCTCAAGTTCTGGGATTACACATACACCATTATGCCTGACTCAACTCACCTCCTTCTCCTTATCTATGAATATTAAATAATCAGCCCTACTTCTTTTTTTTTTTTTAAATTTATTTATTTATTTATTAAACATTTCTGTCTCTTCCCCACCGCCGCCTCCCCTTTCCCTCCCCCTCCCCCAACCAAGCCCCCCTCCCTCGTCAGCCCAAAAAGCAATCAGGGTTCTCTGCCCTGTGGGAAGTCCAAGGACCACCCACCTCCATCCAGGTCTAGTAAGGTGAGCATCCACGAAACTGCCTAGGCTCCCACGAAACCAATAGGTCCAGTAGAATCAAAAACCCGTTGCCATTGTTCTTGAGGTCTCAGTAGTCCTCCTTGTCCGCTATGTTCAGCGAGACCAGTTTTGACCCAGGCTTTTTCAGACCCAGGCCAGCTGGCCTTGGTGAGTTCCTGATAGAACATCCCCATTGTCTCAGTGTATGGGTGCACCCCTCGCGGTCCTGAGTTCCTTGCTTGTGCTCTCTCTCCTTCTGCTCCTGATTTGGACCTTGAGATTTCAGTCCGGTGCTCCAATGTGGGTCTCTGTCTCTGTCTCCTTTCATCGCCTGATGAAGTTTAATATTCAGGAGGATGCCTATATGATTTTCTTTGGGTTCTCCTTCTTATTTAGCTTCTCTAAGAACCCGAATTATAGGTTCAATGTCCTTTATTTATGGCTAGAAACCAAATATGAGTGAGAACATCCCATGTTCCTCTTTTTGGGTCTGGCTTACCTCACTCAGGATGGTGTTTTCTATTTCCATCCATTTGCCTGCAAACTTCAAGAAGTCCTTGTTTTTTACTGCTGAGTAGTACTCTAATATGTATATATTCCATACTTTCTTCATCCATTCTTCAATTGAAGGGCATCTAGGTTGTTTCCAGGTTCTGGCTATTACAAACAATGCTGCTATAAACATAGTAGAGCATATACGTTTGTTGTGTGATAAGGCCTCTCTTGGGTATATTCCCAAGAGTGGTATTGCTGGGTCCATGGGTAGGTTGATCCCAAATTTCCTGAGAAACCTCCACACTGCTTTCCAGAGTGGTTGCACAAGTTTGCATTCCCACCAGCAATGGATGAGTGTACCCCTTTCTCCACAACCTCTCCAGCAAAGGCTATCATTGGTGTTTTTGATTTTTGCCATTCTGACAGGTGTAAGATGGTATCTTAAAGTTGTCTTGATTTGCATTTCCCTGATCGCTAAGGAAGTTGAGCATGACCTTAGGTGTCTTTTGGCCATTTGAACTTCTTCTGTTGAGAGATCTCTGTTCAACTCAGTGCCCCATTTTATAATTGGGTTGATTAGCCTTTTACGGTCTAGTTTCTTGAGTTCTTTATATATTTTGGAGATCAGACCTTTGTCAGTTGAGGGGTTGGTGAAGATCTTCTCCCAGTCAGTGGGTTGCCTTTCTGTCTTAGCGACAGTGTCCTTTGCTTTACAGAAGCTTCTCAGTCTCAGGAGGTCCCATTTATTCGATGAGGCCCTTACTGTCTGTGCTGCTGGGGTTATACGTAGGAAGTGGTCTCCTGTGCCCATCAGCCCTACTTCTTATGGCTGCTCTGTGGGTTCAAGTTCCCATGCCATATCCAGCCAAGCCGGTGTCTCAGTCATTTGGATCTTTCTTTTCCAGACAGCTCTGCTTGACTGCCTTGTATCTGTATACAAGGGTATTTGTGTCTCCTCATGGGTCTTTGTAGGTGCCCGTGTGTCTTGGTGTGTTGTGTGTTTTCTATGAATACGTATCTATTGTCTGTTTCTGAGAAGAGTGTCCCGGGAAGGGACAAGAGCCAGTCCCTGCGTGTCTTTGTGGTGTGACTTGGTGTGTTTTTGTCTGCAAGTAGTTGTCTTGAGTGTCAGCACCCTCATGCCTGAACGTGTCTTTGCACACACTGAAGATCCAGTACGGCCAGATCTTGCCAGGCTTGGAAAGCTTACTGGTACACAGAACACCCTGGGTCCTGGGTCCTCGCTAAGGTCTTCAGATTGTCCCTTTCCCCCCCCCCCCCCCAGACAAGCCTCTCATAGTCCCCAGAACCCTTGCTGATTGCCCTCTGCCCCTTTTCTCTACCTCCCTCTAGAGTCTAGAGGTATCCCAGGCTTGGGAAAGCTGCTGCTAGGACAGCCCTGGCCATTTGCATGTGTGTTTGCATCTCATTTGCATGGTCCATACAGACTCTCAGTTCTGCTGTTCTCAAGGTAAAACGTGGTTGGCTTTTCTTGAAGGTCATTATAGCAAGCCTTTTTGGCCTTTTATTTTATTCTTCCTGATTCAGACTTCTCTCTCAGAGCTGGGGGAAAGGGGCAGCAGAAAGAAGCCCCCCCCCCCAACCATTGTTTTTCTCTCAGCTCCTCCAGCTGCCAGGTAAAGGCCCTGGCTCTGTGTGGGGGATGGGGGATGTCCTAGGCTTTGGGAGAACAGTGATGGGGATGATGTCCTTATTCCTTGAGGCAGGTATGGGCAGGAATCAGCCCAGCCTGGGTGTGTGACCTTTTTCTCCAGTTCCTGGACTTAGGTCAGCAGGGAAGTATCACTCCTCACCCTGTTCCTATCTAGATACCAGAGAGGCCATGAACCTGGGCTAGCCTTGGGAAACAAAGGATGAAGTGTGTCGTTTCCTTTCCTTTCAAACCCTTAACACCTAATCGGCCATCTAATGTCACCGAAGGTGTTCCAGGCTGCACCCAAGTAGCACTATTTCCACAGCCCCGCTCCAGGCACCATGTTCCCTCCATGGATGCGGATTGCAGTCCTGGTCTGCTTCTCAGCAGCTGTGTGTGTGTGGTCGATATCGAGCACCGTTCTTCACCACTCTCTGCTGTATCCATTGATTTTTGAGACAAGGTTTCTCCCTGAACTTGGAGCTCACAGATTTGGCTAGGCTAGCTGGCCAGTGAGCTCTAGGGATCCGCCTGTCTTGGGTACACTGCCCTGCTGGCTTTTTGCGTGGATGCTGGGGAGTCTCAACTCAGGGCCTCATGCTTGTGTAGCAGAGACTGAGCCAGTTATCAGCTGAGAAACTCTGTCTTGAGGACAAGATGGACAGGGGTTGAAGAATGATGCTTGAGGCTAACCTCTGGCCTACAGACTCACACATATACACATGAACATGTACACACATAACACCAAAAAAAAAAAAAAAAGAAGTAGAAGAAGGTGTTCACTGGGGACAGGACTGCTGTCTGAGAGCAAAGAGAGGGGGAGCAAAAGGGGTACAAGACAAGGAAGCAAGAGCAACAAAGGCAAGCCAGGCCCAGCTCAGGAGCACCACGGGATGCCCCGATGACGGTTCCTGACTCCATAGCTCTTTGGTTCAAGTACCAGGATGGAATGTTGGTTTCTATTGCCTGGACCTCTGAGATTCTGGCTCCCTCCTTTGGGGGGTATTGCCTCTGGGTGTGAAGACCATTTGACTCTCTTTGGGTTCAGAGAAGGAGCTTGTGCAGGGGCACTGCTGCCCCTGAGTGTGATGGAGGCTGTACCAATGCTGGCTCCCCAGGGGATTCTGGGATAGGAGCAGTGTTAGCTGAGACTGTGACCCTCATGCAGATGGTGGCTGATGACCTGGGAGGTGGGTGGAGCTCAGTAAATTCAGGCACACAACTCCAGAGTCTCATCTGGCCCCTAGTAGGCTGTGGATAGGGCTGGGTGCTGGAGCTAGGTTTTGTGGGCAGGAGCCACCAGCAGCTCTTGACCAAGTGAGGTGTCTGGAAAGGACTCATTCTTAGGTCTGCATGACTTTGCTCGCAGAATCAGATGGAAGCCATTTCCATAAGTACCGCCTTTATTCCTAGCTTGGCTGGGAGTGGGGGACTAGAAAGGCTCCGGGCTTGCTGTTGCCAAGGGAGTCTCACTCACTGTGGGGGGAGCTGGTACCCCACGGCGCTCACACATTTCAGTCAGAGAGAAGGCTGTCTTTCTTGGTAAGCTCTGTTGTGGAGGATGCTGAGTCAGAGACCACGGTGTCTAGATTTGAATCCAGTTCTGCCTTTGAAAGCTGGGTCATCTTAGATGAGTGACTCAACAGAGTCCCCCCACGGAGTCTTTCCTAAGGGCCTGTTGTGGGCTGTGGGGGTGAAGCAGTGAGAACACCAGAGAGACAGACACCCCCCCCCCCACATGCACACATTCCTTGTCCCTGTGGGTGTGCTAGGGTATAAATAAGTTAGTGGATGACAAGGTGACAAAGGATAGAGGGGACAGAGCAGAAGGAGGGGGAGTGGTAGGCTGAGGAGGGACGTAAATGAGGAGGTCAGGGAAGATTTCAGCCAAAGCATTCTAATGCCGATGTCTTGGGAATGTTGCTCTGTGCCTCAGTTTCCCCATCTGTACGTGGATTTATTTATTTATTATTTATTTATTCATGTGTATATGTCTGTACATTGTCCATGTGCACATGAAGGCCAGACATGGGCACTGAGGGTCCTCCTCAATCACTCTTCACCCTATCTTTTGGGACAGGGTCTCTCACTGAACCTGGAGCTCACTGACTGTCCAACAGGCCCCAGGGATCCTCTGGTCTCCACTTATCCAATGTTGGGATTACAGGCCCACTTCCTACTTGGCTTTTTACTTGACCACTGGGGATTTGAACCCAGGTCCTCGTGGCCATCATTTTATACATTGTGCTGTCCTCCCTGCCCTTGCATGGGGCTTATGGTATCACTTGGCACACAGGATTGCTGGAGGGTAGGGCCAGTTAACCCATACATTGGGTGTGGACCTGGCCTGGCACACAGCAAATACTGTCATTATCGTCACAGCTTCTCAGGTGGAAGCCTAGCCTTCCTGCCCCTGGGAGGCACAGCATGGGTTCCAGACTGCGGGATTTTGGCAGCCTTCATCTCCCCAGGAGTGGAAGCCCTGCTCCAGGCCTCCCCAGGTTCTCATTAAAAGGGGACACACAGTTGCTTCAGCTGAAGAAGCAACATTCACATCTTTTTACTCAAGCCTCCGACTCCCAGAGGGTGACTGAGCTGATAGCAGGTTTCAGGTTTAGGAAGTGGCCCCGTGTCTGTCTGTTGTGCTTCTGCAGATGCAGTGAGCTCAGGCCTGGTGGGGCTGGAGGCTGGGGGCTGAGGGCTGGAGGCTGGGGGCTGGGGGCTGGGGGCTGGGTTCCCAGTAGTGAGGCCCTGCTGGCTTCCAGCTCTTGGCCAGGTGACTATGGCCTCTCATTCGTAGGCACTGAGACTCCTTTCAGCAATTCAGATGCCACAATTTACCATGGCTGAGATTTTTGTGGCTGTTATTTACGGCCACTGCAGAGCCGGGGAACCCGAATCCCAGTAGCCCACAGTATAGATATTGCATCTAATCAATCCTCTATTACTATGCAAACGCATCCTATAGGCTACTGATGTCTTTTTCCTTCAAACACTTAATGTATAATTAATGCCACTTTGAATGCCAAAGAAGACACCAGGCCCAAAGCTCCCACTATGATTTATACCTGCCCAGACAGGAGAGTGGCTTATCTGTCCCCGTATCATTCTGCAGTGGGTCTCGTCCCACCTTTCCGGTGGGTGAAGCCATGGAGGAGAAAGAGAGGGCAGGCAGCCTGCCCTCCGGAAAGCATAGAGCCCAAGTGAGATGGTGGTCATTTTTAACATTGTAAAAACTATTTTGAGCTGAGGTCTGATGTAGCCTCGGCTGGACTTGAATGCACTGTGTATCTGAGGATGACTTTGAACTTCAGATCCTCTCACCCCTGTCTCCCAAGTACTGGGATTGCAGGTGTGTGTCACCATCCCTGGCTTACGAGGTGCAAGAAATTAAACCCAAGTCATTTGAGCATTGCCAGGCAAACACTACCAACTGAGCTACCCAGCCCTTTAATGTCAGCTTCTTGATGTCTCCCCCCACCCACAGACTTCTCACATTGTGAGGAAGGCCTCTTGTAAGTTGCTTGTTCTGCAGCTGAAGACATAGGCTTTCATGAGTCTGAGGGCAGGAGGATTGGGAAGGAGTGCCTGGTGTTTCCCACCAGGTGGGAGAACAGCTTAGACCTTGTTCTGCAGAAGTGTGTGAGAATTCGAGATCGTACCCAGGTTAGGCCTGGAAACAATGCTTCCTTATGGCAGTGAGATGGGGAGGCAGTGGCTCAGTTGGAAGAGTGCTGGCCTAGCATGCACACAGCCATAGGTTCTACCCCAGCCTGGATAAATGTGCGGCGATTCGTGCCCAAGCCCTGGGGAGGTAGAGAAAGGATGATTAGAAGTTCAAGGCTGTTCTCAGTCGTGTAGGGAGCTAGACACCAGCTGGGGCCACATTGAGACCCTGTCTCAAGAGAACAGGAAAGAGAAAGAAAGGAAGAGGAGTGTAGGAGATTCCTTTGGAGAGAAGTTATTTGGGAGGAGACTAGGTATTGGACCCCACTGGACCTCAAGGGACTTGCTTGTTCTGGAAAGACTGGGTTCCATGAGAAGCCCAACCCGTAAGTTGATCTTGGAACTCTCTATAGCTCCCGTGTCAGGAATGAAGGCAACGAGGGCCTGTCCTAGAGGGACTGTTTGTGGGGATGAAGAGGCACTCTGTCCAGTGTGACTCAGCCTAGGAGGGTGGCACACAGGACCGTGGAGAAGGGAACTGGTCATGTAAGTCCCATGGGGGCCCCTGAGAATGAGTGTGACAGAGACAGACAGCCATTGTCTCAGGTGGGCACACGCTCACAGGGACCTCTCCCGAGTGGGAGGGTTTGGGTTCAAGCTCCCTCTCTTCAGTGTAGTCTGTCCTATATAAGACCAACTTTCTGACTTGTCGTCATTCAGGCCTCCGCTGAGGTCTTGGTGGGTGAAGGGCAGCCTTGCCCCTTGCCCAGGAGGCTTCACAGGAACACAGCCCCTCCCCCCCCACTCCCTCAGTCTGTCTTAGTCCATACTGTCTGAGGCTGGGCGAAGGATCTTTTTGATTGCAAAGTGGACCAGGCTACTGCACTGTTGGAAACCCTTTAATGCTTCCCCGTTGCCCTCAGGATAAAGTCAGAACTCATTAGCCTGGCAGTCAAGGCCTAGTTAGCTGCCTCTCTCCATAATCCTCCTCCCCCTCACGAAGTCTTGTGGTCCCCAGGCTTCAGTATGTCTCCAGCTCCACTGGCCCATGGCCCACCTCTCTGCTGGCTCTGGTGTGGGCTCCTGTGATACCCTTCAGGTTCCCTTTGTCGGGCTGACCCTTTCTTCTTTTCCAGAGGTCAGCCAGACACTGCTTCCTCCAGGAAGCCTTTCCCCTGCCAGGGGGCACAGCTTTCTGTTCCCTACAATGCTATATCCCCAAAACTGCAGAGAGTCCCGATGTGTCAGCAATCTAGACAAGTGTGGCCCCAATTGCCAGTGCTTCTCTCAAGATCGGCTGCTACACTAAACTGGGGTAGCCTGGTCTTGAAACTGGAAGGATCCAGCATCAGTTAAACTTTAAGAAGCATCAGGGTGCTGAATAGCTAGGAGGCTTGAGGTCCTGGGATGAGGTATTATTCCCAGGTTGAGAAATGACAGTGGTCTCGGGCATCTGAGCCCCTTGATAGGCAATTATCTTTTAAAAAGCTTCAGTGTTCCCTCTGGTCCTGTCTCTGGATTTCATACATGGTTTTACTTTTACTTTTTTTTTTTTTTTTTTTGTCAAGAGAACGGGTGGAGGCGATGCCTTGTATATCTCAGCTGCTCTCAAACTTGCTGCATAGCTGAAGATGACTGTGAACTTGGTATCCTCTGGCATCTACCTCCAGAGTGCTGGGATTACAGGTGTGCGATGCCATGCCTGCTAGATACATTATTGGGGATGGAACCTAGGATCTTGTGAACACTAGGCAAGCACTCTACCAACTGAGCTACATCCCCAGTCCCCATATTTTGACATTTGAATAGCTTAAATTTTTATCCTCCAACCTGAGTTTTCTACCCCTGTGTAGCAAAAGGGACTTAGAAAGAGAAGATCTTCAAAGAGTAGGTTTGGGGAAAACCCATTTGGGTGATGCCTCGTGTCCCGCTGTGCAGAATGGGACCTAGCCAGGAGTGTGGGTGGGGAGCGAGCAAGATTGCTTCAGAATGGAGGTACAAAGACAGGGGGATGACATCACTGGTTCCTGAGCTTCGAAGGTAGGAAGGGCAGAGAGGACCTGGTTTCGGGCCAGGAGCTGCCAGGGGCTCCCCACTGGAGGCTTGCATCCTTCTGGGTAATTTCCATCTTTAATTTCTTGGTGTTTTATGAACAGGGAGTAAATCAGGATCCCACACCGACTGCTTCATGTAAAGGATTAATAAACTGGAGATTTATGGGGCAGTCGCAGAGGAAGGGGATGGAAATGAGAGGAGCCCGGTTTCCCATGGGGCGGGGGTTGAGCTCAGCACCTTCCTGGAGTGGCATCTGTAGGGAGAACTCTGCGGGGATGTTTGCCCTTTGGGGCTTGAAGGCAGGGGCGGGTGGTCAGGTTGGGTATGGTGCCTGATCTTTATTGTTTTCTGTTTGTTTGTTTTTAATCTGTGCAAGGTCAAGGGGGTTAAGCGTCCCCCAGTGTGTCTGGGTGGAGTAGCAGAGAGATGCAAGCTCTGGGCTCGGTGGTGGCAGAGAATCCAATTTTGAGTTTAGGGCAGGAGAGACTAATCTTTCCTTTCTTTGTGGCTGCTTTAGTTAAATTTCAGGTAATGGAAAATCAGAGGCTTAGGCAGTCAGAACCCAGGCCCTTGCCACCCCTCTGGATGCTTTCTGCAGTGTATTGGCACAGGCTCATGGCAGTAAGATCATGATGGTAAGATGGCTACTGAGTCCCCATCAACATACCCAGACAGGACAGTGTCCTGTGGAAGGAGGACATGCCTGTCTCCTATTGGGCATCTTTATAGGAGCAAGGAAAGTCTCCTAGAGGTTGTTCAGAGCGTTTTCTCCCTGTCTTCCCAGCCAGAACAACCTCATGCTCCTTCCTAAGCCAAGGCTAGCCTGAGTGACGTCAGACCCTCTGCCATAGTTTCTCTTCCTGTTGCTGTGACTGGCAAAAGCAATTTATGCGAGAAAGGGTTTACTCTGGCTCACAGTTCAATGTCATCGTGGTGGGGAAATCAAGGCAACAGGAGCTTGAATCAGCAGCTGGTCACATGGTACCACACTCAGGAACAGAGAGGGGAATGCAGCTCCCTTTTCACTTACACAGTCTGTGATCCCAGCTAGAAAATGGCGCCTCCCATAGTGTGAGGGTCCTTCCCACTTCAGTTAGCTCAACCAAGACAATGCCCTACTTGTGCCTCTAATCCCAGTCCTCAGGAGGCAGGGGCAGGTGGATCGCTGTGAGTTCCCTCCCTACTTACAAGTCCTGAGGCTCATCTCCTAGGTAATTCTAGGGTCTGTCAAATTGACAGCACTAACCATGGTATCTTATCTCAAAATACACAAATTAGTAACAACACACACACACACACACACATACTATGCATGATGATAATGCATCTTTCTTCACTTGCATTCTTGAGTGTTTTTTTTTTTCCTTTCATCTTTTTGAACTCTTTATGATGGTAATTCTCAAGTGGACTCCAAGCAGAGAGTTTAGCACTGTGCCTGTCTGTAGCTGTCAGCATTTTGCCTACTTGGTTTCAGGCCCCTCCCCCCTTTCCTAGGAAGAATTTTTAAGATGATATGAAGTGAAGTCTGCCAAAGTGTCTGGCTGATTGGTTCTAAAGTGCAGAACCAACGTGAGGTGTCCCTTATTATGCAGATGGCATGTTATTGCTGTCCCTAGCTACGTCACCGAGGATGCTCACTGTCTTAATTGTTTCCTGTTGTAGTCACAAAATACCCTGCCAGATGCAACATAAGAATCAAAAGGTTTATTTTCGCCCAGTTTGAGGTTATAGTCCATCATGGTGGGGAAGTCAAGCAGCAGAAGCTTGAATCAGCTGCTTGCATTATATCCACAGGCTGAAGAAGAGAGCAATGGATGCGTGAGCTCTTCTTAGAAAGCAAGTTCAGCTCACTTACCATACTCTGAAATAGTACAGTCTTCTGCCTAGGGAATGGTGCCGCCCACAGTGGCAGAGTAATTCAAGCAAAATAATTCACTACAGATATGCCCAGAAGCCCATTGCCCAGGTGGTAGGTTCTGTCAAGTTGGTAACAGTAATAGTCATATGCAGTTCTGGGGATATGCTTGGGCCTCCACTTGTACAAGGTGGGCTGAGGTCTAGGCTGTATAGCATTTGTAACCTAGCCCTGCTGCTAGTGGGGATGAGACCAAAGGTAATCCCAAAGGTGTGAGGCAATGTTTGTCTGGAATCTTCTCCATCGGAGAGACATGGGCTCTCTTCCTTAGCCACCTTTCCTGAGCAGTTTTCTGAAGATGGTCCTGCTGCATTCTGATTCCTGAAGGTTCCTCACCACAGGTTTGCCTGCCGTGGACATCAGCACTCCTTCCTTTTCCCACTTTAGAGAATATCCCTGCTCTAAGGCCCTGACAAATTCCCCTCTTGGCAGAGAGTTCACTGAGACCCACAGATAGAAAGTCACTGCCCCAAGGCCATGTGGTGACCTGGTATAGTTTCTGGAATCTACTGATAAGAATGCTGGGATCTGAGCAGTGGGTGGCTGGGCCTGGGGTGTCACAGAAAGACATGATTAGACATGTGAACAGATTGGCCGCCCACACAGGACAGGGTTGACCCATCCCTAGGGTCCTAGGAATGGGTGGAGATATGAGAACAGATATTTCAGGACCCATTCCCCACCCCAGCTCCCTAACACTGGGTCGCTCTGACGAGGGAAGACATTGTCTGCTGCTTCTTTCTTTTCTCTCCTCTTTCCTGCTCTGAGGGCATGCCAAGTCACTTAAAGCAGAGCTTAGGGAGAAGGAGGAGTGAGGTAGGTGGTAGTCACTAAGGGCAGGAAGTCCTGGAGTTAAAAGGCAGGTCTGGCCAAATGCCTGTGTGATCTTGGGCACAAGTCATCTAGAACACGGGACTCCTGTTTTATTTGTATGAAACAGAAACAATTCTTCCCATAGTCACCACGGGGCTTACTGTTAGTACCCAATATCAGATTCAGTGCCAAGGACCACATTGATCAGTTCCTCCAGGTTTGTAGGACTCAGATGCCAGGCTTGGCCATGTCCACATGGGCTGATTTTCAGTCCCACACAATTCTGGAAGGAAACTGAGGCCCGAGGTGACTACCAGAAAAACCAGAACAGCCGAGCCTCAGTGTCATGTAGAAAATGGGTACCAAAAACTGCAGAACCTCTTTGATTTTTTTCTGTGTATGTGTACATAAATGTGCATATATGTATGCATGGGCAGGTATATGCATGTGTGTGCGTGGGTATGTGTGTCTCTAGAGGTCAGCTTTGTGTGTTATTAGAAAAAGGGGAAATGATGTAGGTGTTGCTTTCTATCTGTTGCTTTCCTTGGTTAATTAATAAAGAAACTGCCTTGGCCCTGATAGGACAGAAAATTAGGTAGGCGGAGTAGACAGAACAGAATGCTGGGAGAAAGAAGCCGAGTCAGGCAGTGGTCATGATTCTCCCACTCCAGACAGACAGGCTTTCCTGGTAAGCCACCTTGTGGCGTTATACACATTATTAAAAATGGGTTAAAGCAAGATGTGAGAATTAGCCAATAAGAGGCTGGAACTAATGGGCCAGGCAGTGTTTAAAAGAATACAGTTTCCGTATAATTATTTCTGGTAAAGCTAGCCGGTGGCCGGGAGCTGAGTGGTGGGAAGCGGCCCACAGCTCCTACAATGGGTGTAAAGGAGTGTAAAGCTAGCTGGGTGGTGGGACGCAGCCCCACTGCTCCTCACTACAGGATCCCTCCCCCCCTTTTAAAGACAAGGTTTCTCTGTGTAGTTATGCCTGTCATAGAATGCACTCCGTAGACCAGGCTGGTCTTGAACTCATAGAGATATGCTTGCCTCTGCCTTCTGAGTGCTGGGGTAAATGGTGTGCACCACCATTGCCTGGCTCTCTCTCTCTCTCTTTTTTTTTTTTTTTTTTGAGACAGGATCTCTCACTGGGTCTTGGGGCTCATTGAGTAGGCTAGGCTGACTGACCAGAGGCTCAGGGATCTGCCTGTCTCAGCCTCTTCAGTGCTGGGATTACACATGCACACCACAGCCCAGCCTTTATGTTGTGCTAGAGCTTGAACTCATGTATGATGTTTGTAGGGTGAGTGCTTTACAGATAGGGCCATTTCCCCAGATGGTGGTTGCTCTCTCTCTCATCTCTCTCTCTCTGTGTATTCTGCTGGAGATTGAATTTAGGACCTTTTGTATACTAGGCAAGTACTCTAACTCAGCTACGTCCTTAGCATTTTTTCATCTTTAACTTTAGCCGCCTGAGGAGTTGGGACTGCAGATGTGTGCTACTATGCCTGGCCATGACCCATGTTTTCTGTTGGCTAATAAAAGTTATCCCCACCACTAAAAACACGACTTCCCTGTCTTCTGTGGACTCTGAGATTCCAGGGCCACTTCCTCCAGGGCAGGAGTTATCAGCAGTCTGCACTCATGGGAAGCCTCCCCAATGACATGCCTTAGAGGCAAAGAGGCTGGAGGCTGGGCAAGTTATAATCCCATCTACTAACTGGCCAGCTGTCTGTGTTTGTGTGCTTTTGCTTGCACTACCTGTGTTAGTGTGTGCTCAAAACTGTGTGTCTATATGTGAATGTGTATGTGAGTGTGCATGGGAATGTGTTTGTAAGTTGTTCACCCATGAGTGTGACCTATGTGTGTGTCTGCAAACATCTATATGACCGTCCGTCAGACCAGATGAGATAAGCCTGCTGGGTCCCTGCATTCTAAGGGTGTCATTAGGAAGCATTTGAGTGATCCTGACCTCATCAAGGCACCTAATGGGTAGAGAGTGACCTCACTCACTGCAGCTCATAAAAGCCGCTAGCTCCCTGGCCATCAGCTTCCTGGGGAGAGACCGTTTTTTTTTTTTTTTTTTGTATCACCGTTGGTGGATTGGGGCAGCCAAGAAGCCTCTCTCTCAGGCAGAGTGGGATGCTTCTTTTCCAGACGGTAGGTAGGAACTGGCTCCTGCACTTGGTTTTGGCACCACCACCCAGGAAGCTCTTGGAAAGCAGGGGGCTCTGCCCATGTGTGAATCCACACCAAGAGACTCACCTTAGCCTACAGAGCAGATGGCAGGGTTGAGCCCTTCTGGTTGGTGGCTGTTCCTAAACCTTCAGCCTTTTTGTCGCAGGGTCCTGAAGTTGGCCAGGCAACATGCCGTACCCTTCCTGAACACCTGCTACCTGGCACTCCAGACACAGGTTCTCACGCTTGTACAACCAGCACATCACAGAGAGACATCTCCCCAGCCCTGCCGGCCACAGCGAGGCTGAGTTTCTTCGCATCCTCGTTGACGTGGTTGACTGTCAGTTGTGCCTTCCTAGTGCCATGGAAGCGCTGTCTCAGAGTTGTTCTGTGTTTCCTTGGTGTTGACTGCCTGTGAGCACCTTCTCGTGGTTATTAGCATGTCTTTTTGGGGGCGTGTCTATTCAGAGCTTTCCCTCTACCTTTTTGTCTTCCCCTCTCCTTCTGCCCCTCCCTTTCCTTTCTCTTCCAGTCCTTCCTTTCTTTTTTTTTGTTGTGGGGGAGGGGTGCAGTATTGAAGATTGAACCTGGGTCCCCCATACTATCCAAGTGCTCACCACTGGTTCACGTCCCTCTATTCAGATCTTCGCCTGTTTTTTAAGATTAGGTCCCAACAAATTTGTCAAACGAGCGCATGAGTGACTGAACACATGCCAAATACTGGCGCTGCCACATTGAGTGAGACCCAGTCCCTGTCCTCAGGGAGCGCACAGTCCAGTGCAGGAGACAGCTGTTGACAGGTGCGGGGGGCACTCAGACAGCATAAGTGAAGGATGCTATGTCAGGTGTTTTGCTGCCTGAAAAAACATAAGAAAAGTGAGTAACACAGAGGGCTTCCTGGAGGAGGAGGCGTTTGAGCTGGACTTTAGAGGGGATATGGAGAGCAGGGAGGGGAGGCCGTTTGGCAGAATAGGCCATGGAAGGAGACACAGGCCTCCTGGAGGCAGCCTGGAAAGGACAAATGGGAGAGGGACAGGAAGAGTGGGCAAGGCCAGCTGTAGGGTCCAGTGTAGGCTTGTGAGGTCCAGGAGAAAGAGCCAAGGGAGCTGCTCCTCAGAGTCAAGGGACTGCAGCGGGAAGAAGCTGGGAGTGGCTTTAAATTTTCTGTCAGATCCCTGCTTGTCCTGGAGGGCTCCTAACGGACTTGCTGAGGCTGCGTGGGGTTCCGGGAGGATCCTTTTATGTTTTAGTAATTATCCTGTCACCCACCAAAAAATAATTTTATCCTGGGAAGAAGGAAGGTTTGGTGTGTTGGGAACTGCCACTGTGGAAGTGCGGGCGGCCTAATTGGGATCCATAAATCTGCTTTTTAACAAGCACAATTAGGAATACTTATTGCAGGCCAGCCTGAGGCACTCAGGCGAGGGCCGTTAGCAGGCTGCCTGTGTGTGGCTTTATTTAATGGTTCTGGAGCCTTGATCTGATCAGCCACAAGGGGGGAAGTGGGGAGCAGGGGAAACTGGGGGGGGGATTGGGAGGAAGCGGGGCTCCACTTGAAAGTGGAATCAGACCCTAAAGTTTCATTTTGAGGAGGTCGTTAGACAGGCGTATGGTTTACTAGATTGTTCTTTGGGGCAATGTGGCAGATTGGCAAAGTGGCGGACAGAGGGGCCAACTGAGGGGAGGACAGACTCTCTCTCAGTGCCCAGCTGCAGGGCACTCAGTTCTTGGGGAAGTGAGGAAGGAACAGCAGGTTAGGAAGACAGGGCTGAGGTTGGGGTTCTCGTGGGCTGTCAACTGAGATCCTGGAGGGATGATCCAGACAGGAGGGTCTGGGCATCTGTTTATGGAAGGAAAGAGCCATGTGGCAGGAACAATCTAGAAAGCTTCTGGAAGTTGAGCAGATGTGTGCCGGGCTGCAAGGATGGGCAGGGTTAGGTACGTGAGGGGATAAAGACGGCTGAGCACTGCTTGCCCCCTACTCAGGCGGCACACTTCCAGGGAGAGCTGCCAGGAGGCGGCCCGTGAGGAGATCTGTTTATGTGGAGGGGCTGAGGGCTGGGTGCTGACAGGGAACCTGGGTGACCTTGGATCTGGTGCTGTCACCTAGAGATGGAGACTAGGGCCTTGGCCCCGTCTCACTGCTGCCTTGACATCGTGGGGTGTGGGCAGGAGTCCAGCTCCATATGGGGAACTGGAGGAGGACTGAAGGTTGAGAAACCACAGTGCCCTGTGCCTCATGTTGGCCCCAGGGAATAGCAACAGTGACAGAGCTGGGAAGGGTGAACCTGTTGGGGATGGAGGAGGTGTGTCTTCAGCATCCCATATGGGCAGGACCATTGCACTTGTGGGTCCTGCCACTTCAGGAAGACTCCATAGAGAGGGAAGGGATTCCAGTTGCTTCTTCAGAACATTAAAAAAAGTGATATTTAAGTCTTATTACATTTACTACTATTTTTTGAATGTATAAGTGAAGATGTGTGTGTGTGTGTGTGTGTGTGTGTGTGTGTGTGTGTGTAACTTGAGGCCGGCTTGTTGGGGTTTCCATCCCGCCTGGGACCCCACAGCTGGCAAGCCCCAGAGAAAATCACATAGAGACTCTGCATTAATTATAAACTGATTGGCCCAGTAGCTTAGTCTTCTTATTAGCTCTTGTAGCTTATATTAACCCATTATTCTTATCTATGCTAGCCACATAGCTCAGTACCTTTCATAGCTGGGTAGATTACATCTTGCTTCTCAGTGGTCTGGGCAGGAATGAGAGCAATGGGCTTCCTCCTTTCCAGCATTCTCCTGTTCTCATTGTCCCGTCTCTACTTCCTGTCTGGTTGACCCACCTATACTTCCTGCCTGGCCAATCAATGTTTTATTAAAATACATAATTGGCAGTATACAGATAATTTTCCCACACTGTGTGTGTGTGTGTGTGTGTGTGTGTGTAGAGGTCAGAGGACAACTTGTAGGAGGGAGTTGGTTCTCTTCTTCTACCACGTGGCTCCTAGAGATTAAACTCATGTGGTCCAGCTTAGTGGCAAGTACATTTATCCACTGAGTCACCTCTGTCAGCCCCTCCAGCTGCCTCTTGATAAAGTAAGTATCCCTGGATGAGGTAGCAAAGGCCTTTAATCCCAGCAAGGGCAGGTAGAACTCTGTGAGTTCAAAATCAGCTTGGTCTGCCTTGCTAGCTCCAGGCCAGCCAGGGATGCATAGTGAGACCCAGAATAGAGTAGACTAGTTAGTGAGAAAATGAGAACACGAATGAACACATGAATAACTGAATGAATGGGTGTGTGGGTAAGGAAATGAATGAATGAGTGGATGAACGGATGAAGGAGTGAGTGGTTGAATAAATACATGAATGAATGAATTAGTGAGCAGGTGGATAAATGCAAGGGAGCTAGGTTTGGGGGGCTGGAGATACGGTGTAGTTGTTAAGACCAGTTGCTACTTTTGCAGAAAACCTGAATTAGATTCTCATTACCCACATGGCAGCTCACAACGGTCCAGTTCCGGGGATCCAACTCCTCCTTCTACTCCTGGCAAGTGCCAGGCATGCACGTGGTGCACAGACATACACATAGACAAAACGTTCATACAGAGAAAGTAGAGATAAATCTTTTTAAAAAGTGCTGGGCTTTGTGCCGGGCATAAGGGATAGAGCCTCTGGTACCAAGCAAGCTTGGGTTTCACTGAATGCTGTCATTGTGTCACGCTGCCTGTCTTTGGTATTGTTTCTTGACCGTTCTAATGTGAAAAACAGAAATTTAAGCTGGGAGGTGGTGGTGCATGCTTTTAATCTCAGCACTTGGGAGGTCTCTGTGAGGACCTCTGTGAGTTTGAGGCCAGCCTGGTCTACAGAGTAAATTCCAGCACAGTCAGAGCTGTTACACAGAGAAGCCCTGCTGTGGGACAATGGTCTGTACCCTATCACTTGTATTTTAATAAAATGCTGATTGGCCAGTAGCCAGGCAGGGAGTATAGGCAGGGCGACCAGGCAGGAAGTAGAGGTGGGACAATGAAACAGGAGAATTCTGGGAAGAGGAAAGGTCAGTCTGCAGTCGTCACCCAGCCAGAGAGGAAGCCAGACACAGAGCAAGCAAGATGTGACTGCCTTGTGAAAAAAGGTACCAAGCCACATGGCTAACACAGACAAGAATTATGGGCTAATATAAGTTATAAGAGTTAATAAGAAGCCTGAGATACTAGGGCAATCAGTTTATAATTAATGTAGACCTCTGTGTGATTTCTTTGGGATTTAACGACTACAGGACTTGGTGGGACAGAAACCTCTGTCAATAAAACCCTGTCTTGAAAAACAAAAGCAAAACAAAAAGAAAACCCAAACAAATAGAAACAACGACAAAAACGAAATTTAATGATATTTTTGTTACAGTCATTTTGTGAGGGTCAAGTGAAAGAAAGGGTGTCTGGGGCACAGTAGGTGCCAGATCCCCTTCAGTTCCTTCCTCCAATTTTTTCAGCGTGTATTCTTCCACTTTGAAAATGGGGATTCCACACACCTGGGAGTTGTACGCCAAGGTGTCATAGCACCTTGTGCGACAGGTACTTGGTGAGTGGAACTCTGCAAGAGCGAAAGAGGAACTCTGCGTGTGTGAAGCCCCTTGACGTGACCGGGGCCATGCTGGAGGGTAGAAAGGAAGGAGGGTTATCACTGCCCCCCAGGGTGCTGAGGACTCAACAGTAGAAAGCTCACAGGGACTAGTGGAGAGAGGAGCCATCTGTGGTTCCTGGATTCTAGTGGAACTTGGAATTTTCTAGATTGTTTGACTTTGAGGTGGAATGAGGTTCAGAGGCCCCTATCCAGTGAGCTACACGCTGAGGGTCTGTGCCCCTTCAGCAACTCGAAATGCTCAGGGAGCCAGGGTCTAGCCACTGCTTCAGGTTAAACCTGTGATGCTCAGGTGCTTTATGTATGGTGGCTCGTGTATAATCTCTGTATGTGGTCATTCCCCATGAGAGTTGGCTGAGGCCCAAGGAAGAGAGAAGGGGAGTTCTCTCTCTTCCCTGGGACTCAGCCAGGGACACCAGGCACACTCATTCCTTACTCACCCCAGAACTCCCTGGGAGCCAGCTTCCAAGAGTATGATTTCCCTAACACTTGAACCACCCCACCCTCCCTACACTTTTTTATGTAAATGCCTAATTTAAGGTGCACTCAGCTCCCCTTGCTTGTGGGTTCTGAATCCACAGATCTAGCCAATTAGTTGGAAAATACCGGGAGAAAAGGTATCTAGAATCTTTCCCTCCCATGTTGTCATTCCCCAGACAATCCTGTGCAGCCATCGGGATTAGTGTGACTGACATGGAGGTGACTGGCAACGGTAGGGAGGATGGACGCTGGGTATGTGCAAGTACGGGGCCATTTTATATTTGAGATAATGCATCTTCTGGGATTCTGGAATCAGTCTCCTGTGGATACATGGATGGGGCAGGGGCAGCTGTAATTTCAGAATCTCTGCGATCTCTCAGAGGATTCTCAGGGACTGTCTGCCCCACTAGTATTTTGCATGCTAGCGTCATGCTGATGGAAGCATGAACTAAACTATTGACCGTACGTGGACTTTGTGTACACCTCTATAAACATTGTAGTATATATATTTTTAGTCAGAACCACTTGAGTTCACTCTTTATTTATTTTATTATTTTATATGTATTTTTTTGTCTGCCTGTACATATGTGTTTCATATGACTGTCTTGTGCCCAAGAGGTCAAAAGAGGCAGTCAGATGCCCTGGCACTGGGCTTACATATGTTAGCTGCCATGTGGATGCTGGGAATCAAAGCTGGTTCCTCTGCAAGAGCAACAAATGCTCTTATCCACTAAGTCAATTCCCAAGCCCCTTAACAACATTTTTATAGTCACACCCTTTCCCTACACCTACCTCGTCACCTACTGATCCCTTGTTCTCCTTCACTTATCTTTTTAACAGGTGTCACATAAATGGGACGGCCTGATGTATCTTTGAGACCAATCCTTCTCATTCTGTGTTGTTCTCTAGCAAACCAGCCAGGCTCTTGTGTGTCTAGCCCTGCATTCTTTTATATCGCTGAATATTCCATGGTTTCCTGGCGCTACCATACCAAGCACTACAATGAGGTAGCTTCAAGTCATACAAACTTATTTTTCCATGATTCCAGGGGCTGACTTGGAAGTCAAGGTTCAGAGTCTGGCTGGGCTCTGAGCAGGTCCTGGAAAGGACCCTTTCTTGGCTCCCCCTATCTTACAATTTCTGCCAACCACTCGTCCCTGTATGACCTTATCATGTCTGCAAAGAAGGCCACACCCTGAGGTTTCAGGTGAGCTTGAATTTTGGGATGGCACTAGCCAGTCCAGCAGACCAGTGTGGATGCATTAGAGTGTTTCCCATCCTCCCATGGGAGGAAGTCAGGGCTCTTTCCAGGTTTTAGCCATTACAAGAAAGGATGCTGTAAATATCCTAACAGAGATTACACTGGTCAAAAGTTGTCTTTAGGAGGAATGCCCCAGAGTGCAGTTCCTGGGTCATAGCTCAAGCATGTTTGGTTTTAAAGAAACTGCTAAGCTGTTTTTCACAGTGGCTGAGTCATTTCAAATGCCCATCAGCACTGTTCTCCACACCCTTGCCAGGGCTTGGTGGTGTCGCTGTGTTTGTTTTGTCCATCTGGTGTGAGAGTCTGTGTGTGTCCTTGGGTTCTAGGGTCACCATGTGCCCTGGGCTGACGATGCTGAATGTTTTTTCATGTGCTTGTTCTCCATCTGCAGGTCTGCTGGCAGAGGCACTTCAAACATTTTCTCCACCTAAATTCTAAAAGTTGAATTTATTGATTTATCATTATTAACACCACTGCTCCTGTTATTAACTTTTGTGTTTGTGTGAGAGTCATCGTCAGAGGACAACTTGCACTAATCTGTTCTTGTCTACCTGGGGGCCCCGGGGGATCAAACTTGGGTCACCAGGCTTGGCAGTGATAGCCTTACTGGTTGAGCCTTCTTGCTGGCCCCTTTCTCCACTTTTAATTTTAATTGCTTTGTTTGAGTCAGGGTCTCACTATGTAACCCTATGTAGGCCTTGAACTCACAGAGATCCACTTGCCTCTGTTTCCTGAGAGCTGGAGTTAGAGGTGTGTGCCATTATGTCTCATTCCTCTCTCTCTGTCTCTCTGTCTCTGTCTCTCTGTCTCTGTCTCTGTCTCTCTCTCTCTCTGTCTGTCTCTCTGTTGTAGTAGTTTGAATATAATTGGCTCCCATAATCTCATAGGGAGGGGCAGTATTAGGAGGTGTGGCTTTGCTGGAGTGGATATGGCCTGGTTGAAGGAAGTGTTCCACTTTGGGGGCAGGCTTTGAGGTTTCCTATGTCAACTTCCCAGTGAGTCAGTCAACTTCCTGTTGGCTGCAAGATGTAGGAGTCTCAGTTATTCCTCCAGCACCACATCTGCCTGCATGCCACCATGCTTTCTGTCCTGATGATAATAGACCAAACCTCTGAGACTGTAAGGGAGTCACCCCATTTAAATATTTCCTTTATAAGAGTTGTTGTGGTTTTGGTGTCTCTTCACAGCAATAGAAAACCCTAACTAAGATATCTGTGTAACATCCCTGGCTGTCCTGGAACTTTCTTTGTAGACCAAGCTGGCCTCAAACTCACAGAGATCTGCCTGCCTCAGCCTTCCTAGTTCTGGGATTAAAGGTGTGTGCCACCACCGCCTGGTTTTTTCTCTACTTTTCAACTGATGATTTCTTTTTATTTCTTTTTATTGAGCTAAACCTTTTTCTCCACTCCACTTCCTTCCTGGGTTATGCTTAGGAAGTGGTCTCCTGTGCCTATGTGTTAAAGTTACTTCTCACTTTCCCTTCTCTGAGGTTCCGACTGATGCTTTCTTACCATTGAACTCAGGAGCCTGCTGCACAGAGCTCTCAGTTGGATGTGTGATTCACAAATACTTCTCTTCCTCCCCTTCAGAGGGTCTATCACAGACACAGCGCTTCTTTTCATGAAGTCTGATTTTTTTTTGACTCATTCCTTAAGGGCTGGGCTCAGCGTCAAGTCTCTCTTTAGGTTTTCCTCTACCAATTGAGCTGTGTCCTCTTTGTATCGCTCTCTCCACAGTTCCTATCTCTTGTGTTCATAAACTTAGTTCCATTTCTTTTCTTTTGCCTGTGGATATAGGTGTTGAGAGATTCACTTTCTCTCCCCACACCATTCCAGGCCTTCATAGGCCAGTGGTGACCGGGCTTCTATGTTGGGAGCTGACCCCAGGGGAGCACAGGCGTGGGCTTGAATGTCACATTTCAAGTTATCTGCTAAACGGAATTAACATCCGGGCGCTCGTGATCTGAGAGCACTCCAGTTAGAGATGAAGAAACCGAGGGCGAAGGGTTCATGCTTTCCCTGCCCGGGGCTACATTTCATGAAGCAGGCAGATGGGAAAATGATGAAAACACCAAGTTGCTTATTTGGGTGTTAGGACCCCTGACCACCTACCCTCCCACAATCCCTACACAGAGGAAGGAGTGGCTGTCAAGTATGGGTGTATGGTATCTGCCCTCAGCGGAAAACAGGGCTCATGTAGGCCTGGGTTGGCAGGCACAGCCTTCCTTGACTCCCAGAGTCTAATGGCCTGCTGTGTCTGTGCTGTGATGGCCACCTCTGTGACTGTCACCAGGGTGGAGCACAGCAGGCTCCTGGCTCAACTGAACTAAGCATCTGAGCATGGGACCGAGCCGGCTTTCATTTCTCTCCTTCCTTGTATGGGATTTTTACTCTAGGGATTAACCACAGCACTGTAAATGCTGCCTAATCCCTCCCTGTTAAATCTTTCTTACCTTTATTTTCTTATTTGTTTATTTATGTGTATGTGTTTATGTATGAGCATATGTGAATGTGTGTGTGTGTGTGTGTGTGTGTGTGTATGTGCAAGTGCCAGGGACACATGTTGCGATCAGAGGACATCCTATAGGAATCAGTTTTCTCTTTCTACTGTGTGGATCCCAGGAATAGAGCTCAGATGGTCAGGCTTGGGTACCTTTACCCATTCAACTATCTGGCTGGCTCCCCCTCCTCCATTTTTAGAGGCTGGAGATTTGTGACTGCCCATTCAACCTAGCCGAGAAGTCACACAGGCATCTCTTCCCACCCTTCCCGGAGAGAGGCCCCCATAAGTCTATTTAGAGTTCGGTTCTCACCACGAGAAAGGTTCTGGTGATGATCGCTGAGAGCTGCTGAGAGGTCACTGACAGATGGGTTTTAGCACAAGGACCCTGGCTTTCTCACAAGGTAAAAAATGAGAGCTGGGGTGAGTGGAGAGAACGGTGTGACCTTCTCAGTGATACACCTGGAGCTCCATTACTCTAGACGGTTTCTGGAGACCTTCAGGGGAAAGTGTGGTAGAGTCAAAGTCCTGAGTCCAAGGCCAGAGGCAAGTGCTTCCCCTGTCTGAGTCTCCTTGGGGCTGACACAGAGGGCTGTACTGGGCATGGGGTCCTAGACTGCACTGAATTTTAACACTTGTCAGAATAAGCCTTGTCCCTCTGGTGGTATGCTGGCTTCCTCTACCACAAAAGTTCTAGGTTTGGAGTGGAGCATATAGTCCACTAGACCCTGGCCTCAGCTACGAAATAGATGCCAACTAACCCCTCCAGAGGCTGGGGGATGGCTCAGTGAGGAAGGTCACTTAAGCATGAGGACCTGAGTTAGGGTCTTAAGCACCCCCTAATACAGCAGTGTGTACCCGTGATCTTAGTTAGTGCTGGGGCATGGAGACAGGGGGATCTCACCCTCAAAATTAGGGTGAAACATGACAGAGGAAGATACCTAACAGACCTCTGGTCGCTATATGCTTGCACATGTAGTGTGCGTACACACACACACACACACACACACACACACACACACACACACCTCCCCTCCTGCTCAGTCTTGTCTGTGAGAGGGACTTGGAGGTGCCTCTATGTCTCTGCACACCGGCTGGGCTCCCTTGAGCTAAAGCATGCCTCCTCTCAAGGCCCCGGTCTCCAGCCAGGGATCATCTGCCTTGAAGTGTTTCAGAGAGTCTGTCTGCGTCTCTCCACATAGGCCCCTTGACTTAGCTCAGGGCTCCTGGAAGGGGACTGAGCAGGAAGCTCGGCTGAAGGAAACTTCTGAAGGAATGCCTGTCACAGGAAGCCTGCAGTCATGCAGCTGCAGAAGGCAGAGGGGTCAGAAGTGTAGACCTAGCCAGAGCCTTAGCAGATAGAACTCAGGTGCTCTGCAGCACAGGGAAGGAGTGGGGGTTCCGAACAAGCTTGATGAGGGCCAGGTTTTGAGGACCCTTCCTTTCTTCATCTGTTCAGGTACTGGATGTGGTTGTCCCAGGTTTGGGTCATGACCTTGAGCTAAATGTTCTCTCTGACTGAGGACACTGGCAGAGAAGGACTTGGGAAGGAGCTCCTTGGTTCTGAAGGGATATCTAGAAGGTCCACTTGAGCCTTCAACACTCTTCCCTTTTTGCCTTCTTCTTCCAGTACCCTAGCCTGTGATACATCAGTTTCTGGGCTAGAACACACAGTCCAAGGGCAGGAATATAGTTCAGTTAGTTAGTAAAAGGCACAAAGTTCTGGGTTCCCTCCTCAGCACCCCACAAACCACAGGTCTGGTGGTACACATCTGTAGTCCCAGCACCGGGAGGTGGAGGAGGGTTTCTATTGCTGCGAAGAGACACCATGATTACGGCAGCTCCTATAAAGAAAATAATTTCATTTGGGTGGCTTACAGTTTCAGAGGTTTAGTCCGGTATCGTCATGGTGAGAAGCATGGCAGCGTGCAGGCCAACATGCTGGAGAAGGAGCTGAGAGTTCTTGATCTGCAGGCAACAGGAGACAGTCACACTGGGCATGGCTTGAACATATATGAGACCTCACAGCTTGTCTCCACGGTGACACACTTCCTCCATCAAGGCCACACCTACTCCAACGAGGCCATACCTCCTAATAGTGCCACCCGCTAAAGAGCCAAGCACTCAAACACGTGAGTCTATGGGTTGCATACCTATTCAAACCACACAAAGGGATCATAAATTCAGTGTCATCTTTAGGTTTCATAGTGTGTTTGGGATCATCCTGGCTTACCTAAGACTATCTCAAATTAACCAACCAGCTTGCCAACCAACTAGCCAGCCAACCAACCAACCAAACAACCTAGCCAAGGTTTTTGTGCTTCTGATAATTAGTGGCCTCTTGTTGGCACAGATCTTTCCTTTGGTTTCTGCACAATCTGAGATGTGTCATTGACAAGGTGAGGCACTCAGCAGGCCCTGTCTCCTTATCTACAAACACCACCGAACCAGCCATGTGTGGGTCCTGGACTTGAAGCTGCTGTGGGACCTGGTGGTTCTTGAGTTCTCTGTCGTCTTCTGGGAGTGACAGAGTGTCCTTTAGAGCAATGCTCTCCTCCCAGCATGTGGAGTCTGCATTCTGGGGATCCCAGTGCTGATCCCAGCCCCTCCCCGCTGCTTCAGTAATGCATTGGGGTTTTTTTCATTTGTTTAGTGTGTGTGCGTGTGTGTGCGCGCGCTCATGCATGCGTGTATGCGCGTGCATGTGCACATGCACTTGTGTGCAGGTGGGAGCTAGAGGGAGGTGAGTGGCATTTGTGCCCTGGTGCTCATGTGAAGGTCAGAGGACAATTTGAGAGAATCTCTTCTTTCCTTCCATCACGTGGGTTCTAAGGATCAAACTCAGGTTGCTAGGCTTCGCAGCAAGTGCCTTTACTTATTGAGCTGTCTCGACAGCCAGTAGCGTTGAACTTCTGCTCCTCCTGCTTCTATCGCCTGACCCCTGGGATCACAGGTGTTCACTGAGTCACCCAGTTTATATGGTGCAGGAGACTCGACCCAGGGCTTTGTGCAGGCTAGGCAAGGACTTCACCGACTGAGCTCCATCCCCAGTCCTGTGTTGATCTACCTGGGGACCTAGAGTTCTTGCAGAGACTCCTCTGGGCCATGACTGCTATTGAGCTTCCACCCCTGACTTTAACATTGGGAGTTCCAATTACAGATGGTCGTTTCGGAGAGGCTTGGTGACAGAAGCCATCCATCTCTGCATTTCAAATTTATTTTATTTTATATTTTCAGCCTGAGTGCCTGTTCAGCTGTGAGCTCATCTGTCTAATCAGCTTGCCGGCAGTTGAAGGAGAGTGGGTGTCCCCTTGATCTGTGCACCGTTCCTTTGATTCAGCTCAGGCAGGGGATGGAGAGCCTGGGCTGAGAATGAGTTTCTGAGCTGCTTTCTGGAGTTCAGAGATGCATCTCTCCAGCTGGACCAGTAAACTGCACGAGCAATTTGCCAGGAATTTCCAGCACAGATCCCAGCTGTTCCCAGGTCCTTTTGGGGTGGCAGCCAGCCCTCCCTCAGCCCACAGGTGGATGGTGTGACTCTGGCCTGCTATCTGGCCCTGAGCATCTTTTCTCTGTGCTGCTGGACCATTTCCACTCAGAGCTGCCGGCCTGTGCTGGCCCTGATCCATCTCTCCTTGAACCTGTGCTGATGTCTCCTGTGTGGAGGACTTGGGTGGGGAGGTGCACTCCGGTGCTGAGAAAACCTTGATCCTCAGCATGTCTTCATGCTTTATTTGCTTGTGTGATGAATGCGGTTTCTACCTTGAGACTATCCGTCATTTTCTGATGTGATCTACACATCTCTGTCTGAATTGAGTTAGCACCTGTATTGTTGTGGCAGTTTATTTGGTAAGAAAATGAAATACGATGTGCACATTAAGGAAGGGGTGTGTTCATGGAGGGTCCGTGGGCTAAGGTATCCCTTGGTGGCATCCCTCACCCCTGAATCCTGCCCCACCACATGCTAGTTTTCTAGCCCCGTTGCCATTTCAGCTCAGGGGTGGGACCAGTGTGAAGACACAAAGTGATGGATGGTGGGAGAAAGGATCCTGGAAAGTAAGGTATGGGAGGGGAGAATACTGGGAATAAAAAGATGCTTCGATGAAGGATGCTAGGGGAAAGGGTGTTAGGAGGAAGGATGCTAGGGGAAAGGATGTTGGGAGGAAGGATGCTAGGGGAAAGGATGTTAGGAGGAAGGATGCTAGGGGAAAGGATGTTGGGAGGAAGGATGCTAGGGGAAAGGATGTTGGGAGGAAAGATGCTAGGGGAAAGGATGTTGGGAGGAAGGATGCTAGGGGAAAGGATGTTGGGAGGAAGGGTACAGTGATAGTGTCAAGACACAGGCAGATAAAAAGTCAGAAAGTGCTGGGGTTAGACAAGTTAAGCTTTTGGGTCTTAATGCCAAGTCCTGTAAGAGTGTGTAGGAATGTATGAGAAGGTGATAGTAAAGAGGGCTTTAGTTACCCCTTCCTGTGAATTCTATGGTGTGTGTGTGTGTGTGTGTGTGTGTGTGTGTGTGTGTACATGCATGTGCATGCCCACAGGCATGGGGAATCCAGAGTTCAACCTCAGGTGTTGTTTCTCAGGAGCTTTTTGGTTTTCTTTAAAGACGAATTTCTCATGAGGATCAGGGGCTTGCCAATTCAGCTAAGCTGATGGCCAGCAAGCCCCAGGCATCCTCCCCAGTGCATTACAAACATTTCTGGGATCAGAAGCATGATTCACTATGCTGACAATTTATGTGGGTGCTGGGGAATCAAACTCATGACTTTGTGGTGTGTAGCAAGCATGTTTCTGACTGAGCCACTTTCCAGTACCTGGATTACATGTGTCTGCCTCTGCTCACTCCCGAGCCTTCTACAGGTGGGATCAAGCTAAGGGACAATCTTTTTTCCCCATCTCCCCACCCCTTTCACACATTTCCCATCTTCTTTCTATACACAAGCTTTTCTCTGCCTCCGCCCTGAGCTGAGTTCTGAGCCTGGCTTTATTGCAGGAGGAAGGGAGCCTCTACAGGTGCCCAGTGTGGTGAGGAGGGGCTGTCACCTCAGGAGTGCTTTGAAGGGACGTCAGCTCTTGAAGTTTGAACCTAGTGTCCTCCACAGGCTTGTATGTGGGAGTTCAGTCCCAGTTGATGGCTTTGGGATGTGATTGGACCCTGAGAGCTCTGACTTGATCAATAGATCTCTTCTGCAATTCATCATAACGGGGTGGATCAGAGGTGGTAAAAAGCAGAAGCGGAGGTCATGGGAAGAAGTAGGTCACTGGAAATGTGTTCTTGGGGGCTTGGCTCCTGCCCTTGCTGCTTCCTGTGTCTGCCTTATCTCTGCTTCCCATCCACCATGAGCTGGCAGCCTCTGTCATGTGCCATGATGTTCTGCCATCAGGGCCAGAATCAACAGTCCTGAAGAAGGTGGGCTGGAGTCTATGAAACCATGAACGTAAAGAAATCCTTCTTAAGTTTATGACAGACACTTAGTACGAGTAACTTCTACATCAGCTTGGGAGGAGGTGATAGATGAACCAGCACGGTGTAGCCATAGGAGGGTGAGTGGGAGGTCATAGTGCCCAAGTGTGGTGATACTTTGTTTGTGCTCTAACAAATAAAGCCTGCCTGAAGATCAGAGGGCTGAGCTAGGCACTAGCTAACCATAGAGGCCAGGCAGTGGTGGCACACACCTTTAATTTCAGTGCTTGGGAGGTGGAAGCAGGAAGATCTGGGCTACAAGAGATTTAACCAGTCTAAAAGAGAAACAGAGCTCATGCCTTTGATCCCAGCACTTGGGATCCTATGCCTTTAATCCCAACACTAGGGAGGTGGAGACAGGAAGCAATGTGACTGGGTGGAGAGAGGAATATAAGGCAGGAGGAGACAGGAGCTCACCCCCTTTAATCTGAGGATTTGGTAGAACTAAGAAGTCTGTCTAGTGGCTGACTCTTTTCAGCTTTCACCCTCTAATATCTGTCTCTGGGTTCTTATTAAGATCAAAATTAGAATTCGCGCTACACCCGAGTGTCCTTGGCTGGAGCAGACTCCACTCGGCCCCTCTTTTGTATAATATCTCAGTTGATCAGGTCCTGCTTCTCCCTTCCTGGGCCGCATTTCCTCCAGCTGTGCCCTTTTCAGCCTTGGTCATCTGGGGAAAAGGCCCACCCCTGCCTCACCCCTGCCCATGACCCCTCAGCACATATTATGGACCCTGCAGGAGGTGTCAGGCTAGGGTTGGAGGATGGTGCTCTTGAGTGAGGGCAGAGATGAAGCCTTGTTCCCTGGGGGAACACAGCGATCATTTGGCTCCCAGTTCCTCTGTTCCCTGGGCATATGTTTCTAAGGTCTCAGTACAGAAGGGTGCTCAGACCATTTCCTTCATCTTGGACAGTGAAGGAGGGGCGTTCCCTAGGTTGTGCCCTTGAAAGTCCCATGGGGGCAGTGTTGTAGTTTAGATGTGTCCTCCAAAGGTCCATGGTATCTTATATGGTACTACTGGGCGATGGTGGAGCCTGTAAGAGGCGGAGCCTTGTGGGAGGTCCTTAGGACATTTGGGGTGTGCCCTTGAGGAGGACTGTAGGACTCTTGCCTGTCTTCCAGCTATGAGAAATGCAATTTTTGCATAAAAAATAGAGAAACGCTTAATAGTTAAGAGCACTAGCTGTCCTTGCAGAGGACCTGGGTTTGCTTCCCTGATGTCTCCTCTTCTGGCCTCCATGGGCACCAGGCATATTGATGTGCATCCATCCATCTAGGCAAACACTCATACACATAAAATAAAAAGAAAATAAGCGAATATAAAGAATATAACTTCTGTTATGATGTATCTGGCTCTGCCTGACCAGAATCAGCCCGTGCTACGGTGGCAGTTTGTTTGGTAAGAGAGCAGTTTGTTCTGGCACAGGCTCCCTGGCACACTATGGTGAGCTGCCCTTACCAATGGCCGAAAGCAGCGAAGCTATAGAATTTGGTTTGGGATCTCCAGAATTGAGCTAAGCAACTTTTTCTTTTCTCTTTATAAGTACATTGCATCAGGGATGTTGTTGTAGCGCTGGAAAGCTGACTAAGACAAACAGTCCCTGGTAGCACTTCCCGGAGAGGAAGAGCTGCCTGCTCAGCGCTTGGCAGCTGCGGAACACAGCTCGCCAACCCGATTTCTCGTACCGACACTGTCCAACCTTACAGCTACCAGTCACTCACGGTTGTATAGGTTAAAATTAATAAAAAAAAAAAAAGAAGTAAAATGAAAATTTCAGGTCTGTGGCGGAAAAGGATTATTATGCAAACATTGCTTAGCAGCAGGAAGGCATAGATTGACTGTTACTAGTGGCAGGAGCGGGAGGCAGCTGGTCACACTATTTGTGTGTGTGTGTGTGTGTGTGTGTGTGTATGTATAGGTATTTTGCATGTATATCTATGCACCATGTGTGCAGTACCCGTGGAGGTCAGAAGAGGGTATTGGATCCTCTGGGCCTAGATTACAGATGGTTGTGAGCTGCCATGTGGGTGCTGGGAGTCTAACCTGGCTCCTCTGGAAGAACAGACAGTGCTTTTACTGCTGAACCATCTCTCCAGCCTCTTGATTTCTCCTTTTTTTTTTTTTTTAAAAAAAATATTTATTTATTATGTATACAATGTTCTGTCTGAGTGTATGCCTGCAGGCCAGAAGAGGGCACCAGACCTCATTACAGATGGTTGTGAGCCACCATGGGGTTGCTGGGAATTGAACTCAGGACCTCTGGAAGAGCAGGCAATGCTCTTAACCGCTGAGCCATCTCTCCAGCCCCTTGATTTCTCCTTTTAACTTGGCCCAGGACCCCAGTCTATGGAATGGTGCTGGCTACATTTAGGGTGGGTCTTGCCACCTCTGTTAACCTAATCTAGATAACCCCTCACAAACATGCCAAGAGCTTTATCTCTACAGTGAATCTAGATTCCTCAAGTTGATGGTCAGTATGAACTACCATAGGCTTGATGCACTAATTCAGTCACTTGGTCACACTGGCAGTATTTGGAATACTCAAAAGTCACACATGGTTCATGGCGACTGTAAGGGACAGCTACACATGGAACATTTCCACCATTGCAGGAAGTCCTGGCTCTAGAACACCAACTCAGTCAGTGCAGGAGCTCGTCAGTTTGTCCCCTCTGTGTCCTCACAATCACCACACATAGTAGGTGGTCAGTATTCAGAGATCTGAGAAGTTAAATCATGGGTACAGCCTCTCTTTCTGTGTGACCTTGGACGCTTTCCTTCCTCTCTCTCTTTACTCATAAATTAAAGGGTTGGCCTCCTCTCTGGGATACCTCTCAGCTTTAATGAGCCATGGTCTTAAGTATCTAGTTGGCTGCTTTCATTTATTTAATTTTAAAAGCATGTTTGAATTCTTTTCGGTATGCGTGCATGTGTATGCCGTGGGGCCCTGAGAAGAGGACAGCTATGGAAGCTGGCTGTCCACTCCCACCGGGTGGGTCCCAGGAGTCAAACTCAGGGTGTCAGGCTTGGGGGCAGATGTCACCCACTGAGCCCTCCCACTGGCCCGAGTTTGGAGAGCTTTATTTTGTTTAATCTACAAGGAGGAATCAGAGGAATAGGGCGGGGTGTGATAGTAAGTTCGAGTTTTCATTTTGCTTCTGATCTGGCAGCAGCTCACAGGGCTCTCTCCACGCAGGTTTCCAGGGTTGCTTCCCACAGCCTTCCTTCATTTGGCTGCAATTTCTCTAGAGCACTCAACCTCCCTAGTGGATCTGCAAGATCAGGAAAGTGGGCCAAAGCAAGAGGCTCCCCGGAGCATGTGCATTCCACTACTGCCCGGAGCCTGTAGCTCCTCTTCCTTTTGGGTTTCCTCTGTGTTCCTAGACTTGGGTCTGCTGTATCTGTGGCCTGAGGGAAGTCCCTGGCAGTGGGGAGTCTGCTGGCTACTGTGTTGGTACATCTGCCAGCAAGCCTCTGGAGACAGGCCCTGCCTGTTGGATCTGGGCTTGCAGCAAAGGCCAGGCAAGGGCTAGTGGGAGTGGGGGATGGAAGTAAGTTTGTCCCTGTATTGTTGGGGGTTCTCTTTGAAGAGGAGGAGAGGAGATGGAATTGCCTTCAGTGCAGTACTCCTGGCAGAAGAAAGGGCTTCTAGCCTGGCCCAAGGCTCTGCAGGCTGAGGGCTTGGCAGTGCTGGTTTGGGGGCAGTTTCCTTATCTTCCCCCTTTCCAGAAAGCATAGAGAATACTGGCTTCCCTTTTGCAACCAGTCTTTGGCGGACACACCACGCCTGTGCTGGTGGCCCAGTTCCATGCAGTACACAGTGATGAATTATACACAGACACTGAGCCCTGCCTTGGTACTGGGTCTGTGGTGGCTGTGGTTGTGCATGACAGGTGTCCTCGGTCCTTTGATTGATTCTTGGTGTACCATACCCATCCTTTCTTTACCCTTCTTCAACCTAGAGAAGTGTAGACTGAAGTTTCTGGCCTCTCAGTCCCACAGTCATGCAGTCCCAAAGAAACACACAGAGGCTTATATTAATTATAAAGTGTTTTCCCTCATAGCTCAGGCTTATTATTAACTAGCTCTTACAACTGAAATTAACCCAAATTTCTCATCTATGTTTAACCATGTAGCTTGGTACCTTTTTTCAGTAAGGCTTCTTCTGTGTCTGGCTGAGCACTGCATCTCTGCCTTCATTTTCCCAGAATTCTCCTTGTCTGGTTGCCCTGCCTTTACTTCCTGCCTGGCTACTGGCCAATCAGCATTTTATTAAACCAATATGAGTGACAAATCTTTACAATGTACAAGAGCATCATCCCACAGCAGAAAAGCTTAGTTTTGTGTGGGCCCCTGGTTTCTGCCTCTGGTTGGGTTCTGCCCCTGACCCCTTCCTGTAAGGTTCTACCTCCTGGAGTTTCCATAGCTTCCCAAAGTAGCACCACCTGCTACTTTGTGCCTATGGGGAACATCTCACATTTAAGTCACAAGTGTCAGCTGAGGATGCAGCTCACTTCCCTCCCATGCACAAAGTCCTGGGGTTGATTCCTAGCACTTCATAAACCAAGACTGATGACACACACCTGTAATCTTAGTACGGGGAGGTAGAGGCACGAAGATCAAAAGTTCAAAGTCATTCTTAGCTAAATAGCACGTTTGAAGGTAGCCTTGGCTACTTTTGAAACCCTGTTTTAGAACAAATGAACAAGAGACTGGAGAGGTGGCTCAGTGGGTAAGAGCACTGGCTGCTCTTCCAGAGGACCCAGGTTTAATGCCCAGCACCCACATGGTGGCTCATAACTGTCTGTAACTCCAGTTCCATGAAACCCAACAATCTCACACAGATACATGTGCAGGCAAAACACCAATGCACATGAAATAGAAATAATAAATAAAAAACAACAAACAAATGAACAAACTCACTCCAATCACAAGTGTCTCACTCAGGGACATAGTCAAAATATTTGAGATTTGCATCGTAGCATGAGGCTCTGAGTGAACAGGGTTCTCACTGAGTCCACGTCAGACTCTGGCCTTAGCGCATGGAGGAGGCACCGCATACTGTTCGGATCTCAGTTCTGCTAGGTCACAGATACAACGCAGACACAGCTCCTGCAGTCGCTGGGGTGTGAGAAGAAGTGGGAGGGTCATTCGAAGAGATATGCGGTGCAAGGATGATCACAAATGTTGCCCACCAGCTCCACAGCCAGCCTGAGTTCTAGATCGTGGGGCTAGGCTGTGCAGAGAGAAAGCTCGAGATGTCTTGGGTCTCAGAGGACAGCAGGCAGGCTGATGGTTCTTGTCTTCTGTGATAGGGGATCTTTATTGTCAGCTTTAGACTCATCTAGGAGACCCACGTCTGGTTGTGTCTGTGAGGGTTTTTCCAGAGAGGGTTAACTGAGGAAAGATGATGCACCCTGGATGTGGGAGACCATCCTACTGGTGAGGGAATTGGACTGGGACAGAGAGAGAGAGAGAGAGAGAGAGAGAGAGAGAGAGAGAGAGAGAGAGAGAGAGAGAGAGAGAGAGAGCTGAGCACTAACATTCATTTCTCTGTCCCTGACTACAGACACTGACCATCTGACACTCCTGCCACTATAACAGACTGTATCTCTGCTCAGTCCTCGAGCCAAACAAACCTTTCTCCCTTAGCTTGCTTTGTCAGATGTTTTGCTACAGTGAAGAGAAAAAGTAAGTCTCCCCTGTGACCAATGTGCCTACCCAGCCAGGGCTCCTAGCCTGGTCTTCTAGCATCCCGGCTTCTTCAAGTCGGATGCCCTTGGGGTCGGATAACCAAATGTGAGGCAGCTGTAGAAATCTGATAACAATAGGATGTGCTGAATGTGCAATGATCAAAAATTAGCTCAGAATCAAATACCTTATAACTGCGGAGTTCCTGGCGTTGCTGACCTCCGTTACACTTGTGACTTCACTGCAGTTGTGGCTCTGAGTGTGTAACACGTGCACCTTGCATATGCATGCTGTCATGCTACACAGCACCGGTGAGTGCTGCCTGAGCCCCGGCCTCAGACTCAAGGCTATTGTAGGCTATGGATTGCAGTGCCATTATTATATATGCCAATTTTTCTGCTCTTATGGAAACATAATGGTTTAATTATGGAAAACAATGGCTTTTTATTATTTTTCTACTATTATTCTTCAGGCTGTAAGTAACAAATTGGTCTATCTTTGGACTCCATTGTGTTGGAATGTTTGATTTGAAAAATTGCTGTTTGAATTGCTGACTTGACTTTCATTAAAAAAAAAATCGTTAAATGAATCTTGGCCTGAGATTAGGACAGAATCTCCAACAATTTCTAAAATGGCCCTAAACGTCCTTCTGCCATTTTATACTATGTATTTATGTGAAGCAGCATTCTCAGCATTGACAATTATAAAATCAAAATATCGATCAACTCTGGAAAAACTGAAGAAGCTGTTTCAGGAGCATCAAATAGCCAGCAAGACTTCATTCTTTATGCAAAAACAAACAAACACATCCATCTCGTTAGCATGCAGATTTGCTTTGCATTTGATAAATGGTAAAGGGTGTGTACCAAAGAATTGTTTGAAGATTAAGCCATGATTTATTATCAGTGAAATTTGATTTTTATGTCTATTCTATATACCTGAGGTCATATGAAATTTTCTTGAGAGAAAAGGGATCTTGAGGGGATAATTTAAGAAGCCCTGCCCTGAGAACAGAATCTGAGGGGCTAGGAGTGTAGCTTAGTGTATAGAATGCTTGCTTAACATGCTAGAGGCCCTGGGTTTGATCCCCATACTTCATAAACGGGGCATGGTGACCTATGCCTATAATTCTAGCTATCAGGAGGTGTAAGCAAGGGTATTAGAAATTCAAGTTTATCCTTGGTTTATATAATAAGTTCAAGGTCAGCCTGAATACATGGGAACTTTTTTATTTTTTATTTTATTTATTTATTTACAAAACAAATGAAGTGAAGGAAAAGTGTTTGAGATGTTATTGAGGAGTGCAGTGTAGTCCTGGGCAGCCGACTGAGGAGCAAGTAGACTCCGGAGGCAGAGAGGCTTGATCTGGGTGAGGTGTGGCTGCATCAGCCTGTTGCTCTGACGCTTAGGTGCAGCTCCATCCAGACAGGCTGTCTGAGTGCTTGCATTTGGAGGAAGCAAAGGGAAGACTAACCACATTCCTGTCCTCTCTGGTTTTTTTGTTTGTTTGTTTGTTTGTTGTTTTTTTTTAGCTTCAAAGGATAGCTTTGATGGATATAGAATGCTAGGTTAGTCAGGTGGTGGTAGTGCACACCTTTAATCCCAGCACTTGGGAGGCAGAGATAAGGGGATCTCTGTGAGTCTGAGGCCAGCCTCATCTACAGAGCGAATTCCAGGACAGGCTCCAAAGCCACACAGAAAAGCCTTGTCTCAAAAAACAAAACCAAAATAAAAAAAAAAATGCTAGGTTGATAGTCTTTTTCTTTCAGATTTTGAATGTTATCCCCTGCCTTCTGGCTCTCATGGTTTCAGCTGTTAATTTTGGTGAGATTCCTTCGTGTGTGACAAGTCGTTTCTCTTGCTGCCTTCAGGAATGTCTCTTGGCAGTTGCCTTGCCACTCTTCTGTCATGGTATGTCTAGGTGTGGGTCTGTTTGAGGTTATCATACTGGGTATTGGTTGGGCTTTTTAGTGTATGGTATTTTTCATTAAATTTGAGAACTTCTCAGCTATTGTTTCTCTCTCATTTGTTTCTCCTTTTCCTCAGCTCTTTCTTCGCCATGCTTGCTGGCCTGTTTCACGGTGTGGAGTGGGCGCTGCCATTTTTCAACATTGTTCTTTGGTCACCCCTTCAATCAGAGCAGATAATCTGAACTGAACTGAATTTACACTATGTTTATATTTATTTTACTTCTAAATACATTTTTGAATTTGTGTATATGTGATGTATCTGTGTGTGTGCCACTGTAGGTTGTATATATATGATGTGTGTGTGTGTGTACCACTGTAGGTTGTGTATATGTGATGTATCTGTGTGTGTGTACCACTGTAGGTTGTGTATATGTGATGTATCTGTGTGTGTGTGTGTGTGTGTACCACTGTAGGTTGTATATATATGATGTGTGTGTGTGTGTACCACTGTAGGTTGTGTATATGTGATGTATCTGTGTGTGTGTACCACTGTAGGTTGTGTATATGTGATGTATCTGTGTGTGTGTGTGTGTGTGTACCACTGTAGGTTGGGTATATGTGATGTATCTGTGTGTGTGTGCCACCGTAGGTTGTAGAGCTCAGAGGACAGCTTGTGGGAATGGGGTCTCTCCTTCTACTATGTTTATTTTAGGGATGGAATCAGGTTCTCAGGGTTGATGCAAGTGCATTTACCTGCTGGGTCATCTTGCAGGACCACTGCCTCTTTTGTTGTCTGCTCAGTTTCTTGTTGATTAACTGTTGTAGTTTTTTTCCTATTTATTGTACTGTTTTTGGGTGGGGTGTGGAGACTGAACCTATAACTTAATGTAATCTACCACTAAGCTCCACTCTGAACCTTAATGTCCACATTTCTGTGTAGGTCTTAAAGATAGGATTCTGGATGCATCTAAGACTTTCATCTGTGCACCGTGTGTATGCCTGGTGCCAGGGAGACCAGAAGATGCCCTAGAACTGGAGTTACAGACAGTTGCGAGCTGCCATGTGGACTCTGGGAATTGAACTAAGGTCCTCTGGAAGAGCAGCCAGTGCTCTTAACTACTGAGCCTTCTCTCAGCGTCATTCTTTTCAACCTCTCTGTCTCCTTTCCTCTTTCCCCAATTCTGGTGGCACAGTTGTTACATCTTTTGTTATTGCTCCACATGCCCAAATGCTCTGTTTATTGAACCCATTTCTCTGATAGTTAGGTTGAGAAACTTCTACTCCCCACTCTCCATTGCTTTAGTTTTTGGCAGTTTTATGTATTGTTTGATCTTTGAGTCTGCTCAGTTCTCTCCCTCTCCTTCATTCTGTCATGAAATCTCTGGTGGAAACATTAAATAAGAACGTTTCCCAAAGGCTCATATATTTGGGGTCTCTAGTTTGTGGAACTATTTGGAAAGGATTTGAAGGTGTAGCTTTGGAGGAGGTGTGTCCCCGGGGAATGGGCTTTTTTCCCCGTGCCATTTCTAGTTAGCTATTGCTCTTCATCTTGCTCGTGGATCCCAGCTACTGTTAAGTGCCCCACCTGCCTGCTGCCATGCTGCCCACAGTGATGGGCATGGGCACACCCTTTAGAATGGTCAACCCCAAATAAACTCTTTCTTCTATGGGTTTCATTGGCCATGGTGTCTTCACAGTGAAAGCAGCTAAGTCAGAACTATGCACTGAACGTTATTGTACTTTCCAGTTATAGTCTTCCATTCATTCTTCCTTCTCTTCATTTGCTGAGACTTTCTGTTTTTTTTTTTCACTTGTTACAGACATGCTTATAATTTCTCAGAGAAGCATTTTATAATGGTGTCTTGGAAACCTTTGTCAGATAATTCTAAAGCCTCTGCTATTTTGGAGTTGGTATTTACTGATTACTCCTGTGCCCATTCAGCTTGAGATCTGTCTGTTTCCTGGCTTGGTGTTTTGGTCACTGTTTTATTGCTGTGACCGTGGAAACTCTTATTTAAAAAAAGCACCTAATTGGGGCTGGCTTACAGTTTTAGAGGTTTAGTCCATTATTGTCATTGTGGGGAGCATGGCGGCCCTCAGGCAGAAGTAGTTAAGAGTTCTACATCTGGATCTGCAGGCAGCAGAAAGAGCAAGACACTGGGACTAGCTTGAGCATCTGAAACCATAAAGCTTACTCCTAGTGACACACCTTCTCTAAGGCCTCACCTCCTAATCCCTCTCAAGTAATGCCACTCCCTGTGAAGGTCACTCTTATTCAGACCACCACACTTGGTAAATGATTTTCAGTCAAAACCTTGGGCATTTTCATGTAATGCTAAGAGGTTATTGTTCCTAATTAAATGTCTTTGCTGCAGAAGAGAGAGGCTACCTTGTTACTAGTGTCTTCTATGGTCTTCCCCTAACTTCTCCTCCTCCTCCTCCTTCTCCTCTTTCTCCTTCTCTTCCTCATCCTCCTCCTCCTCCTCCTCCTCCTCCTCCTCCTCCTCCTCCCCCTCCCTCTCCTCCNNTCCTCCTCCTCCTCCTCCTCCTCCTCCTCCTCCTCCTCCTCCTCCTCCTTCTCCTCCTCCTCTTCCTCCTCCTCCTTCTTGAAGCAGGGTCTCTATATAGCTCTGGCTGTGCTGGAACTCACTTTGTAGACCAGGTTGGCCTCGAACTCATAGAGATCTTCAAGCCTCTCCCTCCCAAGTGCTGGGATTAAAGGCATGTGCCACCACTGCCTGACTCCTCCCTTGTCTTTCTAGAGTAAGGGTGGTCACTATGTTTGGTGCACATTTGTGCTGGCTTATTTTATATCAACTTGATACAAGCTAGAGTCATTTGGGACGAGGGAACTGTAACTGGGGAAACTGGTTTGTGTGCAAACCTGTGGTGCATTTTATTGATTGATGATTGATTTGCTGGTGGGCAGGGCAGTTCAACGTGTAGTGCCACACTTGGGCTGGTTGTCCTGAGTGCTGTAAGAAGGCAGGCTGAGCAAGCCATGAGATGCAAGCTCCCTCCCTGGTTTCTGCATCAGGTCCTCTTTGCAGATTCCTGACTGTTGGGAGTTCTGCCCGACAGCCCTCAGTGGCAGATCATGCTGTGGAACTGTACACTGAAATAAACCCTTTCCTTCTCAAGTTGCTTTCGGTCACAGTGTTGTGCTGGCTCCAGGGATGCTATGGAGGTGGTGTGCTAGTGGTTAGGGTCAAGGTCCCAACTCTTCTCTCTGATGCAGCCGTGTGGGAGCTGTGGAGGGTGTTAGCGCACATTGTGAGCTGTGGGAGGACAGAAGTCTTGTCTTCTCACTGACTTCCACTGGTGGGGTGTGTTTGGTATTCACTGGCTACTTTCCATCCTTTGGGTAGAGAGAGTGAGCTTGTTCTGGGACCCTTTGGGTAGACACCCACTGGAACCTCTGAGCTTTAAGATGATAGCTTTAAGTCTGAGACACACAAAACCAAAGGAAAAACCAAGAAACTTACCAGAGTTGCTCCTTAGGGTCCAAGGATCCCAGGAGCCTGCTCCCTTCCCTCCGCTCTTCCTCATATTTGATTTATGTAAACATCTGGGAGTGTGTTGTTGTTTGAAGCAGGATCAAACTGACTTCAAACCACGTAGTTGATGATGACCTTGGACTTCTGATCTTCCTGCCTCTGCCTCAGGTGCTAGGATTCCAGGTGTGTATTTACACACTGGGTTTATGTAGTATTGAGGATCAAACCCAAGGCCTTATGTATGCCAGGCTGGCACTCTACCAACTGAGTCACCCCCGCCCCCAGTCCTGCTTACTTTACCTTTCTGGAAGGAGACATCCTTCCTTGATGCTTGAGATTCACTGTCTCTAGGGAAACCCTCCCCTTTCCCAGGTAGGGAAGACAAGGGAGGGACAGGAATGAGTGTTCTTCACAGGCTGCCTGGGTTCCACGCCCTTCACCCTGTTAGAGTTCATTCAGTTCTTAAGACTAGGTGAGGGTGGTTTTTACCCCTCCTTTAGAGATAGGAATACTCTCTGTTGAGGCTCTGGCTGGGTGTTTGGCGTCTGTTTGGCTTTAAGGAGGCTGCAGAAGGAGGGTGGAGAGTTCAAGGCCAGCCTGGGCTATAGAGTGAACCTTGCCTCAAAATAAAAATGAAAGGGCTGTGGGGGGTAGCTCAGTGGTAGAATGCTTGCCTAGTAAGGTGTATGTGTGTGGAGGGGCCAGGGAGACCGGTAACAAAACTCATGGCTCTGAGGAAATAAGCAGGCAGGACAGGCGGGGTTGGTTAGAAGTCACTCTGGCACCAGGAGGCCTGAAAACATTTTGTAATTTTCTTACCCCTTCTTATAGGCATTTGTGTTTTAGCTTTAATTTTAATAATAATTATTATTATGTATATGTGGGTCCATGTGCCATGATGTGAGTGTAGAGAATGACTTGGTGAATAGAATCAGTTCTCTTTTTCCTCCTTTATGCGGGCTCTGGGCCTCAGACTCAGGTGGTCGGGGATGGTAAGGGCTGAGCCATCTCATTAGCTTTGTTTCTGTTGAGACAGGGTCTCACTGTGTAGCCCTGGCTGTCCTGGAACGCACTATGTAGACCAGGCAGGCGTCGAGCTCACAGAAATCCACCCGCCCCTGCTTCCTGAGTCATGTGTACCACATCCAGCTTTTGTTTCAACTTTTTATTACCAAATCTTCAAAGACTAGAACAGTAGAAGGGGTAGTCCAATACTAAGTTCTCACCTGTCTCCTGCTTTCTCCCGCGGCTGGGGTCTCCTCGAGCGCTTCCTCCACTTCTGCTATCATCTTTGTAGAACCATTGGAAAGTAAACTAGCATGATATTCATGTGCACGTCTCTGAAAATTGAACACATAATCACAGCTAGCAAAATTAATAATTTCCTAATGTCTTCCAATGTGTAGTCTATATTAAAGTTTTCTCTATGGTCCCCCAATGTCTCTTTAGCTGAGTTTATTCCCCAAATCACATTCCAATTAAGATCCACGTATTTTATTTTCACTGTCTGTTTGATCTCTTTGTATTAGTTAATCTGGGCTTACTCCCTCCTTCCTTCTTTCCTTCCTTCCTTCCTTCCTTCCTTCCTTCCTTCCTTCCTTCCTTCCTTCCTACCTTCCTTCCTTCCTTTCTCCTTCCTTCCTTCTTTTTCCTTCCTCCCTTCCTTCCCCTCCCCTCCCCTNCTTCCTTTCTCCTTCCTTCCTTCTTTTTCCTTCCTCCCTTCCTTCCCCTCCCCTCCCCTTCCTCCTTTCCTTCCTTCCTTCCTTCCTTCCTTCCTTCCTTCCTTCCTTCCTTCCTTCCTTCTTTCCTTCCTTCTGTGGACAGATGCTAGCATGTGCCACAGTGCTCATGTAGAGATCAGAGGACAACTTGTAGAAGTTGGTTCTCCCCTACCTTGTGGATTTAGGAGCTAGAACCCAGGTTGTTAGGTTTAGTGGCCAGCACCTTTACCTGCTGAGTCATTTTCCTGGCTCCTGGTCTGATTATTTTCCCTCCCTCCCTCCCTCCCTTCCTCCCTCCCTCCCTCCCTCCCTCCCTCCCTCCCTCCCTCCCTCCCTCCCTTTCTGGTTTTTGGAGACAGGGTTTCTCTGTGTAGCCCTGGCTATCTTGGAACTCTCTTTGTAGACCAGGCTGACTTCAAACTCACAGAGATCCACCTGCCTCTGCCTCCTAAGTGCTGGGACTGAAGGTGTGTGCCACCACACCCAACAGGAGTGATTGTAACTGTTAAAAACTGTTTTATTTTTTCCCTTAAGCAGGGCCTCGTGTTACCGCAGCTAACTTCAAAGTTGCTGCGTAGCCGAGGATGGCCTTGAACTTCCAGAATTCTTGCCTCTGGCTCCTGGGTGTTAGGATTACAGGGGTGGCACCCCCCTGCCCCTGGTATTTTGTGGTGCTGGGGATTAAATGCAGGGCCTTGTGAATGTTAGGCAACTACTACTAAGTTGTATCCCCAGACCAGAATCTTGTTTTGGTTAATTTGCATAGGGTGAGAAAAGAAAGCACAGAGGTACTTGGGGTTAGAGCTAGGACTGTGACTCAGTTTACCTCTTAGTGTTCGGGTCCTAGTTCTCATTTAGGTTGTATCCTTCTTCTAAACAGACAAGTTGTGGTGAGAGGCTGGGCATCACCCCCGGGGTGCTGACTTTTCTGGTCCAGGACATCCCTGACCTGCTGCAGGGCATAGTCCTTGGTCCCAGAGTCTATGGAAGTCTCTCAGCCAGAGCGCCAAATGAAAGAACCAAAGCTGGCTCATGCCCCGTATTGAGAAACCAGAGGGAATGGTAGGCCTGGGCAGCTCAGAGTAGCTCCCCTCTCACTGTGGGGGATTTAGCATAGCCTGTTAGGACTGCATGAGAGGTAGCGTCCATGTCTGGGGACTAGTGCTCTCTGGTCTCCATAGAGGCTTCAGAGCTTCGTGGCTGACCCAGGAAGGTGAGACCACAGAGGGTGCTTTAGGTTTGCATTGTACAGAAGGAGATAGTGAGCTGGGAACACAGCTCGGTCAGTGGAGCACTTGCCACACTGGCATGAAGAATTTAACTTGGTTCCCAGGAGTCATATGAAAGAGCCATGCCTGGTGGTGCTGTGTCCCCAGCTCTGGGAGACAGACAAGTGGATCTTTGTGGTGTGGTGGTCATCTAGACTAGATAAATCTGTGAGTTCTAGACCATTGAGAGGCTATCTCTAAAAACATGGTGGATGGCTTCTGAGGACCAATACTCAAGGTTGACCCCTGACCGTTCATAGACAGACAAACAGACAGACAGACAGACAGACACACACACACACACACACACAGAGTAAGCTGGTATGGGGACTCAGGGCTGACAGGAAGTAAGCCTTTCAAAGTTCCCAGCTGAGGACAACAGTCAGGCAGCCCCTCTGCTTTCTCTGATAGCAGCACTGTGTGGTCGGGAGTGGAGGAGGCAGCAGCAGCTCTCGCACCAGGTACGGTCCCTTCAGGCCCTTGGGGGCGGAACTCTCAGGCTATCAAGGCTGAGAAGAAGTTGTGTCTTTCTCTGCCACCCTCCACACTTGCTTACATGTCCCCTTTGGTGCTTACTGGGCCCAGCCATCTCCCTGTGACAGGACACTCCTTGGAGTCAGAGCTCCAGGAGGGAGCATATCTATCTGGTCCTGAGTCTAAAGGAAAGCCAACCATAGGCATGAAGGAAGCTTCAGGAAGCAGAAAGGACTCCTTAACAAAACTACTGGGAGAATGGTTGGGGCCTGGGGGTGTCACTGCCTAGAGACACTGAGGGGGAGAGAGGTGGGAAGCGCAGGTTGCTGGGGAGGCAGAAGCAGGTGCCGGGCTAGGGCTAGCTATAGCTGCTCTCCTTCGGCTGCGGCCTGTGCACTCATCACTCTTGCTGAATAGCTGCGGCTCAGGAGAATGGAACTCGACCTTGGCAAGGAGGGCCGGTGCAGTCACCACAGGTGTGATCACTTTCCTGTCATTAAATACGTCACTGCAGGAACACAGGCGCCCAGCAGGGCTGCCCAGCAGGCCCTTGATTCTGCTGATGTCTGGTGGGTAGGTAGTGTGTGTGCCCGTATGTGTTCTTTATGTACACATGTATGTATATATGATGGGTAAAGGACATGTATGGCATCTGTGCATGGTTGTGTGGTAAGTTTAAATGTTCATTCTATGGTATCTGTGTACTGTGTATGCACACACATGTACACATGTAATAAGCATGCATATGTGCAATGTTTGTGTGTGTACATTATATACATAAGTTATAGTGTGTGCATGCACATGTGTACATGTGTCTCAGTGCACACACATGTGGTGCTCATGCTTATGTATGTGTGTGTGTGTGTGAATGTTTGGGTATGTGTGTGGTATGTGTATGTGCATGTTTGGGTATGTGTGTTGTGTGTTGTATGTGTGTATGTGGTTTGGGATCAGGTTCTCCATTTGTCTTTTCAGATACTTACAAGAGCCCGCTCCCACTGGGGTTATCAGTGAGGTCTGGGTGCAGGGTTTCCTTTTGGGTTTTGCAAACAGGGTCTCCACATAGTCCAGGGTGGCCTCAAGCTCTCTAAGTAGCCAAGGATGACCTTGAACTTCTGATCCTCCTGTCTTCCTCTCCCAAGTGCTGGGATTACAGATGTGTGCCGTCACATCCCATTTTGGGTGCAGGTTTTCAGTCTTGTGGATTTTAGCATGTTAGGACATTAACATAAGAGGTCATTGATCCTTTGTGCTGCACAGAGGGACAGCATGGCCTTCCCTCACAGAGCCCTCTCAGTGGTGCCCTATGTCAATCCCCGCCCCCGCCAAAGCCTTCATGTTTGATATCAGCCCCTGTGTGCCCTGCCATTTCACTTTCTGAGTCTGTTCTTCATTCCCTGTCCCTTTTGAGAGCAACCTGAGGTTGGGCTCCATCCCAAGTGCAGGACCGAGGAAGAGGAGGGCTGTGAGGTTGGTGGAACTGGGGTTTGTAACTAGGCTGAGGCCTGAAGAATGAAGTACATGGGGCAGCGTGGTAGTTTGAATGTAGTTGGCCCCATAATCTCATAGGGATTGGCACTATTAGGAGGTGTGGCCTTGTTGGAGTGGGTTTGGCTTTATTGGAGAAAGTGTGTCATTGTGGGGGTGGGATTTAAGGTTTCCTATGCTTAAAACACTGCCTAGTGTGTCAGTCAACTTCCTGTTGCCTGCAAGACGTAGCACTCTCAGCTCCAGCGCCATATTTGCCTGCATGTCACCACGCTCCTGTCATGATGATAATGAACCAAACTTCTGAAACTGGAAGTGAGCCACCCAATGAAATGCTTTCTTTATAAGCGTTGCCATGGTCATGGTGTCTCTTCACAGCCATAGAAACCAAACTAAGACAGGATGCAACAGATGGACCGAGGGTAGAGTCCCTGGGACTGTGGCTGTGAGGGTTGTGTTCTAGGCTATCCCTGTGCTTCCGAGGCTCATCCCCTGTAGCCCCAAGTGGCATGGAGGCTGCTTAGTCCTGACCTCACCCTTCCTGGATGAGGTGTATTGGCAGCTAGAGGGACCCAGACTTGCGTTTGAAACTTCCACTGGTATTCCAATAGCAGTTCCAGTAGAAGCACCTAATGCCATCTGAAGTTCCAGGGGTCTTTGAGTGGGAAGGAGCCTCCCCTGCCCCTAAGGGAGTGTGCTTTTCTGCTCAGCTACTTCTGAGCACATGGAAGATGGGGTCTCTCCACTGTGGGCTTAACCACCATACTCAAAGCTCTCTCTTAAGTCTGACCCCACCCCTTCCTCTTGAAATTCTAACCCTTTCACACCTGGATGCAGTAGAGATGAGGCGAGCTGCCACTCCACAGACAGTGGCTGGCCAACCCAGAGCTTGTCACTCATATCTTCGGGGCCTGGGACCAAGTATGGTTAGAAGGTGACTCATGCTAAGAGTGAGATCCTTAGATTCCTAGGGAAAGTGAGGACCTAGGATGTGCCCCCTCCTTCTCTCAGTAAAAGAGTCCCTGATTACCCCCTGCAGATTTTGCAGGGAGGAAAGCCAGGCCAGGAGCCAGCAGGAGCCCATGCACACAATTCAGATTTCAGAATAGTCTTCGGGTTCACAGAATAGGCTTTATTAAAAAAAAAAAACAATGCTGGCTTTATTGCATTTTTGTAAGTATAAAATGTGTTCTTTGTGGAAAGTAGAAAAATTCAGACATGTAAAACAAAATCAGTTGTGGTTCATTAAGTTGAATTTAGCTTAAGGCCAGCGAAGGACACCAGTGATTGCTGTCCGCACTCACATGCGGTGGACGAGGCACAGCTCTCAGGAATCAGCTTTCCTTCCAGGCTCATTTTTCATACATATTTGCATATTCATAGTTGAGAGTACATTGAATATGGATTTTGTGGTCTGTGTTTACACTTGAGTCTATAGTTTGAAAATTTCCCTAATGTTCATAGAACTTTCTTGAGGATATAATTTTTAATAGCTATATAATAGGCCATCTTGTATATATCTCCCCATCAATGTATCTGGGCTTTCTTTTTTTTTCTTTTCTTTTTTTTTGCCCACCTCCCATTGGTAGATATTAAGTTTAGTTTAGACTCCCCTATAGAACACTTTATGACTCTTTCTTTAGGAGCTGTGGCTGGAGCTCAGTCAGTAGGGTACCTCCCTGGCATTCAGAAGGCTCTGGGCTCAATTCTCATCATTATATTAACAGGATGTGTTGGTGCATACCCGTAATCCCAGCACTTAGGAAGTAGAGGCAGGAGAATCAGGACTTCAAAATCATCCTTAGTCACATAGTGAGCTGAAGGCTAGCTTGGACTAAGTGAGACCCTATCTTAGTAAGAGGGCATTTTCAAAAATGTGCTGCTACATCTTGAGTATTGGTTTTTGTGGAGGAGACAGTTTGAAGGAGGGAAGGTTTACCTGGCTCCCAGTCTTAGAGTTTGTCCGGGGTCTGCTGACTCTGCTCTTTTCGCTTGTGGGGTGAGGCAGGACCAGCATAGTGGAAGGTGGGGGTGGGGGTGGGCAGAGCTCCCCTCATGGCGGCTGGGAGACAGAGGGGGAGGTAGCTTGTGCTGGGCACTCCCTCCTTCTTCCCCTTTGGCTCCATTTGGGCACCCAGCCCATTAGAGGGTGCCACTCCCAATCCTGAAGGTCTTTCTCCTTAGTTAAATCTTTTCTGGGAATGTCACAGATGCACTCAGAAACGTGCTTTCTAGTCCCCTAGTTCTCATTTCAGTCGAGGTGACGCCAAGCAAACACAAGGACCTGAGTTCAATCCCCTGAACCCATGTCAAAAGTTAGGTGGGCTGGTAAGTGCTGTAATCCCAGCCTTGGAGAGATGGAGACAGGAGGATGCCTGGGACTCACAGGCTAAGCGGCCTTACCAAATTAGTGAGCTCACATTCACAACTGAGGAGTGACACTTGAGGTTAACCTTTGACCTCCACAAGCACATGCACACTCATACACCTACACACATGTGTACCCACGAAAACACGTGCTCTCCCCCACAAATAAAGATTACCCGTGCCTGGCGGTGGTGGCACACGCCTTTAATCCCAGCACTCGGGAGGCAGAGGCAGGCGGATCTTTGTGAGTTCGAGACCAGCCTGGTCTACAAGAGCGAGTTCCAGGACAGGCTCCAAAACCACAGAGAAACCCTGTCTCGAAAAAACAAAAAACAAAAACAAAACAAAAAAAAGATTACCCGTAATACCTACATATGGAGAGGCCTAGGGTTTCAGCCTTGGCAAAAACCAGATCCAGGTCTGGTGTTAGATCTTTGGGGCAGGGTTCAGCCCAGCTGAGGGTCATGCTGCATCCAAGGGGCCCCTGGAACCTGGGGGAGAATGATCCAAAGGCCTGAGGTGAGATTAAGTGAGGCAGGGTCTGGAAACATAGTTAAGGTGAAGGGTCGGGGCCAGGGCAGAGAGGTCGGGGCTGGGGGACAGGGAGAATATTTTCAGTGTTGACATGTACTTATTTTTCTCTCCTGTTCCTGAAAAAGTTCTGCAATTCACCCCAATGTATGTAAATTTATTAATAACGAATATCCATGCGCCACTTGTCAGTGCGCACTAAATATTTAATAAAATGACTTTTCTCCTGTTAGATCAAATCGTACACTGAGGAGATTTAATTTTTCCCCACATGCTCTGGAGCCCTCTGCTAACGCCCTTCTGGAGAGTGTCTGATATAGGGTGGGAGCTGAGTCGGGCCTAGGGAGGGATGCTGGGTCACAGCTACCAGAAGGTAGAGGGGAAGGGCCTTAGGAGGATTCAGAATGACTCCCTTGAATCCATCCATACATGATTATTTAGTATTTTAGTATATATTTTGAAAGTCAGTATTCAGGGCTGGCACAAGGGCTCAGTGGGTAAAGGTGCTTGCTGCCAAGTCTGATGACCTCGGGTGGGGTCCTCTAATCCCACATGTACCTGCACACCTACACACATAAAGTAAATGAACACACGTGGAAAAAGAAGTCAGGATTCGGTGACTTTCATGAACGAAGCTTGGGCTTGCTGATGACATGAAGACCATGTGTGCAGTGAAAATTCCAAAGGAGAACCTACGGATAAACCACAGGTGCGACTCAGTGGCCGATGAATTAAGTCCCTGTGTCTAAGGGGACCTGTGTACCGGGGCTTCAAGCCTCAGCTCTCTTTAGGATGCACACACCAAATCTCACAAAGAAGCCCGCGCCCCCACTGTTGAGCATTTTATCTGTTTTAAGGGACCATTTTTCTCTGCTTTTATCCAGAACGCTGTCAAGTTCAAATGGTGGGTAGTTTTCACGCCCGTCAGAAGTCGTGGTTGGGTTTGATTAATCTGCCGCTGGAAAAAGTATTTTCATTATTTCTTGGTAAATGTGACTTGTTCTCCAGGCGGGGTTTCTTGGAACCCAGAGGCTTTGTTGCAGTGGGGATCAGGGAGAATAAATCCAGAGGGGCCTTATTAGAGGTTATGTAGAGTCCCGCTAGGATGTGAGACCCTGGACTGCCTACCAGGGCACAGCCAAGGACAAAGAATATCTGTTGGAAGCTTAAAAAAAAAGTCAGTCTTATGAGAGGCAATGGCTCAAGAGATGGAGAAATTTGCATTCAATGGTCCTGGTGGTGACATCTCTTACTGAGATGTCACAAAGCCTGGGGTCCCCGACTCTCAGGAGTCAGAGCCCTCGCCTACCCTGGCATTTACTGATATTGTCAAGATTCTAAGTACTCAACCCGGCCTGGTGTCACAAGCCTGGTTGTCACAAGACCTCCCCCTATCTGGAAAGCTGAGGCAGCAGGATCTCGAGTTCAAGGGTGGCCTTACAGTTATAGTCTGAAGCCCTGTCTCAAGTTCAAAAGTCAGAGGATGCTGGGGGTATAAGCTTAGTGCCCTTGAGTGCTTGCCTAGCATGGTTGAGGCTCTACCTCAGTACCACAAAACAACACACACACACACACAAACACACACCTCACAGAACACAAAATCTCCTTAAGCAATGAGGATGTACAAGGGAAATGTGCAGAAGTCTGGGATAGCTAATTATTTTATTTATTTTTAATATACCGGGACACCTTCCCTCTGTGGGGTCTCTGAGAATCATCTATGGTCACACATCTTGTACACAAGGGGCAGGTTGGTTCTGAAATGGCTGTAGTTTTTACTCAGTTACATAGCTTCTGTAACAAAGCAACAGATTCATATCCATAAATTAATAATTTCCATATTTATTTCCTACAAGCAAGCTTAGATACCTTGTGAATCAGAACATCTGCCAAAAGCCTCCCACGGGTGAGGACTGACCACACCTCACTGTAGTCTCTTTCTGTCCCAAGGCTAAAAGCTAAGAGACCCTTGGGGATCCACCCACAAGTGTAGCAGGGGAATCAGTGCTAGTGAGGCAACAGTGATGGATAGACACTCCCTTGTGTCATTTCTTGGGTAGACACTCAAAGGATCCCCTTAGGCTCCCAGAATAACCAAGTCCAGTTGCCTGCACCCAACCCAACAATGTGTCCTTGCACTGGCTGCCCCTCCTCTGGTTTGCCTCTTCTCATCCCATTTGGGTCTCCAGCCACCCAAGTAAACTGTGTATGTGCACACCCAGCCCTTTGCCTCAGATGCTGCTCTGGACAGGTCCAGGGCTAAGACACACCCCACTATCCCTAACTTAGTGAAGCTTTCTCTAAGATGTCCAGGCCCCATTATCTGCCCTTTCACTTTGGTTTCTTGGTGGAATATGACCATAGACAAGACTGGACTCCCACCATGTTCATACTTTGAAGTACTAATTCCCCAAGCACCTCAGACTCGGGGCCTTAACGAAGTGGGCGACATGAGCTTCTGTGGGTGGTGTGCTGGATTTTGTCAACTTGACACAAACCTAGTCACATCTGGGAAGAGGGACTTTTAACTGAGAAAATGCTCCCACGTGACTGGTCTATAGGCAAGTCTGTAGGGCATTTTCTTGATTAATGATTGACATGGAAGGGCTTCCTGTAGGCAGTGTCATCCCTGGGTGATCCTGAATGGTATAAGAAAGCAGGCTGAGCACGCCACGAGGAAGTCAGTAAGCAGCACCCCTTTATCGCTCTCCCGGTTCCTGCCAGAGCTTTTGCCCTGACTTCCTTCAGTGATGGACTATGTAGTAGAAGAATGAGTGAAACAAACCCTTCCCTCCTCACATTGCTTTGGGGTGATGGTGTTTAGTCACAGCAATAGAAACTCTTACTAAGACAGGTAGCCCAGTGTGCCCATAGCCAGTGTGACCAACGTGCTTCTACCAGATGAGGGCAGGTAGCCATCCGCAGGGCAAGGAGAGAGGCTTCGGAAGAAAGCACCTTAGTTTTTGATTCTCAGCCTCCAGATATGAGGGGAAATACATTTCTGAGATTTAAAACACTCAGTCTGTGGAGTTTGTTCCAATAGCCCTGGGAGATGAATATAAATGCGGTACCGCCAGTGCTCCCCCAGTTAAGTAATTATCCCAGCGATGTTGACTCTGCCTGGCCTGGGGCTCCAGGCGGTGGAGCTCTGCACCTACCTGCGCTGCGTTTCTTGTTCTTTCTGTTGCTGGCTCTGAGACGGGCTGACCTCTGCCTCCACAGACAGCAGAAGATGACCTTGGACTTTGGCTTCTCCGGCCTTGACCTTGTGGGTGGTGGGTGGGGTTAGAGAATGAGCCACTGAGCGCCGTCCCTGTCTCTACTTGTTCTCAACAGTTTCTGCTGCTTCATCTATTTTTGTTGCAGGAATCAATGACTGAATGAAAGAAATGAAAGGGTTTTTTGTTGTTGTTTTATTATTTTTAAGTTTTGTTTTGTTTTTGAAACAGCGTCTCATTATGCAGCTCTTGCTGCCCTGGAACTCACTCTGTAGACCAGGCTGGCCTCAAACTCACAGAGATCCACCTGCTTCTGCCTCCTGAGCGCTGGATCAAAGGTGCATACTAATCTGCTTGGCTAGTGTGGAAACTCTTGAGAGGACTGGTGTCTTCTCTGGGCACAGAGTAGGGACAGCTTCATAACACAAATGAGTCGGCATTGGTCCGGGCCCAGGAGTGACAGGTAAGGACAGGAGCACACTGGAGGGTCGAGGTGGGTCTAGGACTAAAGAACACACACCATGCCCTAACCAAAGCGCCCAACACATTCCTCGCATTTCCAACTCCGTCTCCCTAGAGTGTGTTAATGCATGGTCCTAGCAAACGGCGCCAATCTGTACAGGGCTTGAGAGGGCCAGGCATTGTTTCATCGATTCCAGCAGTTCTTCCTCAGGTTAGGGAAGACTGGGATGTTTGGGGATGTCCTTGGTGTTGTCTCGGTGTTCATCCACGGGAGAGTCCCTCTGGCTGGAGGGCAGTTCCTTGGCCCTTAGCAGAAGGGGTGTGGTGGATGGGTTTCTGTGCCTTCCTTTCCACAGCTGATGCTATCCCTCTTGCTTTGGGGGCAGTCACATTACAGGGCTCTCAGCAAGTAACATCTACTTTTTAAAAACTTTAAATTAAAAAATTAGCATACAAGATATTAGACACTATCATGGTATTTGGGAACAAAGTGCGTTCTTCTAACATCATTATTTTATTTGACTTTCTCATGTTGCACTGTGAGTATCTTTCCCATTTTAAAGACAGGACGCTGAGGCCTAGGGAGGTTGAGGGACCTGTCTTGTGTGACATAACCCGCACATTAGGAAGGTGGAGTTTGCACCCAGGTGTTCTGACTTCATGCTTTATTTCCTCGCCCTCATTCAAGGCTGAACTTAGGTGAGGGATCTGGTCAGATTCTTGGGCACACTCATAGGTCTCTGGCAGCCCTACAGTAGAGGGGTCTCAGAGGAAGACGAGTGGGTGGCCTCAGTCCTGAGCAGTCACTGGCTACACTGATCTGGCTGGAGAGAGCTTCTGGGACCTTCCCTAAACTCAAAACCTGTCATAGAGGTTTGTCCTCAGAGCAGCATTGCAGGGGTGGACACACTATAGGGGAAGAGAGCCCAGGACATCTGGGAAGAACACAGTGGGCAGGTGAGGTCCTCAGAGAGCACAGGCTTGACTTATGGGGATGCATGGAATGCTCTGCGTCCCTGCTGCAGGCACACCCACTCAGCTGTGCACTTTGTCAAAGCATTTGCATGCTCGTCATCCACTGGGGGCAGTGGCCAGGAAATGTACCATGGTGGTGATGACAGCAATACCTGTCCTCTAAACAGGGCCACTAGCAGAACAAAGCTCCTTGTACCCAAGTCCTGCCCTCTATGCTCCCCCACTTTGCTACCCCCAGAACCATTCTGCCATGTGACAAAGGTGAGTGCCAGAGTTTGGAACCCCTAAGTGCTGAGGGAGGCAGGAGAGTGCAGTAGAAGCGGCCCTACACAGGGACCTAAGGAGTTTATCTGCTGGCTGATGGTTTTGGGGGAATCCCTCATCTCTGACTATTGCTCTTCCTGGCTTCAGGGAAGTTGAGAAGTTTACCCAGTAAGGGGTACAGTGGAGGTATGAACCCCCAGACTAGAGGCAATCACAGCCCTGTTGCTGTCTAGCCTGTGACTTTAGGCAAAGGGTGCAAATCCTATCTAGGTTCAGATAGTTCCTATCAGTTCATTTCGTCTGTTTATCGGCATGATTGCATGTCTTGGGTTTATGATGAAGGTCTTCATACTTCAGTCAGATTAAGCCCCCAGCACCAGCTCAGCTGCCCCCAACAGGTCTTCCTATTAAGGTAAACCTCAGAGGACTTTGACCTGAGTAAAAGTGGATGTGGAATAGTTTTGATAGAGTTTTTGCCTACTGTGTTTGAGGCCCATGGTTTGGTTCCCAGTGCCTCAAGAAACAGATGTTATAGTGTGTCACCCGAGTTGGGCAGAATGGCATAGAGAAAGCCATCCTGACACCTGGGACTCTTGGTCACTCCAGCTCCGCCCTCCCAGATCTCATCCACGGCTTGTTCCCTGTGGCCTTGGGCGGGTGATGCCCTGTGGCTGCTCATCCTAAACACCACAGGCCCTTGGGGGCCAGGTCCCCTAGGTGGTTCCCTAGGGCCTTTTCCTCTCTGAGTACAGTTCTCTTCCAGTGACCCTGTCTCCCTTCAGGGTGACATAAAGCATGCATGGAGACCCTCAAGGAGAGCTTGGAGTTAGGGGCGACCTTCAGAGCCAGGGAGCCGGCCTTGGAGGTTAGGCCTTGAAAGTTTGTCTAGGATCAGCGACTGTGCCCATTCTGAACAGTGGGCTGCCTTTAGGATGGTCTGAAGGGCAGCATTCTCCTTGGCTTCAGGGGGCACAGTGGACACAATAAACCTGCTGAGTCTCCTTCTGGGTACCCCATATCTTTCCATGCCTGGATTTTGGGGAGGAACCTGTTGTTCCTTGTCTATGAAAGTCAGCCAGGCAGAGGCCTCATCCCCAGCAGGTCCTCTGAGGCTACAGCTAAAGCCCGGTGTTAGGGTGGAATCCAATTGCAGCAGCAGGGACAATAAAAAATGCCAATTTATTTTATCTCAGCTGCTTGGAGTTGAAGGTCTTTTTTCAATTGAAAATGCAAATTTATGCAAATGACATGAAAATCAGACTCTTTCCTGGATGAATAGAAAGGAGACCAAAGCTCTAGGTAGTGCCCAGGGCCTGGCACGGTGCTGGAGTCGGGTGTGCGGGATTTCCAGCATGGTGCCCTATGCACCAGAGTGGGGTGGGCTGTGGGGTCATCGGAGTGCAAGCCTTTGGAGGTCTTGATGGGCAGAATCTGTGACAGGTCAGGCATTCATAGGGGTGCTGACTAAGTTACGCAGAACCCCTCCTCCCCTACTACGTCCTTCCTACCTTCTAGGGACCTCTGCTTCTAGAATCCCCTGACCCTATGTCCTCTTTCTGGGTCACAGAGGGCTCAGTTCTGCTCTCCTCGGTCCCCGTAGACCATCTTTTCTTGAGCGCTTCCTTTAGAGCCCTTTACAAAAGCCCTTTAGGGTACAGTGTGTACCCTAAATCTTTCCTGTGGCGGAACAACGGGTATTGCTGTGTTGAATCCTCAGTGGACACGTGAGCAGGGGCCTGTGGCTGGGCTTACAGCCTAGTGTCTCCTAGAGAGCCTCAAACCTCTGGGGACCCATTCTAGGAGCTTGTGAGGCTTCAACAGCTTCCAGAAGAGCACAGTGAGGAGCTACTAACCTGGCCAGTCATGGGACTAAATGCCTTATCCTTCTCCTGGGCTCTTTGGAGCTATAAAGCCCTGTTTGTTGAGCACCTGCTATTTGAGGCACTTTCCCTCTGTTCTTCCATCCTCTCAACAGCCCTGTGAGGAAGAGCCATCTCCTCCCTTTCCACAGGAAACGAAGGTCCGGAGACATGAGGTTTCTTGTCTGTGATCACTCAGCAGCTGAGGCAGGGTTTGAATCACTGCTTGCCTGACACTGGAGACTTTGGCTCCTGCTGCCCCTCCCTGTGTTCCTCCTGTAGGCTGGTGCGATAAACCCTGGCAAGGGGAGCGCTGCAGGCCTGGACCTACTTGCTTATTCTGTTTATCAGCTTTGGCTCCAGCCTTCCTGGACCTCAGCTTTGCACAGCGGGGCTAACGGTGCATCCCTTCCAAAGTGAGTCGGGTGCTGTCCATGTCAGTGATAGTGGCTGGCCATCTCCTTCCTGTTCATATTGTGCCCGCCCTCTTTCTAGGCCCCAGCTCTTAGTCCCATCCCCCATTCCAGCACGCAGGTTTTTTTTTTTTTTTTTAAATATGGGCGTTCCCGGTTCTTGTCTGAGTTGCTCCAGGATTCAGTTTAATACTCTGCACCCCACGGAATGCAAGTGGGGTCTCCCCAGGAGAGCAAGGCAGCAATTAGGCTAAATAATTAAAATAACTTTTAATTTTTAAATAATTCTAATTTGCATTTGTGCAATTTACCTCTTCCCCCTCTCCCCGCTCCCCACTGCCTTCCTCCTCCTGTCCTTTGCTTATTTAGTTAAAACTCGAGTTTTCTTTCCCCTGCTGGATAACCCATTTGCTCTGAATGGCTGCAGGCCAGGTCCACCCACAATAGCCACAGATTGTAGGGCAGAATCTGCTGACTGGGAACGTGTGAAAGGCAGCCTCCTTGCAGAAGGCAGATAAAGGAAACATGTGATTCCGGTCTGATGGTCCATAAGGGGGTCCACTTGGGGCTGGTTGGAGCCCCGAGAAGTCCCAGGTGGAGCCTGCTGTCTGGGTACATGGAGACCTGCTGTGCTGTGCGGTGCAAGGAGGGAAGAGCCTGCAACTGTGTCCGGCAGCCCATCCCTGCTCCCCGGGAGGGGCCTCCGTCATGGAGTTCTCTTCTGGCCCCAGATGCCTTTACTCTCACTTTACCAGCCTGGCCCTTTGGCTCTTACAGCACAGGGGTCAGCGAGGCTAGCAGGAAGGTGATTCTGAGATGTCACTCTGTAGGCGTGGAGCCCAAGATGAAGAGGGACCAATCCTAGAACTCTGCCCGGGCCCAGCTGCTGAGCTACTGAGAGCAGGGTGATGTGTGTGTGTGTGTGTGTGTGTGTGTGTGTGTAGGTAACCTGGCCTTGGAGGGCTGGTCATGGAGATAAAGGGAAGAGAAATGGAGCCAGGGCTGCTGAAGACAAGGGCTTGGCCAGCTGTGTCCCTAGATACTCAATCGCTCTCTAGAAATGTATCTTTTCCCACGGCAAAGTCCTTCGTAACCTCTGAGTTGGAATGGTCCCAAAGCAATATGTTTTAGGATTTGAAATTGGAAGGGGAAAAAAAAACCAAACATTTATTAACTGCTTTCTATGTACTATTGCTTGCTTTCATATGGTTCATCTTACTTCATTCTCCGTTGTACCTCGTCAGCGAGCTAGTAATTAATGCGTTTGTTTGGCAGGGAAATAGGCTCAGAGAGGTTAAGAGACTCAGCTCGGGGTTCACAGCTGATAGGTGCCAGAGCTGGGATTAAGATGTAGATAGATCGGGGGTGGAGATGTAGCTCAGTCTGCAGAGTGCTCTCCCACCATGCACAGAGGTCTTGGGGTCCATCCCCAGCACTGCATAAACCAGGCACGATGGAGAAGGCCTGTAGTCCTAGCACTCTGGAGGCTGAGGCAGGAAGATTACAAGTTCAAGGCTTTTGTGAGCTACAGAATGAGTTCAAGGCCAACACACACACACACACACACACACACACACACACACACACACCACACACACACCATGGCATTCATTACAAAGCAGGGGCTGTGTCCTATTTAAGCCCTGATTCAGCTATTATTATAGGCTCTGTGACCTTGGTCAGGTTTCTTAGCCTCTCTGTGTTCCAGTTTTCTTTTCTGTATGAGGGTGACAGTCATGCCTAGCATAGCTGCCAACTGAGAGAGAGAAAGAGCTGTAAGCTGCATGGGTTAGCATTGTAATCAGCACTGGAGACTGAGATTCCACAGGAAAGTGGGTGCAGTCTCAGCATGGGTAGAGGTCTAGCGTGGTGGGGATCACGGTGACTGGCTCAATGGGTGTTCTGGCAGAGAAGCAGGAATCTAACAATAGCTATGTTTATATTTATGTGTCATGGGCCAGGCCCTCACCTGGGGGCTATTTTCCACAGCATATGTGGCTGGCCTAGCCCCTGCCTCTGACCCGCTTTCTGGGAACTACCATGGTGACTTCAAAACCCTTGGAGAAAAGGGCCAACCACTTCAGCGCGAGACTGGTGCTGAGGGTGGTGGCAGCGGACAGAGGGTGCCCCTCCTCCTCTCAGGGCAGGGCTGCTGTCGTCCAGCGCAGAGGTGCAGAAGCGGGTGGGCTGTTCAGGTGCTGACTTTTCCTCTGCAAGTTCCAGGGTCCCTCTGTGTCCCTTCCAGAAGTCTGGAATTGCCCTGCCCTGTGACTTCAGGAGCCTTGGTGAAGACGGAGATGCGTTGAGTCCCCAGGGCAGCCCTTGTCCCAGGCAGCTGCTGAGGAGTCCCTGACACGCCAGTGGTTGTTATTGGTGGTGGTGGTGTCTAGGTCAAGAAATGATGACGTGCTAGGAAGGCGTGCGTGGGGGGCACAGAAGAGATTGCATGGAGGCCACAGCCATCCAGTCTGCATGGGACTTTCTGGGCCCTCTGACCTGTTGGTGCCTTGCTGGATTGGATGCTCACACTTTTGGGCCTTGAAGCCCTGTTACTGTAATTCCTGGGACTCTTTGGCACTGGGACCTGACAAGGACAGAGACCTCTTGCCAGCTGCCAGCAGCTGCTGCTAATGGGGAATCTGACCCATAGCTGTCTGTGCTGCTTGACAGCCCACTGCTCTCATCCTTCTTCAGTGAGCGCTCCTCCTGCCTTCGTAAGCCTTGATGCGTTGGGAGTGGTCCCCAGGCTTGGCTACTGAAGGGGTCCTGACACCTGTGGTGATCTCAGGCTGCATATGCCTCCCACGACAGGAGTTTGGGTTACATCAAACTGTCCTGTGGCATCTTTCCACTCTCACAGAGTTTGGGATGGAAGCCCAGAAAGGAAATGATTTGGTCCAAGCAAACACAGTGGTATCACTGTGGGAAGAAAAAGCCCTACCCCGTACTGTTTACTTTGTGTTGGCAATGGCTTGGAAGGAAGGTGGAAATTCAGCTTCGGGACACAAGTGAACTTCCCCAGCAGCCGAAAGTCCTGCTGGAGAGAGGTTCAGGCTTCTTTTCAGAGCCGTGGGTTGCAGGGGAAGGTTGGAAATGAGCCACTATTCCCAAATCTTAGAGGCTGTAGGGGTGATCAAATCCCCCTTGGGAGGTTCTCTAAACCTCCTGTTGTATTCCTGGAGCAACTCCTGGGTCCTGGGAACTGTGGGAGGCAGGCTGCCACAGAGGACAAAGAGGCCTCTGGTCCCATGACAGAGTGCTTGGGCAGAAGTCTGCTGGTGAATGTATGGTGCCCAGCTGCAGGTTAGGTTGGGGGAAGGGGAGGGAACTTGAGTCCCAGAAAGTATGGGGGGTCTGGGGGTCTGTTAGGGGGACTCTCAGGAAGGGACACCAGGGCTGGAGGATGTGAAGGAGATCACTAGTCAAGAGTGGGGGCCACAGACAGAGCCTCTGTGTGTGTGAGATGTGTGTGTGTGTGTGTGTGTGTGTGTGTGTGTGTGTGTGTGTGAGAGAGAGAGAGAGAGAGAGAGAGAGAGAGAGAGAGAGAGAGAGAGAGAGATATTACTTTGAAGTTCATGAGATCAGGAGGAGATGAGAGGCTAAGGGGTTAGGATAAGGGGAGGCCCTAAGGTGTGTCTGATTTGTGCTCTCTGTACCCTTCTATGGAGGGTTTACAGGGCTATGAGAGAGGTCGTTTGGAGCAGTGAGGAGAGTCAGGGTGGGAAGTGATAGGTACCTGTCCAGATCTAGTTTTATGAGATCACCTTGCTTTGTGGGGTGGGTCAGGTGGGGAGTTCTGGTGGGAACCTAGGTCAGGCCTGGGCGAGGCTGTGGTGGAGAGGATATGGACCAGCTGAAGAGGAAATGGGCATCCGTGGTGGGGACAGGTGGGGCGTTAGCCCACAGAGAATCTTTTCTGATGAGGAGTAATTGATGCACGATACTGTGCACACAGATGAGGTGTAAAGCTTGGTGAAGGACAACGTATGTAGACACCAGGACAACCATGCTGTAACCAAGGTACCACTGCCTCCTGACTTTCCCTTGCCAACTCTTCTGTTCGCCACCTCCGCGTCCAGACCGCCATTGCTCTGCTTTCTGTCAGTATAGATTAGGGTGCCCGGCAGAAGGGGAAGCGTATGCGATTAACGTATACTCGCTGCTCCCTGCCTGTCTTCTTTCATGCAGCACAATTATTTTGAGATCCGCCCATAGAGGACACGCAGATTCTTACTGGGATTGAGTTAAGTCTGTAAAGTCTGAGGAGGTCACAGCTGGGTCCATAGACAGCAGCCTCTCCACCGTCTGCACAGAGGGAGCTTGTTACACATGCAGACTGGGAATGTAGCTCGGCGGGTAGAGTGCTTGCCTTACCGGCCTAAGTACAGGGTTTGATTCCCCAGCACCACACAAATGGTCACGGCAGCACACACCTGTAATCTCAGTACTTGAGAGGCAGATGCAAAAGGATCAGAAGTTCCAGGTTAGTCTAAGCTACCAACAAGAGCCTCGGGTGATCTGTAAGCACTGGGAGAGTTAAACCAGACAGGCTGGTGAGCTCTCTGAGACCACAGCTTATAGTTTAGGTCTTCTCTTTCGTCACCAATGAGAGTGAGGGGTGGGGACAGGTGCTGAGTGGATTCCATGCCACAGTTGATGTCATGATACAGCTTTGCCTGCCTCTCACATTTCCCGGTGTGCGTTTCTCAGTCCCCCGTCTCAGTCTCACAGGTGCCCAGGTGCTCTGATGGGTTTGGAATCTATTGTAAAAATACATAATGTCATTCTGTGTGCTTCTGCCTTTTAAATGCACACACACGCTTTATTGTGCTTCAAATCTCCCACTCCCAACTTTTCCCAACACCATCTTGCTCTGCCCACATCTTCCTGAGGCCCAGTGGTCCACGGCGACTGAGTCCCACATCTTCCTGAGGCCCAGTGGTCCACAGCAACTGAGTCCCACATCTTCCCGAGGCCCAGAGGTCCATGGCAACTGAGTCCCACATCTTCCCGAGGCCCAGAGGTCCATGGCAACTGAGTCCCACATCTTCCTGAGGCCCAGTGGTCCATAACAACAGAGTCCCACCACTGGCTGTCCATCTCATTCTGACAGGTGAGGGCCACCAACAAGACCACCACTACAAACAGCTTTCTCCCTGAAGTCCAAGCTTGAGTCTCCATTGTGGTCCCATGCTAAATGACCCTAGCCCCCTTCAGCTGTGACAGCTTCTTTTGCAAATGAAAGCCCGTGGTGAGCTGCGAAGCCCCTGTGCTGTCAGACAGGAGATCTGAACAGTTATGTTTTCCTCTGAGTTAAGTTTGTGGCTGACACCGCAAAGGGGCTTCGATCCTTTGATCGGCAGAGTCCCTGAGCCCTTGGTGCCCTCCCTGAGCGCTTGAAAGTTTCTACCTTGTGAATAATACAGCGGATGCTCCGGGGAGCTGAAGTTTGTGCTGGTCTGCAGGTCCGTTTTAAAATCCCAATTCTGCCAACTCCTCAGATGGGAGTGACGGTTCCTGCTCCCGTGTAATCATTTATAGATCAGGCAATGATTTCCCCGTTGGTGTAATGACAGCGCTATTCTTGGGGGAGCTGGTCAGCTTGTCAAATACTGCTGATGTTCCCTTTGGTGTGGGCTGGAGGATCAAGTGCAGGGGCTCTCTCTGCTGTCTCTCCTCACTTCTGGTGGCAAAAGTCACTTCTTTCCAAGGACTCTTGACTTGTGGGGACATGAGGACTGACAGATTCTATCTCTTATTGGTTCCGAGGTCACAGGAAAAGTAGCCTGCCTCCCTCCAGTTCCACATGCCGGAAGCCCTGAGAAGAGCTGTCTTAACATGGAAGAGGCTGAGCAAACGGGGTTCCTCTGCCATCAGGAGGCCTTCTATGGAGCTCAATGGCTGTTAAGACTACGTGTGTGTGTGTGTGTGTGTGTGTGTGTGTGTGTGTGTATGTCTGGTTGCCTACAAGGGTATTGCTCTAGAACTTTCTCCAGTGGAACTCTTCCTCATCAGGGGCAAGCAGGTCAGTGCTGGTAGAACCAAAAAGACTCCATACAGAATTACCCCATCCTTGAGATAGGCTCTGCTCTCTATCACCTGGGCTGGACCAGCAGAGATCTCACTTGTCTCCGGCAGCATCCTTAAGAAGCATATGTCGTGGTGCACACCTGCAGTCCCAGCACTTTGGGAGGTGGAGGCAGGAGGCTCAGGAATCAAAGGACATCCTCAGCTACATAGTAAGTTTGAGGCTAGCCTAGGATATGTGAGACCTTGTCTCAAAAGAACCAAAAAGAAAGTCAGGCCTGGTAGTGGCTTAGGAATGTAGTCAAACTTGAGAGATGGAAGTCGAGAGGAACACAAGTTCAAGGCCAGCCTGGAGTACATAGCAAGACACTATCTTTTTTTTTATTATTTTTATTGAGTTCTACAGTTTTCTGTGCTCCCCTTCCTGCCTCTCCCCTTCCTTTCAACTCTCTCCCAAGGTCCCCAATTTACTCCCATGCTCCCAATTTACTCAGGAGATCTTGTCTTTTTCTACTTCCCATGTAGATTAGATCTATGTATGTCTCTCTTAGGGTCCTCATTGTTGTCTAGGGTCTCTGGGATTGTGATTTATGGGCTGGTTTTCTTTGCTTTATATTTAAAAACCACCTATGAGTGAGTACATGTGATAATTCTCTTTCTGGGTCTGGGTTACCTTACTCAAAATGATGTTTTCTAGCTCCATTCATTGCCTGCAAAATTCAAGATGTCATTAATTTTTTTTTTGCTGTGTAGTACTCCATTGTGTAAATGTACCACATTTTCCTTATCCATTCTTCAGTCGAGGGGCAATTAGGTTGTTTCCAGGTTCTCACTATGACAAACAAGGCTGCTATGAACATAGTTGAGCACATGTCCTTGTGGCATGATTGAGCATCCTTTGGATATATACCCAAAAGTGGTATTACTGGGGCAAGACCCTACACAGGAAAATTGTGTATTTCTTTAAATGAGAGCTGAGTGGTAGGACCTGTAATCCTAGGCCTTGGAAAGTGGCAGTAGGAAGGTCAAGCATTCAAGGTCAAATTCAGCTACTTATTACTTAGTGAGATTGAGGCTGGTCTGGGCCGCATGAGATTGCCTTTAAAGAAAAAGAAGAAAATCAGAGTTGGTGGATAGACAGTCTGTGCCTGTGGTTGCCAGTGTCTGTCTGTGGACTCTTATAAACTGTAGCCATCTTTTCATGGACAAGATCATGGAAAGGAGAATGCTCTGGCTAGGGCTTCCTGGAGCTGCTCGTCCATGGCTAAGCACTGTTCTTTATTCTGAGGCCGTCATCCTACATCCTGGGGGATCACGAAGTTGGGCTGGTCATAGACGATAATGGAAGACAATGGGAAAGACCTTGCGTGTCTAAATAGAAAGTTGGCAGGTGTCTGCTGGACCCCGTATGTATGTGTGTACAATGCAGCGCATAGATTTTCCCTGCCCCCAGTAGCCGCGCGTTTAGAAGGGCTCGATTCTTAGCTCCTCCCCCAGATGAGTATCTAACACACGGGATCCAATTTGTGCCTAAGTAATAGCTTACTTTGTTTCTAATAATGATTTTTGCTAAGATAAAAATCTTTCCTTTGGAAAGGGAACAAATTCACAAATTGGGTTAATTTAGCAAACATTTACATCTTAATGAATAGATTCTGTCAAAATTGCATAAGTTAACATGTAAATATGCAAGCAGCCCAGAGGAGTGAAGAGTGGTAGGCGGAGGGTGACTGCCAGGGTGCTTCTGCAGTAGCCCTGGGACCACAGCCAGGGCCACGCGATAGGAAGCATCTAACGTGGCCCTCGGTTCATCTGCTGTGTTTAAGGACAGGCTTAGAATGAGAATGTAATGAAATTGTGGCCGTCGAGCTCGACAACTTAACTAGTGCCCCTCATGCTCCACGCACCAGAATTTAATTTTCCAAATAAACTCCATGCGGCTTTGCTGCCTGGGGAGGATCAATAGAATGGAAATTGCTTGCAGTTTCTCCTAAAGTGCTACAATGCATCGCTGATCTCCATTGCCCCTCCAAGCTCCCCTTCCCCGCCCCATTGCGGGGAGAGAGCCAGGTATTCATTCCAGCCACACACGGTTGGAGGAAACAGCAAGGAGTAAATGGATAGGAAAGGACCAGAGCCCCCAGAGAAGGGAGGACAGGAGAAAACAGCCCCATCCTCTCCCAGGTCTGTGGGGTGGTCACCACATGGGGCACAGAGTCACCTTCCCAGAGATACCATCTAGGAGAAGGTGAACCAAAGCTCAGGTTTCAAGAATGCTGTCGCCCAGAATATCACTCCTACTTATCTGTTTGGGTGGGGAGTGTTCTAACTCCTTCAGATTCTGGCAAACTATGGTGTCAGGGAAGGGTCCCTGCAAACACTGGCTGGTTTGTGTTTTTGGAGCTCAGCTTGCTGAAGGTGACTGTAAACACAGATTATCTAGAGGGTTTTTGTTTGTTGTTTTCATTGCACTGTGTATTTCTCTGTAGGGAGGGCAGGTTCGGGAGGGTGTGTGGCAGAGACTCTGTGGAGGTCATAGCCAGTTCTTTTCTTTTATCCTGTGGGCCCCAGGGATGGAACTCAGGTCCTCAGGCTTGGTGGGTCCAACTCCTTTACCCCTGGAGCCATCTCACTGACCCTATCCTGACTTTTAATGTGAACTCTTCAATTGTGGGGCCAACTTTAAAGGGTCGACTCTCAGGTCCTTTCTTGTTTCTTGGGAAGATACCAAGGAACTCTACAGATGGCAGGGACATGGTACTCTTGGCAGGGAGTTTCCCTGCCATCAATGGGGGCTTAGAAAACCCTTCCAAGATCCCAGGGATGGCAGGTAGGCTGGGACCAGGAGAGTAGGAGCACTGTGATCCCACATACTTTTAGCAGGAACAATTTGGGCGTGAAAAGATGTTAACACTATTTTCTGTGTGGCATAGGGATGAATAAGACTCAATCCTTATTCGCAGGGCAGTTATAGAACACACACACACACACACACACACAGGCAACATTGATGCTCAGCGGGGTGACACGGGGTGTCAGGAGTCTTGTGCTTGTCAGCCTTTGTCATCTGTCATCTCTGGGACAAATACAGGAGGCAAACATCTCAAAGGAGGAAAGATCTTTTTGGCCCATGGGCTTGGAGGTTTCAGTTCACTATCAGTGAGTCCATTGCTGTGGAGGCAATGGATTCAGGCCTGTGGGAGGCAGCACACCATGGCAGAAGTGGGTAGCAGAAAGCTGCTCCTTTACTGGTTGAGAGGGAGGGAGGAGAGGGGAGGGAGGGGGACAGAGGGAGGATGGGTATGTCCTTGCTCTTTCTGAAGAGAGACATACCCTTTAAACACCTACCCCATAACATACTTCCTCAACCCAAGTCCATCGCCTAACTGCCACCCTGTCCAAATAGTGCCATGATTCCATGGATGGATTAATTTGCTGATGACATCAGCTCCGGTGACTTCCTGGAGCCCCCCCCACATAGGCCCGGTGACTTCCTGGAGACCCCCCCGCCCCCCCAGGCCTGGTTGACAGCTGAGGCTTTAACACAGGAGTCTTTGACGTGGGGTCTGATTGCGGATTCAGAGCACATGAAATCTGAAATGAGTTAGAGCGGGGAGGGGCCTTTCGTCTGCAGCACGCAGAGTTCTGCCTTGGAGGGTGCCATTCCTTCTGGCAAGAGCTGTTGAAGCGGGGTAGAGATTCCAAATGGGTGCCCCTCGCTGATTCCCAGCTCCTCTGCTCCTGCTCTTCCTTGGAGAAGAAGCTCCACTTACAGCTCCCAGCTCCTCTGCTCCTGCTTTTCCTTGGAGAAGAAGCTCCACTTACAGCGTCCCTACCACAGGGGCTGTGACACTTCCCGGGGCTGACAGATTGACCCTGTTTCCAGATATCCGGAGAAATTAATTAGTGGTGGTTACATGTTGACTGCCCAGAGGCTGCAGGAATTTATGGGGATTTTGCTTCCTTTTTGTCCTGGAATAAGTTAACAGCGTGTGTGTTGATTGATTTCCTGTGAAATTCCTTTCTGTCTTGAAAAAGGAATATTCTCAGAGTTTGGAGTCTCTCCACGCATTTTAATGGACTGCCCTCTGCAAGTCACTTATTTTCAGTGTCCTCTGCCCTCTCCCCATCCCCTTCTGCTGCTGCCAACTCCAGATCCTGGGCTACCACCCCTGGATGACCAGAGGTGAGCCAGGTGCTTCTAGTTGAGACATTCAAGCAGGCGTGGCTGTTGGGATTTACAAGAACAGGGTGTACATTTGAAAGGGTGAAGATACCGTTCAACTATCATGCCCCAGCCCCCGTTTGCCCCACCCAGGTCCTGAACATCTTCTTCTGGATGTGCTGTTCACATTCAGAGGTAGAGCCAAGGTCCAGCTGGAGATTCGGACAGAGCCTCATGGGTAGGAACAGTGTTGATGACAGTGTCTAAACAGCCCAGGAGCGCATGACGTTAGGAAGCCCGACTCACCTGGAGGCCTCAAGGTTCCACATTGGCTCCGATGCACCTTTGCCTGTTCTCTGACTCACGGCAGGCTGAGCACCTGCGTTGCTTTGGGGAGCTGGTGATGTTTGCTAGGGCTTCAGTAGAGGTGAAACTGGGGGTTAGGGGGGCTCAAATCACAGCTGTTACTAATTTGAAATATGACACTCCTCTCACCCCACCCCTTGGAAGCCCAGGAGAGGAATTATTGAGTATGTGACACAGGCAGAGAGAGAGATGACTGCACAGATGAAACAGAGAAGAGTGATTGCCGAATGCGTGATGTAAGAGGAGCCGGTCATCGCGAAATTAAACACGCACAAAAAAATTCAGCGCAAAATAATTGTCCATACATTATAGACATGACATATGGAAAGCTCCAAGCTCTTATGAGCCTCACGGGAGTTCTCAGCAACCCACTTCACTGCCTGGCCCCCACTGCCTTCTGCACCAGAGCTGAGCTGGGGTCATCACACAAGTGCTTGTCTTTTAACCCCTTGTGGGCATCTTCTAGTCTCAAATCAGAACGATCCCTGAGGTGATCTCTGGGTCCATGCATGTATGACCCCCCTCTGATGTCATTCCTCCTTGGGAGTCAGGCAGGAATCATCCATTTTGTTTTATGAGGCAGGATCTGACCGGTTGGCCAGTGAGCTCTGGGAAGCTACCCATCTCTGCTTTTCCATCTTGTATGCCCTCATGCCCTGCTACCTATGTTAGTTCTGGGGATTGAACTCAGGTCCTCCTACTTTTGTGGCAAGCACATTACCGACTGAGCTATCTCCATAGCCTGATTGTTCTCCAGGGTTTCCGAGCTCATGTGAACAAAGTTTGGTCATGTGAACAAAGGTCTTTCAAATCTGGGGACTGTGACATGTTTTCTGTCTCTTTATGTTCCTCCTTACACTCCAGGTATAGCTTGACTGGCAGGCTGGTCATGGGTAGTCAGTTGGACAGGGAGGATTGGCTGGCTCAGGGATGCTTAGTGAGCCTCTCAGCACTTGAAAGAACACCCTTCTCCCAGTTCTGGATGAAGGTGAACCTACCGTGTCCTTCCTACTATGTTCTGGAAAACACTGGAGTGTTCAGGACCATTTCTTAGGGACTTCCAATCCATGGTCACTTGTGTCCAGATCACTTTGGTGTTCTCTGTGAACCTATCTATTCTGATGCAGGAAGACATTGGGGGGGGGGGAGAGCCAGAGAAAGCACTTTCCACTCACAAAGCCAGTTTCTAGGCCAGTACTGTTGGGAAGGGCTCTCTATGGTTGGAATTCTGAGCCTGTACCATCTAGGACAGCGCTGCTAGTCCCAAGCAGGAACCAATACCTCAGGATGTGGCTAGTGTGACTGAGGATCTTTAAATTCAATTTGCCTTAACCAGTTAGTTTTACAGAGCCATCTACGGCTGCCTTGTGAAAAAGCATGGTAGTAACCTTTTTAGGATTCTGGCCTCACCCTTCCCTTTGGGAGACATGTCAGGCAATTGCTAGCTCCATTGCAAGGTGGCTACAGAAAAAAAAAAATAGTTCATGATTTCTGGACTCAGGTGCCATATGTCTGAATCACTGAGGCCAACCTGCACTAAGGGATCAAGACAGGCTACAAAACCCTGGGTAGATGACCCATCACCAGAGGCTACAAAGCCTGAGATAGGGTCCTGGGGCAGGAAAAGATAGTGTGTCATAGGAGTAGGTACCTGGGGCCTTGGAGGTGGGCATGGCTAGTCCCTCAGAGGTCTATGCTGAAGCAGAGGACCTAGGTCTCCTGAGGGAGTGTGGAAATGGACAGCAAGGGACTGTTGGCTTGTGAGAAAGTACCTCTGGGCGATCTCCGCAGGGAGCAGGGAGCAGGGAGCAGGGAGCAGGGAGCAGGGAGCAGGGAGCAGGGAGCAGGGAACAGGGAGCAGGGAGCAGGGAGACAGGGCCCTCCAAGGAGAAGCCAGTGTAGCACACACCTAACCTTACTCCCCTCGCCCTCTTCTCTCTGCTGGGAAGGCCTGCTATTGATTGAAACAGACAGAAGCACAGGGCAAAGCCACCCTAGGTCATGGGGCAGAGAGACAGTGACCATAAAAGGCAGTGTGGGTTAACATGTAGCTCATAAAACCGTGCACCAGGTGGCTTTGCAAATGTTGGGTGGACCATCTGAAGGGTGGGTTTCTTGAGTCTCTACTCTTGCAAGACAGCACCTCCCCTGCCTGCCTCATTGGAGGTGGCGGTCATTCTCTCATTGTGCCGTGCACACTTCCGGCTCCAGCCGGCCTCGGTGGAGGCAGAGGGCCATCTCTCTCACCGCACCATCCACTGCCGCCATCCGTCACTCTGCCAGCCCAGGGAAGTCATGATAGATTAGTACACATTAGGCCTCCAATCCTGCAGGCCTAAAAGCCAGGGCTTTGCCAATCAGTGTGGGACACAGCTGTGTGCAGGGGAGTTGGAGGCGCCGGGAATTAATAAGGGCTGGGAGACGGCAGGGATATTGAGCTCAGTCCTTAAATCAATCAAGAACCTTAACCAAGAAGGATGAGGGAATGAAATTTTGGACAATTAGTGGGTAATGACAACCTTGCAAAGGGAAATATCGATGGAGGGGTAACAGGGTCTGTGGAGGAAGTGGAAGGAACTCAAATGGGGTTGACTTCTCAGGGCTGGGCTTCTCAGAGAGTGATGGGTTCTCTCAGGATGGGGCTGGGAGACAGTGGGGCTAGAAGAGCTTCTAGGTGGTCTTTTTACCGAGTTAGGAAAGGAAATTGGGTGAAGAGAGTATCCAGAGACTGGGCCAGGGTGGCCCAGAACTCAGTACTGTTGTTCCCTTCCTTCCATCTCTCTGCAGCCTTCTCCAGAGATCCCACGCCAGCCCCAGCCCCAGCCCCAGCCCCAGCCCCAGCCCCAGCACTAGTTTGGGTAAGGGCCCTGCAGCCTTCTCCAACCTTGGAGTCTCAAAGTACACGTGGCAAGGGCCTCATTGTCCCTCCCTAACTCAGCACGCTGTCTCAGAGGTGAGGGCCTCTACTACACAGAGAGAGCCAGCTCTCCCAGCCCTGCTTTTCTAGCTCCTGCCCTTCTGTAACTTCCTCTTGGGCCGAGTCTGAGCTAGGACCTGCCTGGCAGAGAAGGAAACCTTTCTCCAGCCCTTTTTCAGCAGCCTGCCTGGGCACTGTGGTTATCTACCCCGTGGAGCCTCTGCAGCCACATAGTCCACGGGGTTGTAGGAACCATTGTCAGCACTGCCTCAAGAAGAGCTTGAAAAGGGGCTTCAAGACCTGTTCCTTATTCTCAGATGTGCTTCAGAAAGAAACTGGGAGCGGGGAGGGAGGAAGCAGGCCAGGAGAATGGGGGAGGAGGAAGATGAGGGAGGGCTAGGTCTCATGTCTAGTACTGTTGTGTCCTGGTCCACAATAGAGAGTTAGAGCTAGAATGGACCTCATGGATGAGGACCCTTAGGAGAGGAATGGGCCACGACTCGAGTCATCTGTCAGTCAGTCAGTCAGCCAGCTGTCAACTAGTCAGCTGCCAGCATGCCTTCCATCCGGCCAACCAGCCAACCAGCGGAGTGTCAGTCAGTCGGCTGGTCGGTCAGTCAGCAGCTGGCTGCTAGCCAGGCAGCCATCCAGCCAGTAAGCTGTTAGAGGGGTAGGCTGCCTCTGCACTGGGGACTCCATCCAGCTGAAGGCAGTGCTGGAGAGGCAGTCACTGATGGGAGGCGTGATAGTCAACAGCCCACCTCTGGGAAGTGGGGAAGGGCTAACACGTGTCCTCTGCCAAGGGACCTCAGACTCCATGTCCACTGCTCTCACAGGGGATGACTGTGAAGAGCCCATCCATGTAGAGTTTACCAGTTACGTGCTTCAGAACACGGTCTTTTATCCTCACAACTGTGGCTTCTTACACTCAGTTGGAGAACTGCAAGCCTTCTCTGTAGAACTGTTCTCTTAGCAGGAAATGGCCCCAGGCTGGGTGGCGGGCAGTCTCCTGGAAAATGCTGGGTCTCCAGAGACGGTTTCCTTACTGGACCAGCCCCTTACAGCCTCCTCCCCAGGTGTTTCCTATGCCCCACCTGGTTCATCACCCACTGTAGTTCTTGACTTAGGCCTCATTTTGGCTGTTATTGTAACTATAGGGAACAACCCATCATATCCTTAATGAGGTCTTTGAATTTAATTTTGTATTGCATTTATTTATTTTGTGTTATGTGCATGGATGTGTGTAGTAGTCAGAGGATAACTTGAGGGAGTCGGTTTTCTTTTTCTACTATGTGGGTCCTGGGGATTGAACTCAGATCATTTGTCATGGCACCAAGTGCTTTACCTCTGAACCCCTTTTAGGTATAAATATGAATGATAAGAACCCCACTTAATTTGAAAGGATATCTCCAATTTCTCTCTTAAAACGTTCTATTTATTTAATTTATTTATCTTTATGGTGTGTATGGGGGCTAGGGGCAGATGATCTCTCAGTAAATTATACTTGACAGTCTAAGGGGAACCGTTCTGAAGACTTCTGCTTTCAGGAGGCTTTGGAGCCTAGATTCTGGGGTGGTGGGTGGATGGGAGCCTTGAAGACAGGCGACAGCCCTAGGTGGTCTGCTACTGTGGCGATGGTCCTGCCTGTCTGTGACAGGAAGACTCTGGCCAGTGCAGGCAGAGTCCTGTCTGAAGATTCAGGGTCAGGATGGCGCTGTTCTGGATAGGATGCTTCCGTAAGGATTAGCCACAGAAAGTAAAAGAAACCTAGCCAGGGAGGGAAGTTTTGCTAAGGAACCAAGGACATGACATCTTTGAACATTTTCCCCGAGGGAGATGTCAGTGTTGGCTGAGGCAGCCAGAATTTACGTTAGCTATTACTATGGATGAATAATTCTGGGCAAGCCAGCGAGAACTGTGGGTTCATGGCAGGTTAATTGGGAATAATGGGTTTCATTCCAAACTGTGAGAAATGATGCTTCAGAGAGGGGGAGACTGACTCTCCTGTCTGCCGGAACACCAAGGCTGCCCTTCCTCATGTGCTTGCCTGGTGTCACTGGTGTGGGCCCGGCCTCTGTAAGGGTTTTGTCAAGGAAGCGGGGGAGGTGCTGAAGCTGGAGAGAGCGTGGAGTTGCTTTCCCAGATCAGGATGGGTGCCGAGGTTAATCCTCAGGGAGGATTTCCTGACTGTCTATGCTGGACCATGATGGGTGGGAGCTGCACAGAGCCCGGAAATTGAGCACCCCCGAAAGGTGTAAGGTGACCAGCTCGGTTTTGTCCTTCAGAGAGTCGGTGTCAGGGATGGGGAGACGGCCCAGTCATAAAGTGCTTGCCTTGCAGGCATGAGGTCCCCAGCATCCATAGAAAACAAACAAAAAACTTACTGCATTCTTGTAATCCCAGAATTGGGGAGGTGGAGAAGAAGGGATCCCTGGGGATTGCCTCTTGGCAAGTTCCAGACCAGAGAAGGAGACCCTAAAACAAGTGGGTGGCACCCACAGACTAATGACCAATGCTGTCCTCTCACCTCCAAACACATGTGCATACGAGTGAAGCTGCAGGTACCGGCACATACATGCACACGTGTATGCATGTACACACAAAGAGATGCAATGCCAGTCACATGTATAAGTCACTTAGGAGATTTAAATTTTTCTACTATCGGGGAATGGTAAGATGGCTCAGTGGGTAAAGGCATTTGATGCTTGGTGACCTGAGTTTGATCCCTGGGATGTGGTGGAAGGAGAGAACCCACTTCTACAAGTTGTGCTCTGACTTCATAGGTACACTGTGGCAAGTGCACCTCCCTCTAAGTAAATAAAAGTGATATCATTTCTTCTTGTGGTTACGTTAAGAAAGGTAGATGGGAAAATGACATTAATTTTGATATACTTAACTCAGTATCCAAAATATCATATTATCATGTCGTGAAATTGGTACGGAAGCTCCGTGGGAGATTGTTTCACGCTCCAGTCCATTCCGGTGCGGTTGGCCCCGTTTCCAGTGCTCACTGAGCATGGTGGCCAGTGGCTTCTTTCTTGTTCTCAGGGAGCAGACTGCCACAGATTTCACACTCACACGCCACATTTGGGGGCACCTACCAGAAAGGCCTGGCTGGTAGAAGAAGCTGCCCCTGTCCACAGGCCTATAGGAGATGCAACAAACTTGTTTCCATTTTATGAGAAAAAAAAAAAAAAGGCTCAGCGAAGTCCTTATCCAGAGCCCCTAGCAATTAAGAGGTACAGCTCCTGCGTTCCCAGACTCTGGTTCAATGTTCTCCTCATTATCTGGTCTTCAAGAAGAAAGAGCTCTGATGCAGAACCAGCAGAGTCACCCTGAACAGCCATCCAATCACATTCGCATCTGCTGGTCATGTGACAGGTACTGCCGGAGATGTGTCCTGCGAACACTTTGAGTGCAGGGCAGTCTAGCCTGCCTCTGTCTGTCACAGGCCGCTATCAGGCACTATGATAAAAGGCAAAGGAACGAACCCAGCTCACTGTGATGGTCCCATCCTCTTTAGCATCATTCGTGCTGCCCAGCTCTGAGATGGACGGTCTTTGCGCATGTACAAACGGGACTGGAGGGCAGGGTTTGGGGGGGGGGTTGGTAAGGGGTAAGTTGATCTAGAAGACCACATTTCTAAGTGACTCCTTCTTGTTCTCCTAAACCCTGCTGATATGCTGGAATTCAAATGGTGACCAGATACCTTCCAGAAGGTACCGTATCTGCACCTCCAGTGCAGATGGGAGAATTCATATGTGAGCGTGGTCCCCAATCCTCATTCTATTCCTGTGGTCTGATTGGTCGCCTGCTCTGCTCAGCTGCAGGGTACCCATAACTCAGAAGAGAGACAGTAAATCCTGGGGGGCTATTAGGACAGCCACCTGGGCTCCTGGCAGGTTTCTCTTGGGCTCCATAGTTCACGGTCCAGGCAGCTGGGAACAGAGGGGACCAACCCAGGACAGGGAGCCAGGAGGGCTGGCTAGCTCAAAGCTCCAGGAAGGAGACAGCCTGGGAAGGCCACCTGATCTGACGAGCATGAAGCTTCTGCATCCCTCTGCCTGTGAGCTCAGCCCAGCTTTGGAGAGTTTCTCACCACTGGTTCCCAAACTCTCCCTTCCGCCCGTGTGGAACCTACCTTGCATTTTTGTCTTAGTTCCTTCCTTGGAGACAGACAGAGGAGCTTGAAGGTAGAGCGATGGCTTTGTTTGATTTTTCTGCTAGCTTCAGAACCCCACTCTTTTAATCCTCCACACAACAAGTAAATCAAGTGTACATATCAAAGCGTGTTATAATGCAAGGTGCAGGCCTTGAGCCCCCAGGCTTCTGTTTGCCCTCTGCACAGCACAGGTGAGGGAGTTGCTGTGTGTCCCAGCCACTGAGCTGACATTGCTTTTTTCCAGTCTCTTGGTCTTAGACTTGAGTGCATATGAGCTTTTATGTACAGCTTACATCTACCCAGATTTTAGATGCTCTGCAGGTGACCTGGGACTTTTGTAAGGGTCTTTTTGATTATACGCAGTGTTTATTTGCCAGGCTATTTGATTTGGATGTAGCCTCTGCCTGAGAAGTCATTCAGTCATTTCCCTTCCTCCCTCTTCCTTCTTTCCTTCTTTTCTTTTCCGAGACAGGGTCTTACTATGTAGCCTTGACTGTCCTGGAACTCAGTCTGTAGACCAGGTTGGCCTCAAACTCACAGAGATCCATCTGCCTCTGCCTCTTTAGTGCTGGATTAAAGCCATGGTTCCCTATGCCTGGCTCTGTTTCTCTTTCTTTCTTTCTTTCCTTTTTTTTTTTTTTTTTTTTTTTTTGGAACAGGGTTTCTCTGTAGCTTTGGAGCCTGTCCTGGAACTAGCTCTTGTAGACCAGGCTGGCCTCGAACTCCCAGAGATCCGCCTGCCTCTGCCTCCCGAGTGCTGGGATTAAAGGCATGTGCCACCACCAACCCAGCTATGGCTCTGTTTCTTAAAATAAAGAAACAGGGCTTGGAAATTTACCTCAGCAGTAGAGTGCTTGTCTAGTGAGAACAAGGCCCTGGGTTTAATCTTTAGTTCTGAAAAGTGAAATAAAACAAGAGTCAACCAACCAACCAAACCAACCACCAACACAACCAACCAAACATATAAACAAATAACCAACCCACCCAACCAAATCAACTAACCAACCAGCTAACCAAACCAATAACCAAACAACCAAATAGCCAGCCAAATCAACCAACCAAAGCACCACCATCGACAACAACAACAGCAACCATAAAACCCAACGGCACTGAACTGGCAAAATGATCCCACAGGAAAAGGCACTCACCACTGCTGAACCTGACAACCCCAGTTTGATCCTGGTTCTCACATGGTAGAAGGAGAGAACTGGCTCTTGCAGGTTGTTCTCTGAATTTCATGCACACAAGCACACACATAGGTACACACATGAATAAATGCAATTAAGACATCTTTGAAAACTCACTGTCCCCATAGAGGCGTGACATGACTTACTTCTCGAGGTGACTGCCTATGATCCCAGTGCTTGTTGTCATTTCTGTTCCCCCGTGTCACAGCTTCAAGTTCTCCACATTGTCGATGGCAAGTCCTAAGTGCACCAGGGTGTCCATTCAGTGGCTTTCAACCCATCTGAGAGCAGGACAAGGGATGGGAGATAGCTCAGTGGATAAGAGAGATAAGAGAGTTTGCTGCACAACCATTAGGATCTGAGTTCAAATCCCTAGCACCTAAATGAACATGGGAGTATGCCTGTAACTTCAGAACTGTGGAAGGGGCAGAAATAGGAAGATTCCTGGGGCTTGCTGGCCTCCAGCCCAGCTCTGGGTTCAGAGAGAGAAGAAGACCAAGAGAATAGAGGAGGATAGAGCAGGGCGCCTGGTTACCTCTTTTAGATTCTGTGCATGCGCATGTAGGAACACACACCCGCACATGCAGGAGCACATGCATGTGCGCGCGCTCACACACAGTGCTGCACACATGTAATCCAGCACCCAGAAGGCTGAAACGAGGTTCGATAGTTCGAAGCTAGACGTGGTAACATAGTAGGACGGTGTCCCTCAATAACAAAGCAGAAGAGTAGACATTATTAGGCCAGTATTTCTGTAATCCAGGATAAAGTGGCAAAGGTTAGCAGGTGGAGCTGCTGCTCCTGCTGCAAGCCCCTGGAGGCCTGGGGAACCTGACTGATAATGTCTGTCTCCTGTGTGACCAGAACCAGCCACTGGGCCTGGTACATCTCCCTGACTGATAATGTCTGTCTTCTGTGTGACCAGAACCATCTCAGGAGCTCACTGTGGGTCTGAGGGGAAGGGAATGAGGCTTAGCATTATTTGCTCAGAGAGGTCAACTCAGGATACCCTCAGAGAGAATATCCAGATGGCCTGTGTCTCCAGTGAATGCCAGTTTGCCAGAATCCCTTTGACTTGGATTCTGGCATCCCCTGGTGGTCTGGTCTGCTGCCTCCTGTGGAGAGCTGTCTTCCTCACTTTGCCTGGGGCTTCAGAGGTCCTCATCCAGCCTGTCTTGCTTCCTGTGATTAAGGACCCTGTGAGTTACTCTCTGGGTGTCCCATGAGCCTTTGAGAAGGAGACTGATGCCCCTTGGCTGAGGATGAGCTAGGGGTCTTAGGCCACAAGACTCATTCCCCACCTATTGTGGCTCTCCCAGCTCCTGCAGCTCTACCTGTCTCCTCTGCTCAGATCCCTTCCCTCATCCCAGTGAAGCTTCCAGAATCACTGCTTCATGCCACAGCCTTTTCCTCCTTCAGACCTTCACTCCCTGCTTTTTGCCTTTTTAAACAATGACCCTGAGCATATGTAAGGATAAATCAATCAATATTCCCTCCCTCCCTCCGTCTTTCCCTCCTTCCCCTCCTCCCTCCCTTCTTTCTTCCTTCTTCCCCACTTTCCTTTTTTCCCTTCCTTCATGCTTGAAGACAGGATCTTATGTAGCCCAGGCTTACCCCAACTCTCATAGCTGAGGATGACCTTGAACTTCTGATCTTCCTGTTTCCACACACCCCAATGATAGGATTACATGCATACACCTCCATGCCCAGTTTCTCCTGTGCTGAGGGTGGAACCCTGAACTTCTTGCTAGGCAAGCACTCTACTGATGGAGTTACACCCTTAGGCCCTACCCACATATTTTCTTGATCGTCTCCTCCGCCCCACTAGCCTGTAAGTGTCTCTAGGGTACAAGTGTGTATATGTGTATGTGGCCTTAGTGCCTAGCAGATGCCTCCTAAATGTTTACTAAATAAAGTCCGTTTCAAAATACCCACGTGCATGTTAGCGGAAAGCTAAGGGAAAGTATCCGTTGGTTTAAACAAACAGGGTTCTTGCTTCTCCTGTGGGAAGCTTCCCAGAGACCAAGTGTCTGATGCTGGTACAGTGGTTCTGTAGCCACACTGAAGACCTGGCCTTTTCTCCGCCGGTCCTGTTATTGTTACTTGCATGTTTATTTATTGCTACACAAACACTGTACCATGGAGCTGCCGACCAGCCCTGGGATATTTGATGTTGCCTCATGGTTACCAAGTGGCTACTGCCACTTGTATGTCACGTCCATGTTTCCAGGGAGGAGGAGGTGGGAGGGGTTTCCTCAAATGGCTCTCCTAAATAAAGAGAGAATACCCTTCCTCATCAACATCTCCCTTCGCTGCCAGAACAGGGACACGTCTACCCCATAGCAGTCACGATCCACAGGGGACAAGGACACCTGTCTTATCTCACCCTTTGGGCCTCCTCCTGTCATGTGATTAAGGAGGAGTTCTATTAGCATAAAGGCAGTGTAGAGGGGTAGTGACTTTGTCACAGGAGATGTCTCAGATGGCATCTGAGCTGCCCCATGTGTCCTCATCTGGAAGAGTTGTGCTGTCTGAGGCACCCCTCCCCAAGGAGATCCTAGTCAGATCCAGGACCCACAGCACACACCATCTCTCAGGCCCTTACCAGCTATTCTAACTGACTCTCTAGACTCCAGCCTCTCAGGGAGGTCCTGTAGTCCTGCTGGCCATGGGCCTCCATGTCCTAAGCAGATCCTAAGAGGTTCTAAGAGAGGTCCTTAGCATTTCCTAAGGGATCCCCAGAGCGTTCTATTGCACCCAGATCTTGTCCTAAGATTGGTCCCAGTGTCTACAGTGCAAACCACCTTGGCCCCTCTGATCTCCATGTCCTTCCATGAACCTCCAGGTCACCGAGTGGCTGGTGCTAGGGACGTAGGGACCATATATGCAGAGAACATTTGCGGTGCCCTGCCAGGTCCAGCCAGCCCTCAGGATCAGGGAGGGCCTTTCCTTACCAGGGATTTGGTTTCTCCCTGGACTCCAGGGCTTCTGAGGAAAACTGGAAAGACAATGGATCAGGATGGATACCTTGGCTAACTGCACCACTAGACATGGTCCATGATGGGGAAGACAGGACTCTGAGGCTCACACCTTGCCAGAGTTTGTGAATTCTAGATTCCTAGATCCAGGCCCCTGGCCCTGTTCCCGAAGAGACTGTGGCCAGGGCTGGAGCACTATAAGGCAGGTTTGTGCGCCTGGACATGGAGACTTGTCTTTGCGGGAGGAACATGGGGCCTTAGGGCTCCCAGCCCCGGATCTGTGTCTGTAGACTTAGAGCAGATCTCAGCCATGTGAGTCTCATCTTGCTCATCTAGACCATGGAGGTGGCAGCCACTTGCGAAGGCTCAGGGAACCTCAAATGAGATCACTTCCACCCCCTGACTTTATCACTGTTGCTCTGGCTTTGCCCAAACATGTAGGAGAGCGACTCAGCCTGAATTGGAATCCCGCTCAAGGCTGGGTGGTGGTGGTGGTTTCAGGTTGTCCTTGAAAGTCTTCTCAGAGAGCTCAAAGCAGACTTGTCCAAAAATCACAGAGCAAAGCACCCAGAGACATTCAGAAACAGTTCAGTTGGTTGGGACTGGGAGCTAGTTGTTTGGTTTGTTTAAAGATGTGTGTTCACGTGGGAAGATGTGAGTGTGATGGAAACGGGCCCCTGTGTGTGGGATTCAGACACCAAAGGTGAAGTGAACATTTGGGAGTTGATGATTTTTCTGAGGAGTTCCTGGTCAGAATGGAGGAGGCTGTGCTTCCCCCATGCCTGGCCCCGAGTCTTGGCTTGCATCCCTATGAATTGCCATCAGTTGGGCAGGGTACATACAGGCCTGTCTCCCCATGGGGCTTTGGGTGATCAGAGGGCCATCCGGGCTTATCAGGAGCAACTACTGTGGACTCCAGCTACCCCAGCTCCATTTCCAGCCTGGAGAGGGTCTGCACTGAAGTCAAATCTAGATTATTTCCATTTGATGAGGCAAGGGGGCTAGCTACCCTTTGGTAAAAGGAAAATTTCTAAATGGCTGACTCTTGTTCTCTACCAAAATCATTTGTATTTTATATTTACTGTGTAGCTGGGGATGACCTTCAGCTTCTTTCTCTTACTTCTCAGTCCCTGGTGTCATGGATGCACTTGTATGTGTTGCTGGGGATCCAACCCAGGGGGTTGTATATGCTAGCTAGGCAAACACCCCAACTGAGCTGGAGCTCCTCCACCCACCAAACAGAGCTTCTGACCTGACCACTGACTGCGTATTTGTGGTGGTACCCACTCAGTACAGCACAGGTCCCTGGTTCTTTTGCTTTGTTTTTGGTGCTCTGGTCTGGGGGATAAAGATAAAGTGGCTTCTTAAACATCTAGTGCTTTTCTGAAAATGAATTTGTGGAAAGGGCATCTTTGGAATCTGCAGCCACAGGCATTTTCAGCCCCATTGCAAGCCATCCTATGCAAGCCGGCATCTCAACAGACCCACAGCGAATGCTGACTTACCCTGGGAACAAAACACTACAAAGGGGGCATGGGCAGGTGCATCTGTTTGTTAATTGAAAATACAATCCCATTGTCACCTTGGTAGGTGGCATGTAGGTACAACTCCATAACCATCTTTCATTTCGAGTTAAAAAAAATTCTTACTTTACATTAAAACTTTAACCTTCGCTTTAGAAATGGGCCCAAAAGGTCAGAGCTGCGCGCCTGTTAGATTTCCTGGGCTCCGCTGGGAACTGATTAGAGCTGCTGGTCCTGGCTTGTCAGCTTTGTCACGGAAAGCTCTATAAACTCTTTGTTATTCACTTTGCTGTGTATGATAAATATATTTATCTTCCCCCGTCAGGCATCTGCAGGACAGGTGCCAGGGGGCTGGGAGTCCTGCTTTGGTGCCTCCCACAATGTCTTTTCTTAGTGACAGTGAAGGAGATGGGGACAAAGGTGGCATACCGTTTGAGGCCCAGGACTGCTAGAGGTGGCAGATGGGGAAGCTGATGTTCTTCCCTCTCCCCTGCCCGGGGCTGACTTCTTGTGTGCACGGTTTTGGGGAGTGAGGGGGTCTTGAAAAACCCTCTGATGGAGCAGGGCTTTGCAGTTGAAATCAAGCATAATTCTTCCTTCCCTTACAGGACGAAAGCCATCCTGTGGATTGTGGTATTTGTGCTGTATTTGTCTGTGGAATGTGGCTGTATGTGACCCAAGTGCCATCAGCTCTGTGAGTGACAAGTGCTTTAAGTCAGGAGCCAGAAGCCGCTCACACACCACTAGGCTTATGTGCTCCCCAAGTAAACCTATGCACAAAGTATTACTGTCATTTGCATAGATGGGGTCATAAGATGGGGGTCAGGGAGCCATCCAACTTCCCGGCAGTGAACTGGAAAGGAGAGTCACAAGCCACACAGGCCACAGGCCCCCGACTCCTGGCTTCTCAGGCCCTGTAGGCAGTAATGGGCTTGAACTGGGATTTTGGTTACTTGCTCTGCTGAGCTATGATGGCAAATCACAGATGCGGGGAGAAGGGTGACAACAGAGAATTCTAGGAGCTGGCAGTGCCAGTGGGCAGGGGACGGCTGGGAGCTGGGAGCAGAGCAGTAGCTGCACAGAAAGAGCCGAGCTCTGGGACTTGTTTTCAATTCAGAGCCAGCAGAGATGGCTGAGAAGTGGGGTGGGCAACGAGGGAAAAAAATCAAGACCATTTCTCAGTCAGTTTGGGGAGTGGGGAAGAAGGACCAGCAGGCAGAGCGGGAGTCAGGCTTGGAGTCAGGCTTGGAGTGTGTTAAACTGAGGTTTCCTTTAGGTGTGTCTCAGGGATAAAGAGCAAAGTGGATAGCTGACCCCAGTTTAGGGACACAGCTCAGGCTGAGTTACATGGGGGAGAGGGTTCGCTGGGATAGCCTCCCTCCATCTGACCACTGCATAGCATGGTGATCCTTGGGCTGACCCTGCTGACATTAAGGCCCTGCTTGTAAATTCCAATGTCCTAATCTGTCTTTTAAGAGTTGGCTGAGATCTACTGAGTGAGCCTCCTCCCTGCCCCCAGCTTGCAGCATCCTGGCTCTGGGACTGTAACTGGGCCCTGGGTTTCCCCTAAAGGGAATCTTGCTGGCTGTCTATGCTCTATGGCTCCCTGGGGGAAAAGACCTTGGCAGGGAGTTCCTGTTGGAGTAGCCAGGAGGCTAGCATGAGTGTGTGTGTGTGTGTGTGTGTGTGTGTGTGTGAGAGAGAGAGAGAGAGAGAGAGAGAGAGAGAGAGAGAGAGAGAGCAAGAGATGCTGTTAAACTAATGAAAAACTTCCATGCTGGTTGTCATTGCACTGCCTCTCTGGGACCCCAATCCATCTTGGGGGACCCCTCCCAAGCCAACAGAAAGCATTAGCCGGGAGGCCACTTCCTGAACCAACAGGAGGGCAACTGGGCCATTCCCTGCCTGTCACACCAACCCAGTTGTTAAAGACTGTCACCTCAGGTGGCATGCGTTTCTCTGGCAGGGCTCCAACACTCATTTGGGAGGCGCCGCTCTGTGGAGAATGTTCCTCTAGTGCGTTGCTTCTCATTCTAGGCAAATAAACACGATCCCAGTAAATAAAAACTAATAACCACATCTAGATGACAGTTAAGTCAGAGGCACGTGGTGTTGGAACCGCTGGTAAATCCTGGGTTATTTATAACGAAGATGTTGACAGCAGAGCTTTGAAACATGTGGGTTTTTCCTTCCCTCTCTTCTCCAGAGAAGCCTCTCCGTTGATGAGTTCTGAAAGTCCATGGGTCTTGGGGACAGGTTTGCAGTAATGCCAAGAGAGGTGGCCGGGAGGGGGAACTTGGGCACTGCGGATGGAGAGAGAGAGGACAGGGCTCAGCTCAGGCGCTAAACTGCTGGGGTGGGAAACTCCTGTGACAGTTAGTGACCTCACGGAGGGCAGCGAGGGTGGTGCTGCCATTTACTCCCACCGTGCCGACAGGTGGCTGCTGACTGCCGGATGAAGTGACTGGGGCCCTAGGAGAAGCCACATGGCGCCCAGGGAGCACGTGGGCAAACGGAACCAAAGTTGAACCTTGATTCGAAGACTCCAGACCCCACATCCTCACTCTCCCCTTGAGAAGGGGACTCTCTGTGTCTGGGCGCATCGGTGTCAGGCATGTCGGCTTAGAGGGGGCAGGTACTGGGTAAGCTGGGGTGAACTGGCCTCATTCTGTACATGGGTGCATCCTCTCACCAAGTTTTCCCAGCATGCTGTGAGTGTTGCGGGAGTACGGGAGCCACAAACACTAGGGCTCTGGCTGGGATTTAGAGCCTTCCATACAAGCGAGGACCAAGGGTGGGATTCTTGAAGTGAATGCCATTACAATTGGAGGGGCCCCCTTACAGGTTCTCAGGTTCCTCATAAAAAATATTAATTATTCTCCAGGGAAGTCTTGATCTGGAGTCATTCCCCTTCCCTGGTAATTAACGTTACATGTCATCAACAGTCAGAGAACACTGTGTGATCAAAGACAGGGTAATTCCTAGCAAGATTCTGAGGAATGGCGCAATATTTATTAATTATGTTATTGATTTTGATGGTCTGGAATGCCCTAATTATTCCTCATCCCAAATGGACCCGCCATGCCCGCCAGGCTAGCTTTGAACTGCTGGCCTCCCACGGGTGGCCAGGGCCCCAGCTCAGGGACTGGAGGGATTGCATCTTGCCAAGGGATCGGAAGAGCTAGGTCTCATCAGAGCTACATGAAAGACTAGGGGCCCCTTTCCCAGGCCCAGGCTCCCCACAGCTCCGCCCTGAGTTAAGGCTCAGTATAAAGGGGGCCCGGTAATTAGCCAGTGCTGTTAATTAGCTTCCTAGGGGCCACAGCAGGTCCTGCTTCCAGGCAGCAGGGGAGGGGCTTGCAGGCTGTTTCTGAACAGCTCTGTGGTGGGTGGGTGATTAAACTCCTGAGGGTGATGGGGGGGTCATTGTGGTGTGGGGGGACAGCAAGCATCCTGTGTGACCCTCCTACCCAGCTCTAAACTGCTCTGTGGGATGGTGCGTTTCCTGGGATGGTATGTTTCCATTGGTGGCACCATTACAAACCATCGCTTGTTTTATAATAGGGCTCTGGTTCTGAGTAGGTCCGTTCCTGCCTTGTTGAATCCTTCAATTAACCTTTGTAATTGCTTGACAGCTTCCCACTTTGTAAGTTCCTTCTAGACCCCAGCGGGCTGGGTTTTGAATGATGCCAATAGAGATAGGCGGGATGGGGTCTGGCTGGCTCAGAAAGGCAGTTGTGGTAGATCACGCAGGCGTGGGAAGTCAGGCTGGGTCTGGAGATCCACAGGCACCTACCATGGTGGCAGTTAGGCCGCTCTCCCCAGTTGGCTCATTGTTCTGCCTTGAGGACAACTCTGAAGCAGCTGCTTTCAGTGTCCCCGGTTTACAGACAGGGATAGTGAAGACGGTGGGGCTGATTGTCAAGATCACCTGTCAAGGCACAATCAGAAATCAAGCTCATTTATATTGTGTGGTGTGCTGTGTCATAGAGGAATTTTCTTTAAAGTCACGTGTGTGTGTGTGCGCGCGCACACACACACAAACACAAATGCACACAGTCTACCAGAGGAGGACATCAGGCATCTTGCTCTATTGCTCTTGGCCTTGAGACAGTCTCTCTGACCATGGAGCTAGGCTGGCACACAAAGCCCTTTGTTCTTCCTCTTCTGCTTCCAGCGCCAGGGTCACAGGCACATATGCTACCAAGCTAGGACTTTTATGTGAGCGCAGGGATTTGAACTCAGGTCCTCGTGACATACTGAGACATCTCCCCCTCTCCCATGAGGGTTCTTCTAAGTGGCTTTGGGGACATTTCTGGAGAGTTCACAATGCCACTGAGCAAAGGTGTCTTGCCAGGAAGTGCCTGCTCCTATGGCCCAGAGGCTGCTCCAGGTGGGTACAGACTCTGGACTCCACGCTGCCCGAGGCATCACCTTCTCTGGTCTGGTTGTCTCAATATCTGCCTACAGTGCTGGACACTGAGTCTGAGCTCTCCACCTGAGGAGACATGACCATGATATTGCCACTCTTTGGTGGCAAAGCATGTCCAAGAATCAGGTGTTCTTTGAGTGTTGTAGGGAGCTAAAGGTGTTAAAGAGATGTCTCTGCCTTCAGCAGCCTTTGCACGCTCTGCAGTGACTTAGGACTGCAGCAGGGAGTCTAGACCTGGCACCAGACCTGCCTGCTCCTCCTTATCCTCAGCCCCACCCCATCAATCCTTAGAACCTGGTCTCTGTGGAGACTGCCCCAGGTGAGGTAAGGGGGACATGATGATGGGATGCTTGCCAGACCCAGATGCTGCTCCACCTCTGGGGTGGATGTGGGGTCAGCTGCTGTGGTTTGAGATAAGAGATCACTCACCTCCCTTTTTCCTAATTTCTTTGGCTTTCTCGGGTCTTGGCCAAAAAGTCTTAGAGGAGACTGCCCGGAAGGTGGATGGATCTCCCAGTGAGGGATTGCATATGTAGACATCATATTCTACTTGGCTTTCAGTTGTGTTTTTGAGATCTGTTTTCTCTTGGCTTGTTTCGTAGCTTCTTCTTGCTTTCCATGGTACCCTTAGCGATGCCCTCTCAGGGGATCGCTGCCAGTACCTTCCAGATCATAGAACTCTAGGCATGTACAGTCACACATACATCCATGGCAATAGCTTCCTCTATAGAACAGGCATGCTCTATTGTGGTCTCTCAACATCCCATAGATACAGGAGCCTGTGAGTGATCCAGTCCCTTTATGTAACAGGGCTTTTACAAATAACATCCTTCCACCCTTCCTACCTCTCTCCCTTCCCTGTCTCTTCCTTCCTTCTTCTTCCCTTCCTTCTTCCCTCCCTCTTCTTTCTCTTCCTTTTCCTTCCTTCCTCTTTTTCTTTCTTGCCTCCATTCCCATTCCCCTTCTTCCCCCCCCTCCATCTTTCCCTTTAGTTTTGAGACAGACTATTACTCTATAAACATGGCCATCCTTCAACTCCTAACAATTCCCCTGCCTCAGCTGCCTGAGTGTTGGGATTACAGGCATGTGTCAGTGTACCTAGCTTTCCTATAAGCAATAAACCACCATTAGGTTACCTAAGATACCTAACACAATCCCAGGATATGTAAATAGTCAACATACTGTAAGTTCTGTAGTTATGACAAGAAGACAGCCTTCACGTGCTTGGAGCTGATGCAGTGGTCTCCCACAATATTCACAATTCACCAAATAGTTCATGAGTATCCATAATTAAAAAAATGAAAACAATAAAAACAAACAAATAAGACCCTTCCTCTCTCAAGGTACCCATGTACCTCAAGATCCCCACACTGTTTCAGAGCCTGTGTCTGTGTACCTGGACAACACTTCTGTCTCCCTCTGGTCCCATCCCTTGCCCTGGTTGGAATCTTTTTGGCTCCCTTGTGATGGCCTTGGAACCCAGGTCTCCTCCCTGACGTGGTCTTCCCTGCTGGGCTGTGACTTGCTCTGCTCTATACCCGCACCCTATCCTATATCTGGTGGCATAGATGACTGGGTGGAGGGGAAGAGCCTGGCAGGGACCCTGGGCCGGGCCACTGTTAGTTACTTTTCTCATTACTGTGACCAAATTCCTGACAGAAAGCAGTTTAAGGAAGGAAGGGTTTGTTTGGGCTCACCGTCTGAGGGTACCATCCATCATGGTGGGAAGGCATGGTGGCAGGTGCTTGAGGCGGCTGGTCACGTCGCACCTGCAATCAGAAAGCAGAGGGAGATGGATGCTGGCGCTCAGCTGCCTTCTTGTTCTTTACTCAGTCCAAGACCTGAATGGGACTGCCCACATTCAGGATGACTCTTCCAGCTCAATGAACTAATCAAGCTCTCTCACAGGCAGGCCCAGAGGTGTGTTCGAGGGGATCCTAGATCCTATCATGTTGACAGTCATATTAACCATCACGGTCACTGCGGAGATGCTGGTGGGGAGGAGTCATCAGTCAGGGTGGGGGACACATACGGACTGGGTTTCTGTGCAAGGCAGGTGTCTTAGTTAGGGTTTCTATTGCTGTGAAGAGGCACCATGACCACGGCAACTCTTCTAAAGGAAAAACATTTAACTGGGGTAGCTCGCTTACAGTTTCAGAGGTTTGGTCCATTATCATCATGTCAGGGAGCATGGCGACCTGCAGACAGACGTGGTCCTGGCTACATTTTGATCAGAAGGCAACAGGAAGTGGACTGTGACACTGGGTGGTATCCTGAGCATAGGAGACCTCAGAGCCTGCTCCCACTGTGACACACTTCCTCCAACAGGGCCACACCTACTTCGACAAGCCACACCTCCTAATAGTGCCACTCCCTATGAGATTATGGAGGCCAACTACATTCAAACTACCATACCAGGTCTTTGGAGCATATGAGAGTGAGGGGTAGGATGTGTCAGTGAGCAGGCTCCCTCTTGTAAAGAGCACAGGGCTGAGGCCCACCTCCAGGCCCTTGCACCCTTTGCCAAGGGCTGAGAACCCACCTCCTCTACTCCACCTGCCTACCAGCTGCAGAGTGTAATATGTACCCCCTGAACCCGTGCCAGCCACAGACTGCTACATCTGCAGAAAATTAAAGACAGAGGTGGAGAGGCAACATTCCAAGATCAGGAACAGTTGACACACTACAACGCTGAAACATGAGGCAATGGATTCCTCTCAGCGATATTAGCTCCAAACAGCAAGATGCACATGGCAGAGTCAGGGAAGTCATGCCCAGAAGGACCAAATACCAGCTAAGGCCTTCCTGGATGCGGAAAAACTATCCCATCCAAATGGTGACCTCTGGCTTCCCTCTGAGGGGCAGAACGAGAAGACAGCAGGAGGGACTCAAGTTAGACATCATCAGCGATGAGAGATTGCCATTTGTAGGATCTGCCATCTGGAAGAACTGTGGACTCCTTCCTGGGAAGCTGAGACTATTCCATGTGGCCTGGGAAGGAGAGGGCACAAGTCAAAGCTTCCAGAACAGCCTGGCAAGGGGAGTGGAAGGAGGAGAGTTCTGTCAACAGTTTCCTGTCTCTTGCAAAGAGCTTTCACTTAGGTTATCTTTTGATCTTTACAAGCACCCCGAAGGTAGGTCTGAGAAATGACTGACTGCTCTTTTAGAAAGCAGTTCTGAGTCGAAGGAGTGGGACTGGGATGCTGTTCGGTTGGTAGGTGCTTCCCTGGTAGGCACAGGCCTTGGGTTTGCTCTCCAGCACTGCCCCAACTGCGCATGGCAGCACACCCCTGCAGTCTTAGCATGCAGGAAGTGGAGGCAGCACACCCCTGCAATCTTAGCATGCAGGGGATGGAGCAGCACAGCCCTGCAGTCTTAGCATGCAGGGGATGGAGGTAGGAAGCTCAGAAACCCAAAGTCATCCTCAGGTATGAAGTGAGTTGGAGGCCAGCCTGGGCTACAAGAGGCTGTCTTTAAGAACACACACACACACACACACACACACACACACACACACACACACAATCAGAGAAGTTACATCAACTTCCCAAAATTGCCCAGCAAGTTGAAAACTGGGACGAATATGAGAGAACACCCTGGGGCTTTTGTTGGTGGCTGGGATGAGGGTGTGAAGAAGCCTGGGGACAGAAGTAGAGGCCGGAACTGCTGCCCTGTGCTCAGTTAGTGGCAGCAACAGCATTTGATGAGTTCTTAATGTGTCATGATGTCATCAGTCCTCACAGCAGCCCTCATTGCCCTCTCTGTCTTCAGGCGAGGGCAGAGCCCCTGTTCTGTGCCAGGCTCCCCAATCGGTCATCTGCAGAGCTGCTTCTCACTTCAGACCCGGAGCCACACAGTTCTGCCCAGGCCTCTTTCTGGCACCCAGGAAGGCACCACGCTCTTCTTATTTTACACACAGACATTGGGACCGATCACACCAGGGGACTTGTCCCCAAAGTGCATTCACAGAGGTGTATTCTGAAGCCCCTCAGAGACAAATCCATCCCTAGCTCCCCAGGCAGTCAAGGGGTGTGGATGGGGCACTACCCCATGGGGGAGGGGTGAGTCTGCACACACTTGGGATCTTCATGGAACAGGCTCTGAGGGGCAGCGCCTGACAGCCGCTAATCACTGATGTCCGAGCTGCTGGCAGCGCCTCCATATAGCAAGTCCAGGGCAGGATTTATAGCCACTTTGAAACTTTGAAAGTGGCTTTGAAATGAGATAGAACTCAATATTGATTTTTTTTTGCTTCCTTTCCGCTGGGATTTCAGAGCCTGTGAGATCTGCTTCCGGCTCGTTAGCATATTCTAATGAGTGCTTATTAAGGTGAATTTCACTGTAGTGCTCTGAGGGCTGGTTAGAAGGGAAAGCCAGAAGGAAGACCCTGTGTGGGAGCCCTGGGCACTCAGACCTGGGGCTGCTTCTCGCCTTACCTCTGCAGCGAGCCACGCTCCTGCCCACATTGCTTCCTGTTGTGGAGCCTGAGGAACATACAACAGTGGGTTCTGCCACAGACATTACTCAGGACAGCCAGTGATGGAGCAGTAGGGCTTGACAAGCCCACTGGTCATCTCTGTGGGAGGGATGGTGACTAATCTGTGTGTGTCAGGGTCCCCAGTGCCTGTTTTACCACAGGAGCTCAGCTATAAGAGTGAGTGGTCAAATGAGTGGATGGAAGAATGTGCATGGATCATAGAATGCCTGCCGTGGGTGCTGGGGCGCCTGCCGTGGGTGCTGGGGCGCCTGCCGTGGGTGCTGGGGCGCCTGCTGTGGGTGCTGGGGCACCTGCCATGGGCTCTGGGGTGCCTGCTATGGATGCTCGGGTGCCTGCTGTGGGTGCTGGGGCACCTGCCGTAGGTACTGAGGCACCTGCTGTGGGTGCTGGGGTGCCTGCTGTGGGCACTGGGGCACCTTCCATGGGTGCTGGGGTGCCTACTGTGGGTGCTGGTGAGGGTTGGCCTTATGGTGTCTATAGTTGTGGCTTAGATGACATTGGTGCCCGGGGCACTTGTCCCAGCCCAGGGGTGTATGAAGCTATGAGCTTCTGGTCCCTGAGTCTGCTGCTGTCTAGAGGTACTTTGAGGAAGGGTCTATGAGAATTCATCTTCATTGTTCACTTGGTTGGATTTGGAATCACCATGGAGACACGCCTTTGTGTGTCTTTAAGAGTGTCTCTAGAAAAGCTGAACAAAGCATGAGAGACCCACTCCCCGGGCTGGGGTCCAAGACTGAGCATGGGGAAGAGCTAACTGAGCCTGGCTTTCACCTCCCTCTGCTTCCTGACTGTAGATGCACGGTGCCCAGGTGCCTCACGCCCCACTGCCATGCCTTCTCCCCCACGACAGACTGTGCCTTTGAACTGTGAGCCACAGAAACCATCCCCTCCAAAGTCTTTGATCAGGAATTGTGCCACGGCAACAGAAAAAGTAACCAGTTAGCCTTGGGAGATGTAGGCTCGGCTGTTCCTGCTTCCTCCTCACTTGGCTCTGGCTGGCTTCTAAGAAGACAACAACCTCACTGATGTCTTTGATGGGCCCCATCTCTGCCACAAGTTGTCACTTTGGCAGGGCAGAAGAACTCCAAAACAGAAGCAAAGAGTTGGCAGGCAAGGGGAGCCCATGGGTACCTGTACTTGGTGACAAAAAAGGAGGACAGAAAAAGGGCCAAATGACCCTGTTGGCTTTCCTCAGTGATCCTAGTGGGTGGCTCCCAGCCCCGGCTGCTCCACAGAATTCCCCTGTGGAGCTTTAGCTACCCATGCCTACATACTATGCTATTCATATTCATTTGGTTCTTATTGATCTGGACCAAGGCTGTTAGCGCTAATAGCTTAAGGTAGGGCCCTGGCTTCAGATGACTCTGAAATTGGGCCAGGGTGAGTCCTGTGGATTGGTATGTGCGCATGCTGGTGGGAGCAGGTACTCCATCTCACAAACAAGTATCCCTGTATCCCCACAGAGAGTCTATAGAAGAGCCCCCACGTTTGCTTGCACAGCTTCCTGGGGCCAGACAAAGTACTAGAAGAAAGACCAAGGGACCACTAATGGCCTCTGTCCCTGAAACCTCTTGTCTTATGAGTTCACCTCAGCGTTCTTGCCTGTGACAGGTAGGCTCTTCTGGGGTCAAGGAGCGATGGATGAGTTACGGTCATCTGCAGAGGAAGATGGAGATAGGTTACAGACAAGAGACGGGAAAAGGGTGCCTGCGGGCTGGGCTACAGGGCAGACTGCAAACTGGAGTGACTGCCCAGCTCTGGGAAATAGTTTCTTCTAAAAGCTTGAGATACAGGGCTCTGTTTCAGGAGTCACTTACGAGGAGAACGAGAATAAATTTTTGCTGGAAAGATGTAGGGAAGATGGAGGCAGAACTTGGCAACCACTGGATAGCCCTTCTCTCTGCCCTAGAAAGGAAGGACCCACTGGAGCAAGGCTGTGATGAGCTGGTGAGGCAGTTGCCTTGTGGGGCAGGGAGGGTTCTGGTAGCAGACTCCACAGTGTCTCTGAGGACCTCACTGTTCGGAGTCCTTGGGCTGCCCTGGCCTCATGTAACCCAAGGAGGGACTACTTGAGAGCCTCCCCTCCATTTTCCAGTTGCATGATGGGAGGGAGGGGGTCCAGAACTGGACTAGGGGATCCAAAGACCTCGGTTCAAGACCAGTTCCACCTGTTATCCACTGTTTCTCAGCTCCAGTTCTCTGATGCAAGCATAGGATCTTGTCCATGAGCTTGTGGACCAGCACTGGCTGGTAGTCAGGTGGGTCTAGGTAGCTGGTACAATGTCAGATAGATAATGAACCTGTCTGCCCCTGTCTGCTTCCGCTGATGTCACTCATCAAGCATTTTGGAGAGCCACAAGGACCTTCACTGGGGTCTAGTGTGGCTCTCACACGCAGCACTATCTGACAACTTCCTTTGGGAAAACTTTAAGACGTTTATTTACCGGGGGAGGGATGGTGCAATAGGGTGTGTAACAGAAGTCAGCTTGCAGGAGTCGGTGCTCCTCTTCAACTATGCATCCAGGGGATTGAACTCAGACACTAGACTTGGCAGCAAGCACCTTTAGCTCCTGAGCCATCTCACTGGCCCACAACTTCCTTTTATAAATGGGGAAACTGAGGCCCAGAGGATCTGTTAGGAATCTTCCCACAGTGCTGTGGCTGGTGGAAATCTTCTATGCAGGCCTTATGACCAGGCACTTGAGAAGGGATTCAAGTTTCTGCTGCTCAAGAAGCAGCCAGAGAGGTACAGTAATTTGAGGCTCACACAGCTGGCGAGAGAGATCTGATTCTGGCATCTCTGCCTCTGGCTTGCTTCTCCCTGTCCCTGGCTGGGTGCTCAGCTCTGGCCCTCCTTGGAGGCCATCGAACAATCCCGTCAGCAGATTCTGTCCCCTCACAGTCCCTCCCCCAGCAGCTGCACCAGGTTGGCAGTCGCCTGCGCTCCCTCCTCTCCTCTCTCCTCGTGTTGACACGCCACAACACATACGCGCACAGCTCTACCATTTGGCGTTAGTGATTGCTCCACAGTGGGTGAAATTGGCTTGAAATAAATGTCTCCTCTGCCTTCCCCTTGGGGTGATTTTATCCTCATCTACACTTCGTGGAGAGATCCGAAGGCTGCCAGGAGCCTGTGCTGTCTAGATATGTCCTTTCGGATGCAGAGATGTTTCCGGAGAGCCTGCAGAGGGGACTGCGGCGTTGCACACCCCAGCATCTTAGAGGCTCCATATGGCAGAGTTGAAAGTGATGAAGGGGATTGAGGAGAGGGCTCAGTACAGTAAAGTGCTTGCTGGCCAAGCATGAGGACAATTCCCAGGACCCGTGTTAAAAAGTAGTGGTCTCCGTTTATAATGCTTATGCCGGGGAGGCAGAGACAGGAGGATCCTGGAGCTCGCTGGTCAGTTGGGCTAGCTGAACTGGTCAGGTCTAGGTCTCAGTGAGAGACCCTGTCTCAAAAACAGGGCAGAGCACGTCTGAAGAATAACACAGTGGCACACATGTATAGACACCTACACTAAATGCTAAAATTAGGAAGGGCTGGGATCTAGAAAGGGACGAGATCCTACTTATTCCTGGGGCAGAAATGCAGGTTTTACCTTTGGGGGTGGGAACTGGCCCTTTCTACAATAAACCTCACATCCTCTGACAGCAGGGAAGATGATAAGGACTGTGGGCTTTGATATTGAACCCTATATTCACCGTTCATGGTCAGATCTCTGGCCAGTAATTGGCTTCTCTGCAACCAGCCCTAGGACTCAGGGTCAGGTACCAGCTCACCCTCCTTGGAGGCCTGCCATAGGACTACCCTGTATTTCCTTCCGTGGTTCCACAGGGCACCACTGATATAGGGCTGGGCTGTCAAAGAAAGTCTTTAGGCCAGGGGCGACACAAGCAAAGAATTCACGCAGGGCCAGCATGTTGGGTGTCCTCATCTACTGAGGCTGTGCTGAGGGTCGTTTGCCAGGCTCTTTTACTCTCACAGTCCTCCCTGCTTTCAAACCAGAGCTAAAGGCACTTTGAAATCTCAGCTGGGTCCAGAGTGTATCCATCCCTCGTACTCCAAGGTGTGCACTACCTGTTTCCCCGTGTGTCAAACCTCATCATGAGATAGCAGCCAGCGGGAAGCTGTGGGCACTGTGATTCAAATGCGAGCCTGGCTGACAGGGATCTCCTCTCAGCTAACGGGACAATGAAGCCCTGATGGGATCGTGTGGCTGGCCTGACCCTGTCCTCCGAGGTCTGACCTGGGATTTTCCTCAGTCATGTAGTAGCTCCCTTCTCTGTTCACATCTTGTGAGTGTGGAGGAGGCTTGAATACACAGAGATGGTCCCATTCCTCTTCTCTCTCCCCAACCTTCCCTTCTCTCTCTCTCTCTCTCTCTCTCTCTCTCTCTCTCTCTCTCTCTCTCTCTCTCTCTCACACACACACACACACACACACACACACACACACACACACACGTGCTCAAGGCTAAAATATGAAGACCTAAGCTGAGCTGAGTATACATGAACCCTGGGTTCAGCTCCCAGCACCACATCAACCAGAAATGGAGGTGCACACTTGTAGCCCAGCCCGTGGGAGGTGAAGGCAGGGGATCGGAGGGAGGCTCAGGGTCATTAGCTGACCATGGTAAGTCTGAAGTCAGCCTAGGCTATGTGAGAATAGCTCAAAACCAAACCAAAACCAAAAGGTGGAGGCCTCTCTGGGAGCAGAATGATGGTCGCGCAGGATGGGAGTCCCCAGCTCCTAACTTACCCACATCCCCTGAAGCCTTCATCCTGTCACCTGGAAGTAGAGATTATAATACCTTATAGCCTTTTCTCATCATCCACTAAACAGAGTTGTGGGGAAGATGATGTTCCAGCCTAGTGCCTTGCCTGGGGCAGGCTTTCAGGAGACACCCATCCCTCCTTAGCCCTGGTATTTGGTAGGGACACAGTGGCTGGGGTATATAGCTGGGATGTTCTTTGGCTCCATGGATGTCCAGGTTGGGTCTAATAAAGGTCATTCTTGGAGCTGGGACTGACCAGTGTCCACTTGAATTTGAACTTCCAGCTCTAGTTTTCTAGCTGGCTAACAGGGTTCCCACCCTCCTGCTCCCCACCACTGTCCCTGCCATTGTCTTTTTCTTCCCCATCTCTGCGCAGCTGAGGGGACCTGTGCCAGAGGCCTACCAGGGTTTAGCAAGCCTACCTCCTATCCTTCCTACCCCTCTGAGTCCCCATACGCCTTATGGCAGATTTAGAAATTCGTGGACATACCTTGGAATTAGACCACAGCGGAAGCAAGGGTTAGTCTTGGCGTGCGCTCCCCGTTTTCTACCTACTGGTGACTCAGCATTTTAAAGTTAATCCACGGATGTCTGGGGAAGGAGCAGAAAGCAACAGAGCAAAGCTGATGTTGGGTAGGGACCTGTCCCTGTATTAGCTTTTCCTTGAAGAGCTGCATGAATCTCTGCCTTTTTTGTGGAGCTGGAAGTTAAGCAGTTTTCTGTGGTTCTGGGACCAGCTTCCAAAAGTCTTTTTGTATGTAATCCCTTCTTTCCAGCATGAGTAAAATCCCTCTGGACATTTTGTATGATTTCAGGGTGAGACCTCCAGAGTGGGTACGAGAAGAGGGAAGTGGAGTGGAGTAAATGGAGGATCAACATGTTCTGGAAACTTCTCTTTTCTTCCCTCCCTCCCCTCCCTTGAGACAATCTCCATCCCATTCGGATGTTGACCTCTCAGTGCAGTGAAAGATGGCTTTGGACTTTTGATCCTCCTCTTCCCATATGTTGAGACGCGGGCTTGCGCCAGTGCACGTGGTTTTATGTGGTGCTGGGACTCAAACCCACAACAAACTACACTCCCAGCCCCTGGGCACTTCTTTTCAGAGAGGAAAAGAACTGTTCTGGACGATTCTGGGATGATGCATTATCTGGTGGGTCCTTGTGGACATGGCCAGCTTTCATTTAATGGAAGGTTCCAGTTAATTGGGGTAGGGTTTCAATTTTCTCTCCATCCTGATGCTCAGGGTGACCTGAGTCCTGCTCAGCCTGACTGGTGACCCAGCAGCTCAGGTCTCCCAACCTCCTGCTCATAACTCATCGTACCTCTTTGTGGGCCTAAACGCCTCCATTAGCATCATTCCATGGACCCCTCGGAAGGAACCACCTGACGTGTTGGGCTTTTTAATTTAGCACACAGCACACGTATATGCCCCTAGACAAAACACAATTGATTTATAATTCTCTTAATGGAAGCCAGGCTCTAGTCGCTCCAGAAATAGATCGTTACCTCTGCCACCTTCTGTAATTTTTTTCCTCCTATTTTTTTTTAACCCCGCCGTGGTCTGGAGATACATTTAATTTCAGCCTTTTCTCATCATCCACTAAGTGTCAGATATTTCTTTTCAGACCTTTAATTTATAATATGTTTGGTGACTTTCCCTTTATTAATTAATGTCCTTCCTGGGCACCCGTGACAAGGCCTTTGTATGATGCCCCTCTTACTGTAAGCAGGTGCTTTTAGCCTTAATGAACCATTTCCTGGAAAATACTGAAACAAACAAGGCCAGGAACACAATGACTCTGGGGCTTGTGCGCCATTCAGCAAATTAAACCTGGGGCAACAAGGGGCAGAGTGTCTGCCCCATGGAACACTCAAGTTCTAGAAGGTGAGAGAGCAGTTTCTCCTCTAGGAAACTTGAGCTCAGGGTCATTGTTCAGTCACAAATACCTCCAACAAGAGAGTAGCCTGAGCATAGGCCCAGGTCAGACAGCCAAGCTGGCCTCTGGTTTAGCCTTGGAATCATCTCTAGTTTCCACCGTGTGTCAGTGAGGCCTGTTGGACTTCTTCCTAGTCCTTTCTGTCCTTTCTAGAAAACCTGGTGCAGCCCAGGGAGGCAGCTCTTCACTGGGGACAGTCTTAGCCAACGCCTAGGATTGTCGGTGCTGGGTTCCTGGCCCCACTCCCCATGTGGAGAGCTGTGCCAGTGAGCAGCCTGAGCATGTGCTGGGGCCTGGAGTCACCTATTCGCAGGCCCCACTTCTACTCTTGTTTCCTTGACTTCTTGTCCTATGAACCAGTTTTTTAAATTAATTAATTTGAAAGATTTGTATAGAAATATACAAATATATTTGATATATTAAATATACCCCCTCTATAGTCTCGTTGCTCTCTTTTCTTGCCCCTCCCCTCTGCTAATCCCTTTTGTCTCCCTAGACAATTTTACTTCTACTGTGTATGAGCATATGCATGCATGTGTACTGTGTATGTGTGTGTGCATGCATGAGTACGTGTGTGTGCATGTGTGCGTGTGCGTGTGCATGTGCATGTGTGCGTGTGCGTGTGCGTGTGTGTGTGTGTGTGTGTGTGTGTGTGTGTAGACCAGAAGGCACTTTTGGCTGCCACTCACCATGTTTATTGGAGTCCATGGCAGGAGGCCATCCCTGCCTTTCCAGTGCTGGGAGTAAAAGTCTATGCCAGCATAGTTTGTTGGGGTTATTTATTTATTTATTTTTAAACGTGCTTCTGGATATCGAACTCAGGACCCTGTGCTTGCAGTCAAGTACATCACCAACTGAGTTCTTTCCTGGCCCTGTGTTTTATGTGCAGGGTGGGGGAGGTATGTGTATGTGTACAAGGGTGCATGGAGACCTGAGAAGGTGCCCGGCCCCACTGCTCTCCACACTATTTCTTAGAGAAGGTCTCTCTCTGAGCCCTGAGTTAGGCTGGTAGCCAGCCAGCTTCTGTCTCTACGCCTCCTACTTGAAGGCATATCAAAGAGTTCCCTGATAGCCCAGAATGGAGTATAACAAAGGTTTATTTATTTGGGGATAAACTCACAGTAAGGGTAGGGATCCACAGTCGTCTGTGTGCACTGGAAGCTGGGAACCGAATCCAGCAGAAATCCCCCCCCCTCCCGCCCCGCCGCTTTTTGTATATACGTCACAATAAAAGACTATTGGCTGAAGGAGTTCACACAACACCCACTCCCCATGGCAGTGAATTACAAGTAGATGCAACCTTCCATCCCTGGCATTTTATATGGGCTCTGGGGATTTGAACTCAGGCCCTCGTGCTTATACAGCAAGCTTTCTTACTTGCTGAGCCATTTCTCCAGTCCTTCACTCTACACATACATATGATCTTATATACCTATTTAAAATCTCTCCTCAGGGAGCAACCGATGGATGGGACCTCATGGAATTAAAGTTTCCATACCACAAAGGAAGCGGTTAGTCGGTGAAGAGACAGCCGGTGGGATGGAGGAAAGTCTTCACAAGTTAGATGTCTGACAGCAAAGAACTCAAGAAACAAACACACAGATACCAGGGCCAGTGAGATGGCTCATGGCTCAGGGGTAGAAACATGTTTGCTGTGCAAGTATTATGTCCTGAGTTCAACCCCTGGAATCCACAGTACAAGGGAAGAACCAACTCCCCAAAGTTGACCTCTGACCTCTCCATGTGTGCTGTGGCACATATGTGTCTACTCTGACTCTCGTCTCTGTCCCCCTATCTTTCTCTCTTACACTATTAATAATAGTAAATAAAATAAAAATGTAAACAAATTAAACAAGCAATCAATAAACAGATTGACAAAGTGAGCTGTTTTGTTACCCCATCCCCAGATGAAGAAGTTTGGGTTCCAGATGTTAGGAGACCCACCCAAGGCCACCCAGCTAGTGAGATGCAGAACTGGGGCTGGGGACCCAGGAGCCACCTGAGATTCTGGGCCTTATGGAGCTGGCTGTTGCCTTGGTGATGGTGAAGTGCCCAGCAGGGCTGACCTGGCCAGGCTCTGAGCCAGAAATCCTCAGCATGGGGAACAAAGGGCTGCAATATATTTCTTTTAAAATCCGAATACCTGATCCACGGGTTATCCTGAATAGAACCGACAAAAATCTACATTAACCATCCATTTTTTCCATTCATCTGATCATTTGGGGGCTTTGAAATAGCATAATGTTCTTAATCACGGCCCAGATGTGCGCACTGAGAAGACTTGGGCCATCCATTGGAGGTGGTGTGCTCCCCCAGCAAACGGCCTCAAGGCCTCCTGGGGCGCTCCATAAAGGGGCTGCAGTCCCTCAGGACTGCTGAGTGGGGTATCTCCTCCGGCCAGTTCGCATGCCGGGGCCACTCTGCAGGAACGTGGTGCTGCTCTCTGTGCTCTGTGTCCCTCCCCACCCCACCGTGTTCCCCACATCACGATCCGTCAGGGTCATCTTCCAGCCGCGTCAGTCAGTGGACGGTGAATTCTTTTACATATCTTTGCTACCCCAATGCCTGTGATGATCATGCTAAATGTCGGACACCACCATAATACAACAATGCTTAGGAAGCACACGCCTCGTCTTCCCGCTCCCTCCTCCATGTGATGACCCTACAAAGCATTGCCTGTCGCTTCTAGATCTTTCTGCTTCTCTCCATACATGTGCAAGTTTTCTTCTTCTTTTTTTTTTTTTTTTTTTTTTTTTTTTTTTTTTTTTTTTTTTTTTTTTTTTTTTTTTTTGTTTTTGAGTTCTATGCCTCCCAGATTGATCTCAGATCTCTGGGCTCCTGTGATCCTCCTGCCTCAGCCACCCCTCCTACCAAATGCTAGAACCACAGGTGTGTACCATCACACACATTTTTCACCCTTGGGTCCAATACTCGCACTGTGTGAGTGGGCTTGCTGGAGGTGACTTACGGAGGCCCCTGTGGGTACTGCAATTTACGTTGCTCCAGGGCTACACCTCTTTAAGACTGGTTTTTTTTTTTCCTGCCTTTGGCCTTGATCAGTAGGGATGCCAGGCTTTGGAACACCGATCAGAGCAAAGGGTCCGATTTCCCACTGTCCTTGCCCCAGGCTTCTTGCCGGGAAACACATTGGTGCTTTGAGCCAGCCTCTTCCAGAGGGCCCTGCCTTTGCCAGCGTGTCCACGTACATGCAGCAGGTGTTTGGGCTTTGGAGCTGGGCCATGCTGGAGTCACCCCAGGGTTCACTGTGTCTCAGTGGACGGACGAAGGATGGAGCTCACCTTGTAGCTGTTGTTAGGATCAACCCTGACCAGCCCCACCTTTGCCCAGCTGAGCACAGGTGCTCCAGCAAGAGATTTTCCCATCCACAATTTTTCTTCTTCTGGCTTCTTAGAAACCCTGGAAGCCAAAATTACAGAGCTGAAAGGGTCTCAGAGGTGGAGGCTATGTGTTGTGAGCAAATGAATATTTCATTGAACATCTCTGGGCAGAACCTGCTCTCACTATGTAGCTTTCGGAGCATCGTGATGTTAGTGGCATAGTCCATGGAAAACATGAACCCTGGCCTGGGATTTGGTTCAGTTGTTTGGATGCTTGCCCAGCATGCGCAAAGCGCTATGTTCCATTCATACTCGTAATCACAGAACTGAAGGCAAAGGGAATGAAAATTGAAAGTTGTGAGGTCAGCCTGGGCTACCTGATGCCCTATCTAAAAAAAAGGAGGAGAGGATGGGGGTGTTGGGGGGTGCAGGCAGTGGTTTTCCCTGGGTTATGTAGTCCTTTGGCTGATAGGTTTTGAACTCATCCCTGCTGACTCCTGTTCTTTATGTGAACCCTCCCCTCCTGGGGCATAAAGTGTTGGGAAGCAGATGCTGCTCGGTGTCCTTGGGTCAGTTTTGACACCCTATGGCTTGCTGTCCAGATGATATAGTCACATCTTGGAGACACATGGATGGCTCTCGAGGACCCAATGCCTCAGTCCCTCAGTCCACTGGTTACATCTTGTCGTTTGAGAAGTTTTTCTGAGAAGTTTGAGAAGTGAACAGGAATGGAATCTGACCCACCAGGATGACCCTATTCCCTGGATGTCTATAGCATGACTGGGAGGTTTGGAGGATGGAGCTATGATTTGGTACCTGGGCACTAGGGACTCCTATGGTTCTTAGAACCTGGCAGCTGAAAAGCAGCAGACACAGTGGGCAGGCGCGCAGGGAATGAGGGGAGTAGCTGGACTGGTTGAGTGTGCCCTGATTTGCAAAGAAATGGAAAGATGGAGATAATTGCTTTGTGAGAAATAGGATGGTCTGAGAACACAGATAAGTTTCTGCCTTCATCTTCGCAGGGCTGGAGGCCATGGGTAGATATGAGGCTGCCTGCTCGGGAGTGGGGAGCACGGAGTTGGGGGCGGGAGGAATCCAGAGCTGTTGGAATGGGGCAGGAGGCCAGCACTTGATTAGTTTGGAGATGTCTCCTCAGTCCCATGGGTGTGCTACGCTCTCTTTCCAGCCTGGCTGATGTCAGGGCTACTTGCGTTTGGCAGGGCAGGGGATGAAGGGGACAGGGCAGTCTTCCGATCCTGATGAATGGTCCTTGGCAGCCTCCCTAGTGTCATTCTTGAGATTTGCAGTGTGAGGCTTCCTAGGCAAGGGGAAAACAGGATTTATCAGGGTGGTGGAGCCCAGCTTCAGAGGAAGACATTTAACATGTCTGGGGAGGGGACTGCAAGGCCCTCTGATTTATCCTGAGGGGCAGGCACCTATCAGGGCTGCCGCATTGGCACGGGGACTCTGCACTCCTGTGGTCAAGGGAACACTCTCACTCTTTTGGAGATTAGGAGATGTGGATTTATTTTTAAAGGTTTGGTTTTATTTATTTGTTTTTGTATAGGGATATTAGAAAGCTATCAACATAAAGTCAGCCCCTGGTGGGATTACTAGGGGCAGGGGGCTTCCTCAGGGCAAAGACAGAGCCTCTTAGTGTTGGACTGCGGAGGCTAACGGTGGCCCCTCCTTTCCTCTCTAGTCTCCTGCTGATCAGACCCCAGTGAGTCTGGAAAACAGAGCAAGGTCTGGGGATGGTGAAGCAACTGAGAACAGGGCCAGGGAAAGGGAGAGGGGTGGCCAGACTGGACAGTCACCTCGGCGTTGGCCTCCTGTGTACAAACTTGGCTTTTCTGCTTTATTCAGAAGACAGCAGAAGTGTGTGTATGCCCTATAAATAGAAGCTAGAGTTCTCTCCGCACCCACATGCTGCGAGGGATGTGAGGTGCGTGCACAATCAGCCCCAGCTTCTGCCGCCCTTGGTCCTGAAAGTGCCTTTTCATGGGCCGCTCAGGAGGTCGTTCGTCCTCATTTGCAGTGGGAGCTATTGACCAGCCTTCAATGCCTGCCTTGTGTCGCCTCCCCCGGCAGGCAAGTGCCGGTGCTGACGGGGAGGCCCAGACAGAGGGCTCTGAATCACACTCAGGATGTCACGGGTGCCCACGATAACCGATGCCAACAGACTGGTGTTCCTGTGTGCTCCTCATAGAATGACATGGGATGAGTGGTATCTTCTGTCAGATGAGACAGGTGCATGTTTTTAAGGCTTGGGGTGAGTGAAGGAGGAGGCTGACTGTAGACTGAGTTAAGTTGTTGATGACCTGAGATGACCTGAGAATCCCTCTCAATGCAGGCAGTGCTTTGTGGCCTGGAAACACAGATGTGAAGGCAGCAGACGGAAACGCCTGCCCTGGATGTTCTGCTGGTATGGGGCAAGGGCAAGGGTTTGTGAAAAGATAAATAAGACTGGATTTTAGGGCTAGAGATAATGAGGAGGCTGTGTCTGGGTGGTAGTTACAGAACAGCTTTGGAGGAGTGACTTCTGTAGGGAACCCAAATGCATGGGTCCGTGCTGTCCCTGTCCTATCCAGGACCCAGGGCAAGCACTGTGAGCCTTCGTACACCATGTTCTAGTTAACATCAGTTGTCAACTTGATAAAGCCTAGAATTACTTTCTAAAAAGGATTCTCAGTTGAGTAATTGTGTTTATCAGGTTCATCTCCTGGGGACTTTTTTAGCTATTAGTAGATAGGAGACTCAGTCCACTGTGGGAGGCGCCATTCCCTGAGTCTGTATAAGGAAGCTAGCTGAGCACAAACCTGAGTAAGTTAGCAAGCAACGTTCCTTCAGGAATATATCCTCCTTTTGTTCGTGCCCTCACTTCCCTCAATGAGATGTAAGTGAAATAAACCCTTTTCTCTAAGGTGCCCACAGTGATTTATCAAGTAACAGAAAACAAACTAGGGCACATGCTTTTCCCAGTGTCTCTGCATGCATGCAGTCATTATACTCCAACCCCTTTGATGTAGTAGAAGAAGCCTTTCAAGGTCCATAAACTAGTGCTGGTGAGTAGCTCAGTTGGTAGGGTGTCTGCCTAGCATACCAGAGGCCTTGGGTTCAATCCCAGTCACTACCTAAACCAAGTAGTCCCAGTCACTGTGGAAGTAGAAGCAGGAGGATCATGAGTTTGGGGGGGTCCATAAAATGGGGTCTGACTGCTGCCACCGCTGATGCCAATGCAAATTGGTTAAGAAAGCAGAACTCATTGGAAGGGACACAGAGAGGAGGAGGGTCTAGGGACATGGCTCTGGCTTCAGTGTATGAGATTTTAGCACCTTCAGAATAAGGCAGGTAGGAGAGATGAAGCAGGCTGTAGGAGTTTTGTGCGGATGAATTTGTAGCAACAGGTCCTTGGGCCATCTGTCTATCTCCTCTCTGTCCCAGTTTCTGCACATTGGCTAAGAGAGCCCCTGGTGCCTGGCCAGGTGTGGGACAGTCTGGACTCTACAGGTGCTGGCCTGAGTCAAACTAAAGATAGAACAGAGGCGTCCTGAGGATGCCAACATGGCTAAAATTGGCTCAATCTGCATGGGCAACCTAGGCCAGACAGACCTCCCTGGGTAGGGATGAGGGGTTCCTTTGCTACATGGTCCATGTTTTGGTCTTGTTCTCTGTGTATTTCTATCTCTGTTTCTCTCTAAGAGCTTCATATATTTTTGGCTGACCTTGAATTTAATATGTTGTTGAAGATGACCTTGAACCTCTGATCTTCTGCCTTTACTTCCTGAATGCTGGCATTAGCACCACCGTGTTCAATCTGTGTGGTGCTGGGGGGTGAGTCTAGTTCTTGAGACACGATAAGCAGACACTCCACAGACCTAGGCACATCCCTTGCCCAAGATCAGTGTCTCTTAAGATACCCAGTGGCAACCTAGAAGGTCCTGAAGTGTTGGAGCAAACCATGAACTGGCATGATTCAGGCCTCCTGGTCAACTTGACCTTGAATAATAGAAGCGAAGTCTCTCACACTGGGGTCATAAGGCGCTCTGCTCACCCAGCTGACTGCCACTAGAAAGGTCTCTCCCTCCTTAGGTCCTTTCAGAGCCTAATTTGTGCTGATCCACCCTGCACCGTGGCTCCTGCTGGTAAAGACTCAGCAGGCGGCTGAGATTATCCACTTACCTGAGACATTTCTGTCACATTCTCAGAGGACTCTACTATGCCCGTAAGCTATGAAACACTCCCCAACACTTCCATTCGCCCACTGTGCAAGCTCCTCCCTCCTGGCTCTTCCAGTGCCACCTGCTGCATCCGCCTCCACACCCCAGTGTGTGCGCCTGCCTCCACTTTTCAGTGCTCTACCCGTCCCAAGTCTGGTTTACTCCACTCAGGCTTTCCCAGGTCCTCTACTTGCTGCTTTCCATCTTGTTAGTGGGCCTCAGCCAACTCGTGAGGTTTCTTTGGGTTTTCAGGCATAGGCAGGTGCTATAGGGGTCTTCTTTAATGTAAGCCATGGCAGGGACATGAACTGATTAGACCCCACTGGCAGGTGTGAGTCACACCACCTGGCTACCTCCCTGTCTCTCCATTCATCAGAGACAATGCTTCCCACACTCCGAAGCAGGAGGGGTTCCCTAACTCTGCAACCCAGCTCCTCTCTCTCTGCCTCTTAGCATGCAGGGAGAAGGGACAGAGGGAAGAAGCCAGCTGACTTATTTACAGACTCTCCCTCGGAAATGATCCTGGGGCATTTTCTTATTTAATTATTAATGTCCCCATGGTGCCTGATACGTTACCCTCTGTCACTCCAAATGGAGTCATCTAATAACCACAGTGGCAGGATTGATTATCCCTTGGTCATCTCATAAGCATATGTCTTTGGTTCAGGTGCTCCCCGAGAGCTCCTGGGAAGTCCCACTGAAGTGACTGGGCAGGAGTTGTTCTCGCACTGTGACAGGTTTTTTTTCCTGGCTGCTTTTCTGACTTCTCAACTGAAGTGTCAGAGATAAGGTGATATTGTTTGAGAGTCGGTGCTTGAAGCAGAGGGAGGGCTCTCTCTCCCACCACTAATTGCTTACAACACATCAGAAAGATAAAGGACACTTACTAGGATGATAGCAAGGAAGGCAGGTGACCACACTGGAGCGTGGGGCCTCTGCTGTCACTGTCCGGGGGCTAAATGGGACGTTATCAATGGTCCTGACCTTTGTCAAACCCTGCTGGGTAGTAGATGGTGCTGAAGATGAAGAGCAGGCTGAGGGAGAGGTGGAGCAGGAGGGAGGAAGCCTCGCCTGACAAAAAGAGAAGAGAGAGAGAGAGGGAGAGAGACAGTCTTTCTGTCTGTCTGTGTCTGTGTACAGGATCACATACCCATATGTTCAGAGAGGCCAGAAGAGGACATCAGACATCCTGTTCTGACTCTCCACCTTATCCTCTTGATTCAGAGTCTCTTGGCAAATCGAGAACTAGACTTGCAACCATCAAGCCTCAGTGATCCCCCTGTCTCCACCCCTCCTCGTGCAGGGGTCCTAGTGCTGTAGTCGCACCTGGTGCTGGGATCCAAACTTAGGACCTCACACTTATGCAGCAAGCAGTCTCACTAAGCTATCACTGTAGGGTCTTGATTGATTGACTGGCTGACTGGCTGGTCGGTTTTAGTGCCAGAAATGGAACGCAGGGTCTTGCACACATGACGCAATTGATGCACTATTGAGCCATACCCACCACCCAAGATACATCTCAGGCTTGGCCAGGTTCCAGGAAGAGTCTGAGTGTTAGGGGGTCTGAGATGCATCATCATTGTACTCCTAATGTCGGACATCCTTCTCTCTCTATTCCTACCAGAACTGGACATGGCCCTGGGTAGAGACTTGACATTTCAGGCCTCAGACTTTCAGTCTGAGTACACCATCCATCTCTTCTTCCAGTGTGCCCATCCAGACAACTATTACCTTCTCTGCCATGGTCAGTCTCCAGTGACTCCTGCCAGTTAAGAGTCCCCTACACTGAGCCATTCAGACCCAACAAGGCAAGAAAAGCTCTAATGAAGACTTTGTTGTTACTGTGTTTTTCAAGACAGAGTTTCTCTATGTAGCCCCAGCTGTCTAGAAATTAGCTCTGTAGACCAAGCTGGCCTAAAACTCAGAGATCCACCTGCCTCTGCCTCCCAAGTGCTTTGATTAAAGGCGTGTGCCACCACTCCCAGCTTAGCGAAGACTTCTTCAGAACTTTCTTATGATGGCTATGATCCAAGTAACCCTTCCATTCACTGTGGGTCCCCAGGAGCCAGAGGATCCATCTCCTTTCGTCTTGGGCCCACTCCTTTGATAGCCAAAGCCTTCTAAGTTTAAAGGTGCCATCTCAGGTCCTTTGGAGGAGGATGCTGAAGCTAACAGAACCTGTCCAAGCATACAGTAGGGCCACATGAGATACAGGGACAAGACACTCTATAGTGGTCATTCAAGACTCACTCACCTTCCTGAGTTCTGTGTGTGTCATTCATTCCTCCCAGAGATGTCCAGCCCAGACCTTCATGGAAAAAGATGTTCCCATCCCTCCTGACTGTCCAACTCTCCCCAGCACTAGGTGTCCCATTCTGAATCTACTTGAATCTCCTAGTGGAGAACAGAGTGGTAGGATATATGGCTGACACTGGCCGTCACCCTCAAGCCATGCTGTGTGGACTCTAGGCTGTGTGTGGTGGTTGCTGAGTCTCGGCTGCTAAACCAGGGAGGGCAGAGGATGGGACTAGGAGAGTAGCTGCTCTTCTTGGACTCTGCCAATTTAGAGAGAAGCGGCAGGGTCACCCTTCCTGCCCCCAAGGGGTCTGCAGATGCCCTTGATCTCTGGCTAAATCTGCACTCAGCTGTGTGATTACCAGAATGTATGGAGACAGTACAGCCTCATTAGTTATTAATTTAGAACCCATGGTTACACAGAATTTGTGATGATTTGCTTGTAGTTGGGGGGGGGGGTTTCTAAAGAAAGGATTCAACTAGAAATGCCTGAGGTGGGAGCAGAACAGTTAAGCGTCTCGGAGAAGAGGTCGCATGGAGTACCATGTCTGGAGAAGTGTGTAAACACACGCCATTCTTGTTTGTCTCCCAAGGAGGATAAATGGCCCTCATCTAAGAATGTAGGGCCTGTGGGCTAGCTACCCAACCATTTCAAATCTGGGGACTGATTTCCAATGTCAAAATGTTTTCCAGACACCCTCAGCCCTGCTTAATGGAAATTGTATTTCTCTTAGTGTCAGTGGTTGAAAAGAAAAGCTGCCCTGGATTCATTAAAACCTTTAAATAAATCATAACAGCACCTCTGCCGTTGGTCACGGTGTTGGGTCAGCTCACAGCGGACGCTGGGGCTCATGGGGTCCAGCCCCTTTGACGTGTCCTCACTGCCCTGTGTCTCCAAGGTCAGTGGCCTATCAGGTGGGAACATTTAGACTAGAAGGCATTCTCTAGAGCTGCAGAGTAGGAGTGTAAGGTCTTGGAGAGGAAGAAGCTGTAGTGTAAGGGGCATAAGGTCTTGGAGAGTAAGGCCAGGGGCCACTTATCCCTGGCCCCGCCCCCCACATGGCTCACCCTCCTTCCTCCTTAAGCAGCTCTGTATTGGGGATCTCTCACTTAGGAGACAAGGGAGTTGGAACTGTGTAACCGTTCAGTGATACTTCAGGGGCCTTGATACCTGGCCCATCACTTCCTTAAAGCCCTGTGATACAACTGTCCCAGCCCCTTTTCCCACAGTGGGAGTGCTATTTGGTGGCACCAAGGAACCGGTATCCTGGAGGAGGAAAGAGAAGCAGAGGCCTAGTGTTCCGGGTGGCTGGTGCCCAGCGTGCTCAGAAGCACTGTCCCCAGTTCAGTGTCCCCCTGGGCCACGCAGTTATGTTACTTCTCTTTCTTAGCATAGGAGGAGCAGGAGGTAATGGGATTGATTACCCAGCCTTACCAGATGAGGAGGAGGGGGAGGGAAGAGCCTTGGCTCTACAATGGCCAGATCTGCGTTTCTGTATCAAGGATAGACTTGGGGCTGGGGGACAGGGGGGTGTGCTCTGAACATGGAGAAACTTTAGCCTATGTATTGCCTGTGGGCCTCTTCCTGGGTAGATCTTGGACCCGTGACTCAAGATTCCCCCCTTCAGTTACTCAGAGCTGTCTCCACGTTAGTCAATGATGTGAAATCCCACGCTCATTACCGTGTGGCCGCTGTGGGAATCCCGGCCTGTTTAGTGTCTCTTCATCCGCTTTGAGGGAGGACCGGTCTTAGCACCAAACAGAGGCTGCAACACTAAGTCTGAGTAAGCCGCTTTCTTTTCTGTTCTCCCACACAGGGCCTGATGGCGCCATCCACGGTGGGCCTCCTTGTCATCTCCCTTCTGCAAGCCGCCCTCACTCTGAACCCTGAGGACCCCAATGTGTGTAGCCACTGGGAGAGGTAAGCTGGCGTTCCCTGGAGGGCTCTGTCTGGGTGTGGTACTATGGAGAAATACCAGAGGCAGGAGAGGCAGCAGCTGGCTGTGGAAGGCCTGACGTCCAACAAGGAGGTGAAGACAGGTCAGGGCAGCTCAGACTGAAGGACAGGGTAAAGCAAGGTGGATTTCTGAAACCCAGGGCCATGGGAGGACAAGGTGGTGGCATGTGGACAGCAGGTGACCACACCCGGTTGGGCTGTCCTGCCCTTTCCTCCTTGGCATCCTGTACTAGAGACTGTTCTCATGCTATGACGGAACATCTGACAAATACGGCTGAGAAAAGGCAGGGTTATTTTGACTCACGGTTTGAGGGTACAGAGCACCGTGCAGGGAAAGCGCAGTGGCAGGAGTGTGAGGTGGCTGCTCACACCCGGCAGTGGCTCACACACGGCAGCGGCTCACACTCAGGAAGCAGAGAGATAAAACACTTGTGCTCACTTCTCTCTCTCCTTTCTATTCAGCTCAGAACCCCAGCCCGTGGGGTTGCCCCCCTTTAGGTAGAGTCTTCCAACCTCAGTTAACCCAGTCTAGAAACTCCCCACAAATGGAGGTTTTCCTTCTAGATGACTAGTTTGCCTTCTAGGTTTGCCTCTAGTTCTGGCAAAGTTGGCAATCAATCAGTATCAGCTACCACACACCCATTTACAGACGAGGGAGTAGAGGCCTGGGGAGTCCTGTCTCTGTCTACAGCCAGAGTGGTGGCAAGAGGAGGTATGGATTGTGGTCCTAGGTGTCTTATCTTGAACTCTGGGATGTCGGTCATAGTCTCTTAGGACTGGCAGCAACGGCAGAATGGAGGAACAGCCAGGGCCTGCCAGGAGGTGATGGGGAGCTTCCGGTTTTGGTTTGATCAGGGCAGGAGTGGCAGGGCCAGATGAGGCTAGCTCAGGCAGGGTGGCAGGACCACGGCAGGGGAGCCTGTCGCATATAGGCTGCAGTAGTGAATACTAGCGTCTAGGCTGGGTCCCTGCAGATGGGTCTGACTTTGAAGCCCAAGGTTAAAGTATTGATTTTGGTGAGCAGAAAGACAGTGACCAGAGACCCAATCAGGAAAAACTGAATTAAACCCTGGAATTGATTGGCCATGCTGACCAGGATGACTCTGCCACTTAGACACTAATAAATCAAATGAGTAAAATTAAGATGGAGACCCGATGGGGGAAATGGATGGTGGAGGAGGGAAGGCAAGATAGGCCCATGAGGATGGATGGGCAGTCTCTGGGCAGAGAGAAACATCTCGTCGAGGCAAGACAGGGCACTGGGGTAGCCTAGACACCCGTAGGCCAAGAAGACTGGGGGGAAGAAGAGGGACAGTGCCTGCTCCCGTGTGTTGTCTGGTGGCTGGATGTCCTGTGCAGAGTTGTGATGACATCAAGGCTAAAGCAAAGAGTATTTCTGTGGTGCCCTGAAAAGAATGTAAAAAATCTGTAAAGTCTTCAGGGTGGATTTTTCTACCTGCCAGCTGTGCTCCTTGGGGGAGCCTCTGAACAACTGTGATCCCACAACCAGGTCTATCCAGCAAGGCAAGTAAACATTCTCACCTCACAGGCTCATGGGAGGAGCAAGGGAGCCAGGTTGGTGAAAGTGCTTGGCAGTCATTGTTTTCACATTGACAACATTGGCTCAGGACGGGGTCGTTATCAACTCAGGCCCAGAGACTTACTAGGGTGCGTGAGCGCAGGCTCTGGAGCCCAGGCCAGGGACTCAGATTCAGTGTTCTGTGTTCCATCTTTCTCACTTTCCCTTTCCTTCCTGGTTGGTGATTCTTAGCCTTTGCTTCCCAGTGTTCAGGGAGCCTCACTGAGTCTGTGGTTGGGGCCTTCTTCCCCAGAGAAGCTGTCCATCATCAGCCAGGCAAGACTGATACAGTAGCCAGGTTCTAGGATTCCTGCTGCCTCTTTGGTCATCCATGTCTTCTTCCAAGACCAAGAAAGAGTCTTGGTCTCTTTCTCTCTCTCTTAGGGAGAGCCATCCCTTATAACAGGACCCATGATGAATCTATTCAAACTTGAAGTGAAACTCTACTTGTCTCCCTGCCCAGAGTGAACAAGGTTGGAACGGGAAAACATTGGGAGCGAGCTGATTCTTGGGTGGCTGCAGCTCTCAGCTCAGGCCATGGCCCACATGAGAGAGCAGGGAACCACCCAGGAGTGAAACCCAGGTTTCTTCCCTCTACCCCTGGGAAGGAGGCTGTGATTCCTTCTTCTTGGATCTTCCAGCCAAGATTCCCTGATACTGTGTTTAGATGTATCTAGTCTGTTCCCCTCCATAAACACACCCCGGTCCTCAGAGTACTTGGGGATACTTTCTCAGCTGGATTAGCCCCTCTGGAAGACTCCTTGTTGATTATGTCCCTCTACCCCACAACACCGCCCTTCTCCCCTGCTCCCCCGTGTGCAGCTGGTAAATCCTGGTGCTATGTGATGGATTAGCCCCTCATTAGCATGTTGGCAAGTGAGCAGTGTTAAACTACCCAGCTGTGAAAGCAGGACATACACTGCAGGTTGGAGACTTGGCACGGGTACAAGGCCCTCTTGCTGGACTTGCTCAGTCCTGGGGATCCTACAAAGCTAAGTCCACCCCCATGACATCAACAGGCCCCCCACCTGCCACCTTGGGGACTGGCTCCTTTGCCTCAGTCAGCACTGGAATAGCAAGCTGAACCCCCAAGTGAACAAAGGTGGGGAGCCCATTCTGTAGCAGGACTTGCTCCCTGCCCCCAGCATGGTAAGAAGGAATCATTCCATGCCTATCACAGGAGGAAAATCATTGTGTGTCACACTGATGAAGGCTAGCATCTATTAAGCACTTCCTACGTATCTAGTAAGCATTTTTACTGCTTTTTTCCATCAAGAGGTACAGATTACTGTCCCTGTCCTTTAATTCTCACTGTAATCCAAGTCCCATGTATTTGTCACAGATTTTCAAATGAGGACATGGAGGCTTATGGGAGTTCAATGACATATTTAAGGACATGCTAGTGAGTGATAGGCCCCACACAGGCCTCCAGGCCCAGGCTCTGGCTCATTCATTTGCCTTCTAAGAGACAGCCTTGCAAAATGCAGCATGGTGCAGTGGGATTTTAGAAAATCTGTGCTGACCTGCCTGTTTCCTAACACCTAACAGGGATGTGGGCCATGCCTGCCTAGACTTATATGTCTGGACCACATCTCCCAGGTACCCACCCCCAGAGACGTCATTACCATCCTGATTGTCAGAACTCGCCACTTGCCTGGGTCTGAGCACTGCTGACCATTCCTGGCCTGCTTGCAGAGCTCCAGACCTCTAGTCTCACAGGCATCAGGGAGCAGACTGTGGTCCCACTGCATCCAGCCCTCTTGTAAATGAAACAACAGTTTCCTCAGGCGAAGCAGATGGACTTTTACAGCCTGAGCCTGGCCATCTGGCCCAGGTCAGTGGGCCTTCTGGGGAAAACATGGAATACCAGTCTACGTGACAATTAATTCCTGACACGCTCTCCAGCCTGCCCAGGAGGTGTGTGCCGCACATAGGCAGACATGCGTCAGTAGTGCCACTTCATGTCACCTCGCCAGAACAGACTTCATGTGGCTTCCGCCTGCTGGTCCAGGTTTCAGCTAGTAGGCAGGATGACAATGACTGCTTCCCTAGGAAGATCTGGAGACACGCACTCTATGTAGCCCCAGCCATGCAAGAGATACAGTAGACGAGAAGGTCTCTGGGAGAACTAGGGGAAGTTGCTTAGACTGTGATGCTGTGTCCTTATCTTTCAAAGTCAGATTAATTCTTCTACCCTCCTAAGAGAGCCAGGAAGAGGCTGTTGGTCAAGTGTTGGCCTAGAAAGCACAAGGACCCAAGTTTGAGCTCCCAGAACCCACATTAAACAAACAAGCTAGACATGGTGATGAATTCTTGGAATCCCAGTGGTGGGGAGACAGAGATAGGTGGACCCCTGGGTCTCACTGTGGCCACCTTAGTCTATTCTGCAAGTTCCCAGTCAGTAAGAGTCCCTGTCTCATAACGCAAAATGGCAGGCATTTGAGAGACAACAGCCAAGGTTGTTTGTTCTTGGGCCACCCCACACATGCACACATACAAGCACACCTGTACACTCATGTACTCCTGTACACAAACACATAGAAAAGAATGGAATTAAAGGGATTATCATGGGGACATTCAATACTGGTACAGCTGAGCAAGCTGCCTCTCCTAGCTTCAGTTTCTTCATGTATGCAGTGGGGCCATTGATACAATTGTTTTAAAGAGCATCTCCCATACACACTCGTTAAAGACAATGAGAATGCGAACAAACACACCATCATTATTACTTTAGAGAGATGATCTTGTATGTTGCCCAGGCTGGCTCCTGATTCAGCAAATTCTCTAGCTTCTATGCTTGAGGCTGTATGGTGCATACCAACATACCTGGATATTTTTGACCTGTGGAATCTGCCTTCTAGAACCATACAGAATAAACCTAAACCTTCCTCTGCTTACTATCTGATAAGGGAAGCAGAATTTTAAAAAAATTTGCTTGGGTCAAAAGTTAGTAAGGTTATGGTTTAGTTTCTTTTCCTATTAAAGTAATAAAATATCCAGACAAAAGCAACTTATGAGAGAAAAGATTTGTGTTGGCTCGCAGTCCGCATGGTGGCAAAGTCACAGTAGGAGTTGACCATATCCTATCCACAGTCAGGAAGCCGAGGACAATAGCCACATGCTGCTACTCAACTCACTCTTTCCTTTTTATACACTTAGTTCAGGATTCCAACCCAGGGAATGGTTCCCCCACAGTGGGCAGGCCTTCTCCCCCATTCACTGGGATACCGTGTGCCCTGCATGTGTGCTCAGAGGCACGGCCTCCTGCTAATTTCTAGCTTCTGTTGAGTTGACAATTAATGCTAGCCAGCACAGATATGACCTAGGGTCATGGCTGAGATCCAGGGCAGGAGTCTGGGAGCTGGGAGGGGAGGTCAGAGCTGGATCCTGGTCTTGGGACTGTGGGCTGGGCAAGTCTGAGAGGGGAGGTTGTCCTGGCATGGGCTTGGCCTTCACTGACTATGGCTTCCATCTTGTCTGGCTGTCAGCTATGCCGTGACTGTGCAGGAGTCTTACGCACACCCCTTTGATCAGATCTACTACACACGATGCGCAGATATACTCAACTGGTTCAAGTGCACTCGGCATCGGTAAGCCCTCCCCAGGGGATAGGATGGGGTGGTAGATACCTGGCTCTCTAGCTTGTTACTGAGAGACCATGGGGCAGGCTTGTGCATGGCCCATACTGTGTTCCTGGAATTCTCTAATGCTGGTAGTCTGAGACGCTATGAGCTGCGTTCTTTCTGACTAGAAGCGATGAACTTCATAACCTGCAAGCAAAGAATCCTCAACCAGCAACATGGAAAGTTGGTGGATGAACACCCCAACTTCCCCACCAAGAGGGGAGGGTACAACTGTGAGGCATTTCTGGTCTGTACCCCATCAATTCCAGGATAGAGCGCCTTGTGTACAGTAGTCACCCGCTTAGTAACACATCCTTAGCCGGCTGCTTTGATGCTCCCTTCTGACCTCTCTGGGGAGTCCCCTGCCTGTGACTCTTGCCAGAGGCAGGGGCAGGAGTTGGCACTGGTCTTGCCCTGAACCCTGGGATTCAATACCGAGTTTGTTCCAAAGTGTGGTTCCATTGTCTCAGGGGACTATACAGCCTTCCATTGCCCCGGGGCTGGGTGAGTGAGCGGCTGCTTATTAAAATAGGCTGTGTTCCTGGAACGTGAATGATTTTGCTAAATTATTAAGCTCTGTGGAGCTTTTCCGATGACCTGGAGTGGGCATGCTGACAGCGGCATCATCAGTCTGCGGGGTGTAGTAGCTTGGTCCAGCATCTTCCCCAGAGCAGCCTGGCCCCAGGCTGCACCTGCCCTGCTTCCTACACTGGGAGCATACAAGGCTGGGGGAGCCAGAAGCAGTGGCGGCCTTTCTCCTGGCAGGTGTCAGTGGTGCAGGGTTTAACTCCCAATGGGAGACTTGGGAATCATCTCATGTGGCAGGGAGACTGGCCAGTGACTTCTGTGTCAACCCAGAATAACTCACTCACTCTCTCTCTCTTTCTCTCTCTCTCTCTCTCTCTCTCTCTCTCTCTCTCTCTCTCTTTCTCCCTCTCTCCCTTCCTCCCTCCCTCTCTCTGTCTGTCTCTGTCTCTGTCTCTGTCTCTGTCTCTGTCTCTGTCTCTGTCTCTCTCTCTCTCTCTCTCACACACACACACACACACACACACACACACACACACCCCTTCCAGGCCAGGCCAGGAACTGCCTTCCTGTGTGTAGGGAAGTAGCTTCCTGAGAGGCCAGCTTACCCATTATGGGTTTTTGACAAAGTAGAATGACCTTAGCTTAATGCATTCCCAAATATCACAGATTTCCCATGAGGCCCTCATTGTCGTTTGTCATGAGGTGAGAATTTTAAAGATTTGGGAGGGTTGTCCGGGCTGCAGCTGAAGGAGTAGCCTCCCAACCTGGCCCAGAACGCTGTGTGAAAGCAGGCTGAAGGGATCTCAGCACCGCTGTTCTTCACAGAGGAGGAAGTGAGGGCGCCCCCTGGGTATGACGGGGAAGGGGAAAGAGCTGTGCCTTCAAGGCCCTGGACATTTCCTCTCTGCCTTTAATGGGCATTTCAAATCTACCGCACTGAATGTGGCAGGGGCTTTCCTCGCCAGTGCCCCCTGTGACTCCTCCTATGGTCTTACCACAACCGAAACGCTCTGAAAGGCCAGAAAGCCACCAGAGAGAACTGGTACCAAGAATTATGCAGGGCCCGGTGGCGTGGCAGTTAGAGAGAACTGAGTTTGAATCCTGCTTCTAGCAGTTTTGTTCTCAGGATAATGTATTTTTTATTAGCCTATATGAATTGTAGAAAAGAAGAGATCTTATTATGACTTTTTCGTATAGGAGTATAATATACCTTAATCATGGTCCCCCCACCTCTCATTTCCCTTTCTTGTCTGACCCTGACATTTATTAGCTGTGTGACCGCAAGCAAGTCATTAACCTCTCTGAGTATCAATTTCTCATCCGTAAAGCAATGGGTAGTGGGATGGGGGAAACATAAAGTAAGAATGAAAGCTCTAAAAGACAAATGAGAGAAATGGAATTAATGGGGCGTGATGATGGGGTGTGGCAATCGTCCCTGACCCAGGAGGCTGCTAGGAGAATCTTGCCTATAAATCTCTGGGCCAGAACCAAGTCTCAAAAAAATTGTATCTCTGTAAAGACTAGAATCACATGCTAGCTTCTTCCTGGGCAGCCTGGGGGCAGGGTTAGAGCTTCCTGGGGAACAGCACGCCCTCTGCAGGAGGCCTGAGGAAGCTCATGTGGGATGCCACAATCAGACCGTCTCTCCTACTCACCAGCGGGGTCAGGCCAACACCCTGGCATAGGACGGCAGTGGGCACCAAAGCTCTCAGGATTCCATTCCCATCCAGGTCCCTAGGGTTTCTCTGAGTCCAGAACCCAGTGTTTTTAAGGGCCCTAGGGGAAGCCCCATCCCGTGACCCTCCACAATGTCACCCCAGCAGCGTTCTTGGCAGCCCTTGTATCTGGAAGAGATTGGGAAGTCAGCAGGCTCCTCCAGCACCACGTGGGTCATACATTCTGCACCACAGCAGCCCATATCCCACCATCGATTTTGCTTTATTGCGTTCTTTCATATTCGAAGCCGCCATGCATTTTAAAGTAATTATTGAATGGCATCCTCGATAGAGCTTAACACAAATATCATTCTAAACGGGATAGATTGATTTTCAATCCTTTCAAGTGGCTCTCTCCCTCGTGCCTAGGATCAGCTATAAGACGGCTTACAGACGTGGCCTCCGGACCATGTACCGGCGGAGGTCCCAGTGCTGCCCTGGCTATTATGAGAACGGAGACTTCTGCATTCGTAAGTAGGGGCCTTTGTGGAGGTGGGAGGGAGCCTCAGTAGACACCCTAGGGCTTTGTCAGTCCATGCATGATATCAGTGCTGAGAGGAGATTCTGGGCTTGATACAAGTGGCGCTTGGCCTGAGATCAGCCAACCTCCCAGCTCCTGTGCAGGGGATGGCCCAGGTAGGTCAGAACACAAGGAGCGCCTACCAAAGAGGAATTCATGAAAGATGAGCATCGCTTTTTCCTTGTTTGATTGTAGCTGCTCAGAGAACGGGTGGGATAGTGCACACCAGGAAAACGAGTTGAGATGCCGTAGGCCATAGGTTCCTAGGTAGGGGACGCCCTGAGGACTCTGGCCCCAGCTTGCTGGCCATGTGACTCGGGGCAAGCTTCTTCAGCTTTCTGGGCTGATGACTCTGGGGGTCTCTCAGAGCCAATCTGATCAGTGGGGTGGTACACAAAGGATCTCCAGGAGGATGTTCGAATGTCCCCCTAACTGCAGGGTGTCACGAAAGCTCGTAAGTCCCCTTAACATGGCTAGTAGGGAACCCACTCATAAAGTTGCTGCCTCCACTCAGAGAGTGATGAACCTTGCTAGTATTCTCCTGGGCCAGAAAGAACGCGGACAGGTGCATGTGCTAGAGTCGGGAATGACGTGATGGTTCCCCTCCTGGGCTTACATTGCCTCTCACGCTAGAGAAACTCAATTCTAATCGCCGTCGAGGACGAGTGTAGGATGCTCCAGGTCAGCCCAGTAGTGATGGTACTTCAGGAAAAGTACAAAGAAAGGCACACTGGCCGGATCACTGAGGCTTTTCCAGTTGTGGGACTGAGTACCAAGCTAGGATGAGCTCTGGGCCGGCACCTCTCTGTGGATGGAGGTTGTTCTGGGGCACGCTGGTAGAAGTGAGATCATTACTGAAGACCACTGCTCTGACTACACAGAGGAGAGCCAGCCAGGCTTGACTAGGGATCAGCAAACCCAGACAGGGCGACATATCAGCAGTGCTGTAGAGCAGGCCTGGGTCTGAATCTTATTCTGCCACTGCTGGCCTCTTGGTTGTCATGGAGTCAAGTAGTCAAAATGTGCTGGGCACAATTCTAACTGTGTCTCATTCATTGTCAAACAACAGTCCTGTGGGGACAGGTATCATTGTTTCATTTTGCAGATAGGGAAACTGAGTCACAGGTAACATAAGTAATTTGGTCAAGATCATATAACCAGGAAGCGGCAGCACCTGTGCCGGAGTCTAGGCTCTCCAACAGGTTAGACAGACCAGCTCCTGCTTCACGAGCCCATGTGAGATATTACTTCTCTTGACTTCAGTTTGCAAACCTGTAAAATGGGGCCAGCATCAGCTGCATTGCTAGACACAGAGGAGGGCCTTTGCAAATGTCGGTTCCCTTCTCTGTGGCCTTGGCTTTGACTTCAGCTGTTCAAGGGGTTCATAAATATTTCCCTGGGAACCCACACTGCACATAGTCAGGGTTCTCAAGACTGAGTTGCACAGTACAGTCCTAGCAATCTGACAATGGCCATTGCCCACCAGAGAGATTGAGAACCCAGAAGTTGCTCAGCCCAGGAGGCTGGTAATCTTGGCAGTCCCAATCCGGGGCTGAAGGTCTGGAGGATTCCTGAAGGGCTGCTGCTCTCCAGCCCGTGTTGGAAGCCCAGGGAAGCCGGTTCTATCAGCAAAGGAATCAGCAGTAGCCGTAACAGGGGAGGTGAACTCACCAGGAAGAGTGAGGGCTAGCCGCGCGCGCGCGCGCGCGCGCGTGTGTGTGTGTGTGTGTGTGTGTGTGTGTGTTCAGATTTCCTCTTTCTATAAGAACCTAAGTTATACTTCATTAGGCCCTCCCTAAATGACCTCATTGCCTCTATAAGACCCTGTCTCCTTAAAAGGTCATGTCTGAGGGATTGAGAGGGTCAAGACACCAATGTTGAAGGGACAGCACAAAGCTCATGGCACTGCCAGCAGCCCTGTCTTCCTGCTCATGGGGATGAATGACTGGGGTGGTGGCCAGCCCTGCACAGGCTTCATCCCATCTAAGAGGGAAGCTGTGATAGGGACACCTGGCCGTGGGAAGGTAGAGAACAGCATCCTGATCTGACGTGTGCTCCAGGCAGGGAAGGGAATATCACCTTCCCTCAGCAAACCTTCCTAGAGTCTTGATTCTCACAGGCAGAAGAAAGATTTAGTGGATTCTGCCACTAACTTCGCTGTGCAATCTTGGTCAAATCTCTTGGCCCCTCTGAGCCCTCCTGTGCATGGAATAAGGAGACATAGTGGCTGAGTGTGCAGGAGAGCAAAAAGCTCAACACAGATCTAGGGGGAACGCTTTCTCTGCCTTTATTCCCGCTCCTCTGCCCAGAGCAGCCATCCTTGTCTGGAGTATTGCACCGGAGCTACTCACAATGGCTTTCCTAGGTTACACCATGTCCTTTCTCGTGGTTTGCAGACACAGCTGAGTGCCCCCTTGATTGCCAAGTATCAAAGATTTTCCAGAGATCACAGGACACAAGAGTCTTTCTTCCTCTAGTTGAAACAGTCTTGGTGTTGCTGCCTGTGTGAAGCTGCTTTTTATGTCTCTTCAGAGCAGGCTGTCACCTACGTGGGGGTTTGAGGCATTGAGGGGAGGCTCCGTTCTTTAAAAATACGGGCAGAGCGTCAGACTGGATGGACTGGGTTATGCTGCAGTAACATAAAGTCCCAGAGGCTTCCAACAGCAATGTTTGATTTCTTGTTCATGGCTAATGTCTACCTGGGCTCTCTGAGGCTGGCTCCTTGCCAGCATCAAGCCAGAGCCTTGGCTGGTGGTACGCTGGTGGTCCCTCACTGGAATGCCGAGGGACTCCAGGGCACAGGGAAGTTGACTCTGGCTGGTTTTGAAGGTGGAGAGCCGCAGACATTCAATGAGCATCGTTGAAGCTTCTCAGCGTCCTATAGGATGCCCCAGGACTCACAGTTCATCTGACAGTGTTGTTGCAGTACCTGCTAAGTTAAAACAGCCTCTGCATGCGCTGCCTCCAAGGTGGGTGAGGTGGGCGGCTTGCTGGTAACTCGTCAGTGCTACCTGGAGACCTTGTTTCTTAGACGACTGTATACCTGAACCTCTGACAAGTTCCCTGGTGTGGCTGCTGCAGCTGCTTCTGGAACCCCCCCCCCCTCCCGCATTGAGAATCCCTGGACCCCATTCTGAGAAGGGGTGGGTTCTGCATGCTCCTGTCCCAGCACCTACACCTTCAGTGTGGGCTGCCAAGAGGCTCAGCAGGTGTCTCCCTGATTCCTCTCTTTGGCAGCAGGGCCTTCTCCCAAAAAGCAGGAGGGAAAAAGCTGGGGCTTCAGGAGTGGCCCAGTTGGTCACTGTTAGCCCATTCTCCTGGTTTTCCATTTCCTCGGCCTCGATTTTCTTTCAATTTTTTTTTTCTAACTCCCTTAAACATCCAGGCAGTGTCTTCTGTCATTCCTGGAGGCCTCAAGGACTAGCAATCCACTTTCAGTTTTGTTGGGACCATTTGGAGTCCTGGCCTCCAGCTGCTCTTCCCTGCTAGAGATCTTTACTTTCCTTCTGATTTGAGTTACTGAAAGCTGTGTCAAAGTTGTTTACCAGCTCTGCTTCACGAGCATGTGCTGCCTTGGCCTTGAGGATCAGAGGATAAGGTTTTCACCTGACTGTTGGCCCGCCTGACTGTTGGGTATATAAGCCTCCACGGTGCTATTGAATAAAGGGCTTCTTACCAGTGACTAGAGGTCCATGTTTAGGTCTCTCTGTCTGTGTGTCTTTGCGTGTTTCAACCTCCAGCTCCTTGCCCGAAGCTCAGGAATTGTATGGTAGTGCATAGAGCGCAGATAGGCGTGGTGTGCTGCAGGTTTTGTGCTTTTTCGTGGCGATTCACCAGTGGAAGCAGAGCTTCAGGTGTATACAGCTGACAGTAGTCAGGGCTGATTAGAATTGGAGGCGGGCCCTTCAAGAGGGTCTCGCTGCTGAGGGGAAACAGCAGTAGGAGGCTTGGGGGACAGCGTGCACAGAGGGACTGTGTATTGGGGAGACTCAGATTGTGATTCGGTGGACTCTTTGTCCTAGAATTGTGACCTGGGTACTGCTGTCTCATTACCATGCGGCTGGCCTTTGTTTTTGGTGCTAAGGATTGAACCCGGGGCATGCCAGGCAAGGGCTCTACCACTGAGCCTGTTGTGGACATGTCATGCAACCAGTTCTCACGTCCACGGAGCACATCATGTTCTCAAAGCATCCTGCCTGTCATCTGATGTCTCATCTTTCCTTCCAGGTAAGGATCTGAGTGGCTCCACCACGCTCATCCGTGCGGTGCAGGAGGGGGTGGGGTTGAACCCAGGTCCAGTGTGGTACATCCTCAGACTTCTCCAAGGATCTTCACTAGTTCTTTCTGGGGGTGGGAGATGTCTTAGTTTTTGTTTTAAATCTGGAAACCTGAGTCTGACCTCGCTTGGCTGTGACCCTTGAGTTTCAGTCCTTCCAAGGGAGTATGGTTCACTGCCTTCTGGGTTTGTTGTTGCAATGCTCTGAAATGAGGACGTGTCTGTGTTTGGGGCTATTTTTTTAAAATAGTTATTTCATTTCGTCATTGTGTGTAAGTGCACGTGCCCTTGGGGGCCAGGAGAGGGCATCAAATCACCTGGAACTAGAGAGACAGGTGGGGTGATCTACCCAGCAGGGTGACGGGAACTGAACCCATGTTCTTTGGAAAAGTGGCATGTTCTGAGCCACCTCTCCAGCCCTGGAGTTCTTTTTATTTGTATCCTTTACTTTGCAGAGGCACACATCTTCAAGGTAAAGCCTGCCCTTAGGCAGTCTGGGGTGTGCTGAGCCATGGCTCCTCAATCTCCTTCCTCTACTCCCTCGTCCCCTCCCCTCAGAGTGCCAGTGTCAAGCCCTCTCACCCCATCCGCTTGGTCTTGTAAATCTTCATTTTTCACCCCTTCTCTAGTGTCTTGTCTCGAGTGAGCGCCTCAGATCCATTGGTTAGATCCTGCAGCTCTGCTAATCAGCCTGTCTCCTGAGGGCTGGATTCAGTTGCTCACGGCTCATTTCTAGGGGTTTATTGGAGCTATTTCAGAAACACGTGTTCCTTTTTCTTCAGTGTCTCACCTCATGACCGGTTCTGTTCCTGCTTTCATTATTTTAAACATTGTTCGCTTATAGCTTTTTCTAGATACTACTTTCTTGAGCTTTTGGCTACATTAACTAAAATCTGTGGAATAACCATTCTCCTGTTTGTGATACCTGCAGAGTGGTCAAGATGGTAGAAAGTTTTCCCTCCCTCCCACCCTCCCTCCCTCCCTCCCTCCCTCCCTTCCTTCTTCCCTCCCCCCTCCCTTCCCTCCCTCCCCTCCTCCTCCTCNCTCCTCCTCCTCCTCCTCCTCCTCCTCCTCCTTCTTCTTCTTCTTCTTCTTCTTCATTTTTCAAGACGAGGTTTCTCAGTAGCTATGGGAGCCTGTCCTGGAACTTGTTCTGTAGACCAGGCTGACCTCGAACTCACAGAGATCAGCCTGCTTCTGCCTCCCAAGTGCTGGAATTAAAGGTGTGCACCACCGCTGCCTGTCTAGAAAGTTTTCTCTTAATGGGTGTCTCCTTTTAATTATCAAATGTGTGTGTGCACACTTGTGCGTACATACATATTTGTGGGTGTATGTGCATGTGAGTGGAGGTCAGAGGTCAATGTTTGGTGTCTCTTTCAATTACCTTCCACCTTATTTTTGGAGACAGGGTCTCTCACTGAGCCTGGAGCTCATCCATTTGGCTAGATTGGCCATGGCCAGTGGGCTGCTCCTGTCCACCTCTCCAGGGGAAGACTGGGTGTGTGCCATGTGCCTGACTTTTACATGGAGGATGCTGGAGACCTGAACTCAAGTCCTCATGCGTGTGCAGCAAGCACCTACCAACTGAGCATCTCCTCAGCCTTGGCTATCTGTTCTCCAGCATTCTTCTCCCCCATGTTCTGGGTCACGCAGGGATCCTACCCATTGCTTTTGTATCGTCTTAAAAACACACTAAACGGTTTTATTGCCCTAAGCCCACCAGCTGGTTCATGGCTTGGCCTGGGATTCCTGTATGTAGTTGAAGGTGTAGTTGCTGGTTTCCTTTCCTTTTTTTTTTTTTCTTTCTTTCATTTTTTTTTGTTCCTCCTCTATTTAATTGGTGTGAAATTCATGTAACAGGAAATCTATTATTTCAAAGCACACAGTTTGGTGGTGTTTAACACAGTGTGGTACAGATGCCATCCCTGGCTAGTCCCAGTACGTACGTTGTTAGCTCCCTTGAAAGAGACTATACCCCAGGAAGCAGTCACTCCCAGCCCCTCCCCTGGCTGTTTTGCATGGAAGATCCCACCCCCTTCAACCCCAGGCCAGATTGCCTTGTTGCCCCAGGTTGGTAGGCAGCGTGTCCAAGTTTCCCTGAGTGGAGCTGGCAGCTCCTGATGCCAGCTCTGCCTCATGTGGGCGTTAAATCCTTGGCTCCCAGCATCAGCTGGATACTAGGAGGTAGGCTGATGGCTGAGTCTGCCGGTCCCTGGACTGACTTGGTGCCAGTTCCCGACCTTCCACTTTCTCCATAAAGTCCTCCTTGCTCTCTTACTTAGAATTTCCCTTTCTCTCAGAGCTCAGCCATGTGTGAATATTGTTGTACTGTATTTTGGGGGGACTTTAGTCGCAAGATGGGCCTTCATCAGTGCTTGCTCCCTGCCACTTGGGACTGTGTCTGTTTTATTATGGGTGAGGCCATTTGACACTTTATTCAGTCATTAATGTCCAGCAGTCATAATGACCAGTAAGGTCACCATTTGCCTGCTATGCTCACTTGCAGTGTAGTGTGTGGTTTGCTTGACCAGACTGCGGAAGCAAGGGATATCATTGTCCTACAGAAGATGAGCTGGAAGTTCACAGAGACCACGTGGCATGCTTAAGAGGCCACATAGGAGATCAGGTGGCTGCAGCATTAAATTCTGTATTTTCCCACTTTGCTGGGTTTTCTCTGGTCAGAAAGGATGGATGGATAGGCGAGAGAAGCAGGGTTCACTGGAGGGCAGGGAAGGAATGTAACGAAGAGGGGTGATCTTTAAAAAATGTGTCTTAAGTGAGGGGTGGGCAGATGATTCAGGGTAAGAGAGGCTTGCTGTGCAATCATGAGAACCTGAGTTCAAATCCACAGCACCCACCTAAAGAGCCAGGGATTGTTGTACCTGTCTGTGCCCCCAGTGCTAGGGAGCTGGGGAAGACAAGAGTTGTTGAGGTTTGCTGGCCTAGCTCCAGATTCTGAGAGACTGAATGTACTTAAGAAAATAAGGAACAAGGTGGAGAGCCATAGAGCTGGACCCCCGACAGCCTCCTCTGGCCTCTGGATGCACACACCTGCACACATATACACCTGCACACATACACATCACATATATGTATCACTACACCTGCAAAATAAGTGCATATAAATAAAACTTAAAATTTTTTCAGGATGGGTCCCAGTAGATACCAGCGTAGGGTAGCAGAGCTGGAGGAGTCAGGGGTGTGCATAAGCAGAGCCCAAGGGGCCTGCATGAAACTCAGTCCTGCCACGCAGCTGCTGGGTGAAACACTCCCTGCCGGCTCTGGTTCCTGGTTCCCCGGGGAATCGTGCCGGCTGCTGGCACCAGGAGCGTGCTGATGTCACCCTCTTTGGTCACCAGCACATGGTGCTGAGCTTTGCTGACGAGAGCCATATCCATCCATCTCCCTGTGTGCCCATCCATCTCATTGTCACATCCTTGCAGGCACTGCTGGGTCCTGGGGACATGGGATAGTGGGAGAGATGCCGTCACAGTGTGGACCGGCCAGGGTGTCACAAGGCTGACGGTGGGGAAGAAGGAGGCTTCCTGGTTGCCCCATTAGGTCCCTGCTGAGTGATTGGAGGTGGTGAACCAACCGTAAAAGTTCTCGGGCTGTGAGCTGTGTAAGTCGGAACAGACAGCTGAGTGGCCAAGTCCCCGTAGTGGTTCACATGATCAGACTCCTAGGAACTAATGCGTAAACCTTGAAGTCAGCTCATTCCAAAGCTGCGTCAAAACCACCAAAGGTGTGTTCTTGAACCCTTGTTAGTGCTTGGCAGGTTTTAGTAAATTGTTGAGTAAACTCAGGTGCAGTGGTCCCTCTCAGACTCTGTAAGGATGGGAGCCTTGATCTGGCACAGCTAATACTCCTACCCCTCACACGGGCCTGTCAGGAGGAGATGGCCATCACGCTGTGAGCGAGTGAATGGCTGTAAGCTTTCTGTGGGCAGGCGTTGGCAGAGGCTGCTAGTTCATTTCCCAACTGCCTTGACTTGAAATAATCGCACAGAAACTCTATTATCTGCAATACTGGGTGACCAATAGCTTACGCATATTTTCAGCTAGCTCTTGATATCCTAAACTAACCCATCTCCATTAATATGTGTATGGCCTACTGGCAAAGTTTCAGCAGGCTCCGTTGAAGGCATCTGTCTCCTGCAGGTGGCTGCATGGCACCTCCCTGACTCTGCCTACTCTTTATCTATCTATCTATCTATCTATCTATCTATCTATCTATCTATCTTCCAGCCTGGCTATATTCTATTAAGCCATTGACCAAAAGCAGCTTCTTTATTAACCAATAAAAACAACACATATACACAAGGACTTCCTACACCAGGCAGGGACATGCTTTCAAATATGGCCTTAGGGCTAGTGGTATAGTGTAGTTGGTGGAGTGCCTAGTCTGCATGATGCCCTGAGTTTGAATCTAAGAAACAAACAGATACGCTGGGTGTGGTGCCACAGGCCTGTGGTGCCAGCACTTCTGGAGGTAGAGGGAGGAGGAGGAGAAGCTTGGGGTCATCTTAAGCTACAACAGGTGTGAGGCTAGCCTGGGGTACATGAGAGCCTGTCACAGAAAGAAACAATGAAATCCCAAACTTAACATAAGTCTCGTAGTCTACAGAGGCTGGCACAGTGCCAGACACGAGCAGCTCCCAACAGCCTGAGTATCCAGCCACTGCCCACTCATTTTTGCCTGGCACCCTCCTTTGGTTTCCTACATCCCTCTACAAACCCCTAGGACTGCCCGCCAAATGCAGACGGAGTCCTCTACTCAGAAGCCTGTGCCTGCATCTCATTTCCTCAGGGTCCCACTGTCCACTACAGTCCCCTTATCCCATCCAGGTGTTTCCTGCCTCCCTGTGCTGGCTTGCCCCAGTGCTTCCCGCCCTCTGGTGCTCAGGAGAGAGGCCATTACTGGAGATTTGCAGTGGATGGACACATTGGTCCCTAAATCTCCTCTAATGCTTGCTCTTTGATTAAGGGAAACTAAGTGGCTTCGGGGAGGGTTGACAATGACAGCTCAGAGTCTCCCTCTGCCTCCTGATGGCCTCTTCAGTGTCTTTGAAGACCTGCCTCTGAAGGGCCTTGATCAGCTGCCTGATGGGAATGTAAGGGGACTGGCTGGAGAAGCCAGACGCCCCTCCTCCCATGCTAGCCCACTGACACCCGAGGAGAGCCTGAGAGGGAGGTCCCTTGTTGCAGCACACATGCCACTGTGCCCACCTTGTCTGCACTTGGGAGTAAGTGTCCGTGTACTTAACTTGGCAGTAAGTTAGAGGGAAGAGAGTCTAGCAGGTGCCCTGGAGTGCAGGGTGGGTAACCCCATAATTGCTAGATTATGAGAAGGCAAGGGAAGCAACTGCTTTTGACCAGACTGAAGATTTTATTTTACGTGTATGGGTGTTTGCCTACATGTATGTCTGCACATCATATGTGTGCCTGGCGCCTGTGGTACCAGGAGAAGAAATCAGGTCGCCGGGGAGTGAAGTTATAGGCTGTTGTGAGTTGCCATGTATATGCCGGGAATTGAACCAGGATCCTCTGAAAGTGCAGCAAATTCTCTTAACTGCTGACCCATCTCTCTAGCCTCCCACCCCCCAAAACAGGAGAGTTTTAATATTATAACAACAACACCCTTTTCTACATTGCAAGCCTCAGCCTGAACCTGAGCCGATGGAATGCTCTGATCTTTGGGGATGTCTGGACTTCTGAGGATAGACAGCCTCACTCCAGGTCTAGCTATGTGTGCCTATGTGTGTGGGTAGAAATGAGTCCACTTAGCTACAGGGGTATCTGCAGGCAAGCTGAGCCAGGCTGCTTCCTACTGCCTGTGTGACTTTGGGCAAGTTAATTAGTGGGTCTCCACTTGCTCAGCTGTGAAACTGCAAACTGTTGGTTCTTTCCTGGGGGTGGCGGTGTGCGAGGCTTGAAGAGTGCTCATGGAATGTGCTAAAGCTGGGGTATGTGGTAAGTGGTACCCAGAGTTAGTCTTCATTGTCACAGACACACGTGTGTCCATGGGTGCTGGCCTTCGTAGGACACAGGTGTGGGTGTGTTCTGTGCATTGCTCGCTCTATGTGTGTGCTGTGTGTCAGCCCCTGGGGAAGCCCACCATATCTCATGTTGACATGCTACCTGCACATTTATGTGGTTTGAGCTCATGTTTACTGCTCCCTCAATTGCTGAGAGTCACCTTCCCCATTGTCCTTTCCCACTCTGCTTCTTCCTTCCCTTTTGCAAGCAGTGACTGGCACTTCTGAATCACCACCGGGGGAGCTGGAATGACTCCTTTACTCCTGCTGGAGGGAGCAGAGAAGCAAAGACCCTGTCCATCTCATTCTCCAGGATGGAGGTGGCCCTGGTACCAAGGGCAAAAGTCTCCTCCCTTAGACAGACCAAGAACTCTCCCTCTGGCCACCTGGACTCTCCAGTTGGACTCTCCCTATGTCCAGCTGGAAAGGGGGGGGGCACCTAGATGTGGAAGCAATGTGGCCGCAATGTCTGGTCGGCTTTGGAGCTGATGGCTCGGTTGGTAAAGTGATTTCCATGTAAGCTGTGAACCTGAACTCAGACCCCCAGCACTCAAGTCTAAAAAACAAAAAACCAGACTGTGGCCAAGAGCACCTGAAATTACAGCAACGAGGAGAAGGATCCTGAGAGCTTGAGGCTAGTCCATCTAGATGAATCAGTAAGCTCCGAGTTCAACAAGAAGAGACCCTGTCTCAAAACATAAGGCAGAAGGGCACTAAGATGCTCTGCAGATAAAGGTGTCCATGGCCAAGCTTGATGACCTAAGTTCTATCCCTGGGACCTACCTAGCAGAGGGAGTGAGCTGGCAAGTTGTCCTCTGACCTCTACCCATGTACTGTGGCATACATCTCCATACCCCACAACACATACACACTAAAAAATGTAATTAATAATAATAATAAAAAGTGGAAAGCAATTGGGGAAGATGCCCAGTGTCAGCTTCTGGCCTCCACATGTTTATATACACAGATGCATGTGTGCAGGGACACTGACAGACAGACAGACACACACACACACACAGATTGCCACCTCTCATTGGCATGGCCAGGTGGAGAGAGCTAGGCCTTGGTCTCTGTTTATCCACAAACTCCGATCCACCAAACAAACTGCGAGGCCTGATAGTAAATCAGGAGCCCCGTGATTTACAGGGTTCGGTTTGTTTGCTCAGCTAAGCTTTTGGCAAGGTAAATGCAGAAGCTGCAGAAATCTCTTTGAAGCAGCCGCAGGGCTCAAACGCCCTTCAGTCCTCCATAAAGGATTCACAAAATTATATGGACTTGATTAGTATCTCTTACATAAAACCACTTCAGTGCCTGCTCTGGGCATGAGAATAAAGTCACTGGTGAAGCCTTTTGTTGCTCCGGCCCACAGGCACCTGGTAATTGAAGATTTCCCTTTAAAAGTGTGTCAGACGGAAAGAGCTTCTAATTTACTAAGTGGAGAAGCCTTTGTTAGGGCAGCAAGTGCTTTGTTCTGCCCGTCCCTTTTAATCTTGTTTCTGCACAATGGACTTCCAGAGAGCACTTCGAGTGGATGGAGGATGGATGAGGATGAGGATGTGGATGGGATGGATGCTGGGGAGCGAGCTCTAAGGCAGGGCCAGAGCTGGGCAGAGGAAGCAGTGGACCTTGATTTCTCTCCCATCTGCCTTTTCTTCATCTGTTGGCAGCTCCCTTTCCTGTCCCGGCGCTCTTTTCTCTGGACTAAAAAACTGTGTGGCAGGTGTAAGCCCTGGGGCAAACTCCATTAATTTTGTGCAAGAGCCCCTCCACCTCTGATTTAGTTCTAATCAGAGCATCGCTCCTCCTTTAAAACCACATCGCATCTGTGCATGGAAGCCCAGAAGCCAGACCTGGTCCAGGCTACATTCCCTACTGGTTCTCAGGTTCAAAATCTTAAGTTCTAACACAAATGCCATCTGATGCTTGGCCAAAGGGACACCCACTGACCTCACTGAGTGGCATTTGTCACAGAGTTCTCCTCTTACCTGACTTTGGACTCTAAGAGGAAGGTGGTGTATTCTTCCAAGCTGTCCCTCTTGCATTGGAGGAAGCATCAACTGTGAGCCTGCCCTGGCTGATGGGTAGAGCCCTCCATAAAGCCTCACCATCCTCCTGAGGAGCAGATTCGGGATTCTGTCTCTCTGAGGCTTCACCTTCTCATCTATAATATCAAAAAACCTGTTGATTCACAAGGTCTATTACATGTGAGGCCAAAGCATGTCGGAACAGAGGGGTTTTTCATGTTGGGAGTCAGTGGGCAAAGTTAACAGGGGAATCGAGGCCATTGGACAGTTCAGAATGGAAAGTGTGCTTGCTGTGCTTGAGGGGCTAAATCAGAGCAGGGCCTAAGGGACTCCAAGTGGTGAAGAAAACTAGGAAATAGGTGTGGAAGAGCCATGGGCTTGTTTGCCTATGGAGGGTGTGCATAGTCAGCGTTTGTGGCCACAGCATCAGGGGCCTCCCCAGGGCCAGTCACTGCGTCCTGCATCTGGAACATCTGCCACAGGCCTTCATGGACTCATAGAAGCCTGCTCCATTTCTGGAGGGGTAGGCAGAGAGGCTGGCGGTGATGTGGACCTGCGCAGCTGCATCCGAGGTGGGGAAGAAGCTCGGCTGTGTCACTAACTGGAGGGGCAGGGCCCAGGTGATGACCCTGTGGGACGTTTATGTCCACAGACGCTGGAGAAAGGAGGGACCTCCCAAGCTTGTTGCAGGCTTTCCACACATTGTTTATCCTGAATATTAGCACACATGGCTGGGAATACAGCTAGGAGGACGGTGTCTACCTAGCATACTCAAGGCCCTGGGGTCAATCTCTAGCATTGCATAAACCAAACACGGTAACTCATGCCTGTAATCTTAACACTTAGGAAGCAGAGGCAAGAAGATCTGAAGTTCAAAGTCATCTCCACCTACACAGTGAGTTTGGGGCTAGCCTGGGCTATGTGAGACCTTGTCCCAAACAATAACAAAAGGCATATAGCAACCTTTTTACATCTACACACAAGATGTCTAAAACCTCCTCAGAGGAGCCAATGATTTGTCCGAGAGCTCACAGCTACAAGTGCCAAGTGCGTTAGTGTCAATACCTGAAAGCCAGGGCTGGACTGTGAGTGTAAAGGGGGGTGTCCTGCTCCCCTTGCCTCTAGTCTTCTTGTCTGTAGTGCTCGTGTTTCTGGAGGCACGGTACCATGTCATCTCATGTCTCATTGCTGCTAGGTGGAAGCCTGGTCTTGGAACCGGGCTTTGTAGCTGCTCTGTGCCTCAGTTTCCTCATCTGTGAGGAGCTGGGAGTACTCCATCTATTCAGGCTTGCAAATAATGTTAGGGAAAATGTTGGCAATGCTTTGCACAGGGCTGGGATTCTGCACTCTGTCACCCACTGTGACTGTGTCCCTGTCAGGCAGTGGCAAATGGAATGACAGACAGTTCAGATATGGGGAGACACAGGGTTGCAAGGAGGGGTCACGGGCCCCCTGCTTGATTTTCTAAAGGAATTGTTTAAAAGGGTTGCTCATTGTCTCAGAAGTATGTGAGCAGCCCAGGCTGCGAACAACGAAGCCTGCTCCCAACTTTGGGGTCTTGTCAGGGTCTTGGGGTTCATCTAGCAGGTATCATGAAGAGAAATGATGATCCTACTCCCAGAGTGTGGATCCGAGGACCTCACCTACCTGGGAAAGGTCCCCTGACTCTCCTGAGGAGGAGTCTGAGAGCCTGGGGAGCAGCTGGTCTTGACTGTTACCGTTTTGACTGAAATAATTTTTACAATTCAAAGAATGAAAAGGTGATAGTAAGGTTTTCGCATCTTGTGTGGAAAGAAAGATGCCCGTCATAAATGTCAAGTGATCTTAAGGGAATTCTGGGGGTGTGTCTGAGTCTCTGAGACAGTGGAAGAAAGCTGAGCTGCGTCCCTCACCACTGTGGGGACATTAATGGGGATTTAAAGAGTAGTTTCTACTGTGTGGACAGCCGCGCAGGGCGCAGCAACTCCACTGGAGGTCTTAATTACCTGCTCAGAAGGAGAGATGGATCTGAGACATGCAGAGTTGCCTGCACAGAGTGTTTCATTTCCCGGGGTGGGCTGCGGAGCAAGGAGAGCCATATGGCCCAGTGGTTGAACAGCTGTCTCTGGAGAAGGAGTAATCGGGAGCTCCCACCATCTGGGCAAATTACCAGACTTGGCGATTTTTCCCTGTGTGTGTTGCAGGAACTTAGCATGCAGCAGTCAAAGGGGGCCATGATGGAGAGAGATGAAATTCCCTGAGCGCTCTCAACCTGGCCAACTACAAAGCCACCCTGCCCTGGACACCCTGGGCCATCTCCTGGGCCTGTCAGAGCTGATCTCTGAGGTCACCTGCAGCAAATACCCTTCCAACTTCACCTCACAGCCTCTGCTCAGCGGGGAAGCCTTCCACTTCCTCTAGAAAACATAAATGTCATTCCTTTAACCCAGCCCCCTCTGCCTCTTTGGCAGGCTGCGGAGTCTACTTGAAGAGTGCTTAGTGGTTTGGGGCTGTTATATTTTCTCTGCTCTATGATCCGTGTTAGGTTAAAAGGGCCAGGGCGGCTTTTCCTTCCCATGGAAGATAACTCAACCTGGACAGGCTCCCTCTGGGAGAATTAAAGGTGATGAGGGACTTCTGCTTGGCTGTGACTGTTAATATCTTGCTCCCCAAAGTGGCTCTTTCAGTCCCCACCTCCCCAGCTGGCTACAGGGAGGAATTTATTCCAGTGTGTTCTCATTCCAGTACCTGTCTCTTTTCCGTGGGTCTTTGGTGGCTTTGCAGAGCAAGGGCTGCCCATCCACGGAAGCAGGAGGAAAGACACAGAGGGATGCCGCGTGCCTCTGCGGCTGGCTTTTCTCATTTCATGTAGAGGTGCTTGGGGTTATGGATGTAGCTCAGTTGGTAGCGTGCTTGCCTGGCATGCACTAAGTCTCCAGCAACACATAAACCCGGGCATGGTGGCACACACTGATAAGCTCAGCACTGAAGATGTGGGGGCAGGAGGACCAGAAGTTCAAGGTCATCCCTGGCTATGTAGTGAGTTCAAGGCCAGCTGGGCTAAAGACTCTGTTTCAGGAAAAGAAATATAGAACAAATACAGAAGGGGCTAAAAGGGGCTGTTAACCATTTTAGCATCTGCCAGAGAGAGGCTTTAAGGAAACCAAGCTGCCTGCCCCTGTAGAGCTTGTCCCCAAGTAGGTGGTGGGTGTATGGGGTTCATCTACTCAGTCATAGGAGCAGCAAGACCAATTCCACCTCTAGTGGGCCTGCAGGGTGGTTCAAGGTATAGGGCAGCCATTGTAGCCCCTGACACTTTTACACTGATGACAAGGAGGCGTGGCCTCTGAGCAGTACCCCTACTTTCACTTTCCCCTTCATGGGCTTTGCTTTTCCTTCTACAGTGGCCCTTTGAAAGCTGTCCCTCCCTCATCATACCCACCAAAAGGGAGGATGGGAAAGGAAGCCAAATCCGTCAATGTTATTTCGAAGCTCAGGAGAGCTGGTTCTGTTTTCCAAGACGGCCACCCCCGTTCCCTAGTGTAAGTAGATGGAGCCGCACCATCAAGTTCCACGCCATTCTGAACCTTCATCCTCTGTGCAAAGGCTCCTGCATGCCGGGAGATGGCTCTTGAGGAGGTGACCGTCTAGTACACCAGGCTGAACTGTGGACTTGTTTGAAGCTTTGCTCAGCTGATGGAGGAAGGGAAAACCCAAGACGTCAGCGGGTAGCAGGGAAACCACCTTGGAGGTGAAGGTGTGGTCTTCTGACTTCCGGCAACATTGTATCAGCAGAACAAAGACCAAAGCCTGATGGAATAGCTGAGGCACAGAGCTGAGTTGAGGTCTCTGGTCCAGGTCTCCAGGTCCCCATGCTCATGCAACTGGGCAGCAAATCGGGAGACAAGAGCTGGGTCCTGGTCCTTCTGCACCCCAGTAAAGGAATCCCACGTCCTCAGGGTGAGGAGGAGCTCCGGGCATTTGTCTCTAGATGATATTTCCCAGAGGCCTCTGGGCCATCAGTCACACTCCTAATAGGCAAACTTGGCCACACAGAGGGCTTCACATCTAGTTTGATCCAGGTGGAAAATAGCAGCCTTGCTTTGGTTTCTGTACTTGTGTTGATATCTAATATTTGACCAATACTGAGGAAATCACTTGGCTTTCCTGGAAGTCCACAAGAGTGGGGAGGGGAATGGGGAGCTCACAGCTTCAGAGATGACTATCCAGGCCCAGCTTGATCCCACTGGTTGTGTGTAATGTATGTATGTGTGATGTGCACCTATGTGTACGTGTGTGTGTATGTGTCTGTGTAGGCCTGAGGTTGACTTCAGGCATCGTCCTTGTTGACTCTCCACCATATTTACGGAGTCAGAGTCTTACTGGCCCTGGGACTCACTGCTTTTCTGAGTCTAGCTAGCTGGAGGGCCCCAGAGATCCGGTCTCTGTGTCTCATGTGCTGGTATCATAGATGGGCCAACTGTCTAGCTGCATGTGTGTGCTGGGGACCTGAACGTTGGTCCTCATGGTTGGATGGCAAGCACTGCCAAACCCAACTCTTCAGATATTTAAAGAACTCCCTCTCTTTTTCCTGCCAAAAAAATTCTTGTTTAAGACAAAAATATGATTTATTGAGTAACAATTGGATTTTCAAGTACCTCTTATGTACCAGGCTCTGGGCTGAGTGCTAGAAACACAGACATTCACAAAGCAGACATATGCTTTTACCCAGGGAGTTTGTAATCCAGCGTGACATTAGTCCCAGGCCCTCCCTTTGAATAGAGGAAGGGCTGCAGGTCTCATTTGATAATGGCAGAAAATGGCAGCTCTACTTTGATTTCTTCACCTTTGCTGATGTCTGGAGAAACCATTTAACCTCCTTGGATGTCCTCTTGGGGATGATTCTTTCCTAATCACTTCTCAGAGGTAACATATGATATAGACGGAAGTTTCTATCCTGCAGCCATTCAGTCCCAACAAAACACACAGAGGCTTAAATTAATTATAGACTGGTTGGCCTATTAGCTCGGGCATATTTCTAGCTAGCTCTTACATCTAGAATTAACCCATTTCTATTAGTCTATGTATTGCGACGTGGCCATAGCGTTACCTTGTTTTCTGCATGTCTTGTGTCCTTGGCGGCTGGCTGGCATCTGCCGCCTGAAACTTTCTTATTCCCTGAATTCTCCTGGTCTGGTCACCCCACTTATACTTCCTGCCTGGCTACTGGCCAATCAGCCTTTTTTTAAACCAATACAAGTGACATATCTTTACAGGGTACAAGAACATTATCCCACAGCAATATGGGGTCCAGCCTGGTTTGAATTTTTCTGCTGGTGAGGTGTTGTATTCAATTCTACAGAAACAGAGGGCAAGGAAGAAAGATGTCTGTTGACTGGTGTTTTGGCACTAATTATTTATTACCTTTTCATCCACTCAGAAAATATACTTAAATGTCAAATAACTTTCTGTCTATCTTTCTCTCCTGACTGTGGAGGTACAGGAGAATCAAACCCAGGCAATCACTATCACAAAGTTGCACCCTACCCCTTACTTAGTTTTATTCTGATAGCCTATACTAAGTGACTGCCTGTGCCCTGGTTTGAGGTGGGCCATAGATATTAGGAATGCACAGGATGCTGGGATTTATACCCCATGGACCTGGCAGCTCATTGAGAAGCTTCCAGCAGTTGACTCCAAATAAATCACAAATAATGTTTTTAATCAGTTTCACAAAGGAAAAGAACCTGGGGTTCTTTTCATAGGATTCCCCCACAGATATAAAGATGAAGAGTCCACAGGTGACCTGGGGAGCAGAACTAATGGGAGAAGATTCTGAGGTGGTCATGGCTTCTGTCTACTAAGAAACTAGTAAGGTGGGACCTGGGGAGCAGCTGGCCTTGCAAGCTGAGTTTGACCCTCAGAACCTGCATTGGTTTGAGTAAGAATGGCTCCCATAGGTTCATATGTTTGAATGCTGAGTCACCATGGAATGGAACTCTTTGATAAGATTAGAAGGATTAGGGGGTGTGGCCTTGTTGGAGGAAATGTGTCACTGTGGGTGGGCTCTGAGCTTTCAAAAGCCCTTGCCAGGCCCAGTGTCTCTTTCTTGGCCTGCAGCTCAGGATGTAGCTCTCAGCTACGATTGCAGTGCCTGCTGCCATGATGCTAATGGACTGACCCTCTTTTTTTAAAAGCGTGAGCAAGTCCCCAATTAAATACTTTCTTCTATGAGTTGTCACGGCTGTGCTGTCTCTTCATAGCAATAGAACAGTAACCAAGACCAAACCCACATGGAAATAAGAAAAAGCCCAGTGTGTTGATACACACTTGTCATCTCAGTGCTGGGGAGAAAGAGACAGGTAGATGTCTGGGGCTCACTTATTAACCAACCTAGCTTGGTGAGCTTCAGGACAATGAAACCCTACTCCTCCCCCCATAAAAGGATGGAGCAATGGAGCAATTCCTGGGGTTATCCTCTGAGTATACATGCACATTGGTACATACAAAACCCTGGGAGATCCTGGGGACCAGAGTGAGTGGGTTGGATAAGGTGAAGGGGGGCAGATCCCTAGGAGTTTCAGCTACAACATGACCACGTGGTCCTGACGCTCTCAGCTAAACCAGTCCAAGCACAGACAGAGCCTAGGAAGAGGTTAGGGTGTGGATGTGGCACCGGCACAGGCAGTGGTGTTAGCCCTGAGATGCCAGGGGCAGGGACCCACCAGCACCTCGGGATCTCCTCTTCCCTGTGAGGGACTAGGACTCATAGTGTAGATAATACTGCTGACGTCAACTCCCTCTGCAGATAAGGGGTCTCCAAGGTGGACTGGCTTCCTGCTACGATACTGCCAGGATCTCCCCTTCCTCTGCTGAGCTGGGATTCCCACCTGACTACTTCTACAGGATCTTGTCTGTGAGCTGCAAGTCAAGAGGGGGCAAAGAAGAGATGGGAAACCAGGGACACTCATGGTCGAGAGGGGCCTTTGCCTTCCCCCTTCACCTCCCCAGATATGCAGCTGGGTGGTGGTGGTGCACGCCTTTAATCCCAGCACTCAGGAGGCAGAGGCAGGTGATCTCTGTGAGTTCGAGGCCAACCTGATCAACCAAGTAAATTCCAGGACAGGCTCCAAAGCTACAGAGAAACCCTGTCTTGGAACAAAAAAAAAAAAAAAAAAAAAAAACTACAATGATGAGTGAGACCCGTGCTCTTTCCTCCTCCTCCCTCTGCACTCTTCCCTCCTCCCTCTGTGATCAATGCAGTCTTTCTCTGCAAGGCATTGCCAGCTGCTAGTTCTTACGCACGTTGGGAAAAGCACCCACAGCAAATGAGTCATTCTAGGAATTAGCTAATTTCCAAGTTCCTAAGTGGTGAAAACAAAATTTGAGCACAGCCGCCCCACTCTCCCACAGAACTTATGATTTATTGTCGTGTGTGCGTGCCTGTTCACATGTGTTGGGTGCACATGTGTAGACTCCACATATGCATGCAGAGGTCCAAAGTTGGTGTTGCAGATCTTTCTTGACTACTTTATTTATTGAGGCAGGGGCTCTCACTAAACACGGAAGTGGTCAATTTCAGGCAGCCTAGCTAGCTAGCTTGTTCTAGGGATCCCCTGTTTCTGCCTCCCAAGTGCTGAGATTATAGGAAGCTGACAAGCCTGCCTAGTTTTTAGGTTGGTCCTGTGAATCCGAATTCCAGTCTTCATGTTATCACAGCAACTGACTTATCCGCTGGACCATCTCCCCAGCTCCTTTGCGTTATGGTTTCTACAGAAACACCCGCGTATCTGTTAGACTGTGTGTGTGCCAGTGGCAAGACATGAGTCACCACTCTCACTTTGGCTTCTGGGAAACCGGTGTATCCAAGGCCACTCAGGCGGATCCCTGCTCTGGTCCTGGAGAATGCAGAGCAGGGCTCTGGGCACTGGATGTCTCCTAAAGTGTGAAAGGACTTGGCTCAGGGCTGAGGCCCTGACCTCTGACTCCCAGGATGCTTGGGCTCCATGGTAACCCTGAGATGCACTCTGGGCATCAACCGGTTTCTGTTGCTCTGGTGACTTATCCTGTTGAGTGCTTATATGTGAGCCCTTGGGGGCGCAGGGTGGCAGAGGCAACATTATTTATGAGTTTAAAGGGTTGCGTTTCTCGTCACCTTTCCTTTATTGTTTCCCCCGGGGGGAAATGATGCTGCTCTCTTGCTTCTGGCAGCCGTGCTTCCCATTGCCAGAGGCACTCTCAGCTCATGCAGCCAGCAAGGCCAGGCTTCAGTCCCCATCCCATCACATGCCTGTCAAGGCCTGTGTCACCTTCCTCAGCAGCCGGCCACTATCCACCTAGATTGACTCTGTCCCGCCTGTGGGTTAGAAGGGCAGTAGATAGGGGTCGTTGTTCTCTGGTGGCAGAAGACTGTCCAGGTTGCTAGACGAGCCCCCTCCCCCATATACAAGGGAACGGCTGGCAACGCAAGTTGCTGTGAATGATGCCTGCAAGGACACTGCAGGTGTTGTGTGCCACAGAGAGAAGTTGCCAACGAGGTCCCCTGTTGACTCTGAGTCCTTATCTGTAAAGTGGGGATACCATGTCTGTATTGCCTGTTTAAGGGAGCTGAGAAAACAAAAAAGGAGACAAACATGCACCTGAGAAATCAGGGAGTGGGTGGGGATGTAGCAGTACCTAAAATCCAGGAAGCTCTGGGTTCAATGCCCATCATACATAAACAGAGCACGGTGGCTCAGGTTTGCAATCCCGGCACTTGATGTAGAGGTGGAGGGTCAGGAATTCAAGGTCATCCTCAACTACATAGCAAATTCAAGATCAACGTCAGAGAGAGGCGTCTCTCTCTCTCTCTCTCTCTCTATCTCTCTCTCTCTCTCTCTCTCTCTCTCTCTCTCTCTCTCAAACACACACACACACACACACACACACACACACACACACAAAGAAAAGAAAAACAAAAGAAACAATAACAAAACCTGCTCCAGATCAGTTTAGACTGCAAAATCACTTTAAGGCCAATCTGCACTACATTGTGCTCTGTCTCAAGCAAGCAAGCCAGCAAGCCAACAAACAAACCCAAAACTTAGATATTAGAAAGGGTTCCAGGTGACTAGTATCTAAATACTCCAAAAAAAAAAAATAGAAACTGGAATCTCTTTGCTTTTTGTCTCAGGGTTTTATTGCTGTGACGAGACACCATGACCACGGCAACTCTTATAAAAGAAAACATTTAATTGGGGCTGGCTTATAGCTCAGAGGTTTGGTCCATTATTGTCATGGCAGGAAGCATGGTGGCACACACACAGGCAGATGTGGTGCTGGAGAAGTTGAGAGTCTACATCTGGATCTGCAGGCAGCAGGAAGAGACCAGGAACCACTAAGCCTGGCTTGAGCTTAGGAGACCTCAGAGCCCACCCCCAGTGACTCACTTCCTCCATCAAAGCCACACCTCCTAATCATACCACTCCCTTTGGGCTCATGGGGGCTGTTTTATTCAAACCACCATACATTTCTCCAGTCTCTCCCTCCCTTGCCCTTCCTTCTATCTTTTTGTTCGTTTCTTTCTTTCTGCACACACCTTCAGGATTTCTCCCCTGGACAAATCCCATGGCCATTGCAGGTCAGAGAGTGACGGAGGAGCTGAAAAAAGGGAGGGAACAGAAGGAGGCGGGTGTCTCACAAGATCACTTTAAGGAAAGCTGGGATGAGTGAGAGCAAGGCTTATCTTTGAGTGAACCGATGTCCCCCTCAGTGTGACACAGTGGACAGTGGGAAGCTTGTCCAGAAAGTCTGTGAAGTTCCGCTTATTGGGTGCTGGATGAGACCAGTGAGCTATGGGCACTGCCAACCTTGGCTGCTCCTTACACTCCCTCAGGCACTGTGGAGCCCTGAGAACCCGGCTGTCTAGGGCTCTGTGTGATGGGAACCTGGTCACTGCTGGGAGGTGACTTCTGGGGTCTCGGCTTAGCAGCAGGCAGAGGTCACAATCCAGCTCCTGGACAGAGATAAACCTTTCTGCAAACTTTCTAGATATACCACTCGTTAGGTCACTGTGTGGTCACACATTGTCACTGGGTGCTGACTGGTGTGTGGGTGCTGGATGGATTCCTCTAGCAGGGGCTCCTGAGGGTGGCTACAGAGGCTTTTTGGAGACTCTTCTGTTCTAGTCTCAGTTGTCTCTGTTTTCTGCACAGATAATGTGCTCTCCTGGCTCTGAGTACATCTGCTGTAGAAGTAGGTGGTCCCTTATAAGCCCCTTTCCTGAAGGAGTTACTAGCTGCATGGTCCTTGTAGAGATGTTCGATGTTCAGGGTATATTTAAGGGCATGCATATGCATATCCTTGCCCTGTAATTTCTCACAGAGGGTGCCACATGCTGATCTGTCTGATCTTTGCCACTCCGGCCCTGCTTCCTGGGTTTTATTGTACCAATGCCCTTGAGTATGTTGCTGTGATTATATTTTCCTATTGTGGTGTGTGTGTGTGTGTGTGTGTGTGTGTGTGCTGATTTACTCTTCTTCTTGTGGATGGACAGTTAGTGTGTGCTCCAGCTATGATCACCAGTGCTATGACACGTGACCTTACATGTTTATCATGTGCCCCAGTTCAAGTATATTCAAGTTGAACTTCTCCCCCAAGAGACACAGATAGGCACCAGGGTCAATGAGTACATGAGACAAGGTCCCTGACCTTCCACCCTAGTTTCTCTGCCTAGCTCCCACCATCCCACCCTGGTACTTTATGGCATTCCATTGGGGTTGCCCCAGTGTTGCCTGTTTACCCATTGGTCTTGCAAGGTCATGTCTGTCAGAGAGGCCATGGTAGGGAGAGTCTCCTCACCTGAGCCCATACAGCCCTGAGTTTGATCCTATCTTCATCACAAAGAAGCTTATAACCAGTGACAGTGGAACAGTGGACCTTAAACATTATTTTAAATAAAGTTAAAGCGTTTCACATCCTCAGGTTTTAACTGTCAGGGGACATTGAACTTCAGTCAGGGGTGGTTCAGGGTGGAGGGTGGAATCAACTTCTGGAAGCTCCGGGCAGTGCTGACTCTGGTTGACAGGTCACAAAGGTTTCTGGAAGCTTGCTTCTCCCACCCCAATGATGCTTAGGCCAAGCAACCACCCATTTGCCCACGGAGATCTCAGACTCGCAGGCCAGGGTGGCAGAGGGGGCCAAGGTAGAAAGGGATCTTTTCAGTGATATGTAAGTGGGAAGTGGAACATTCCCAGCCATCCATGCCATGAAAAGGTTGCAATTTGATGAGGACTCATTCATGAAATCACTCCCAGAAAGGACAGGGAACTTAGGGCTCCTACAGAGAGGCAGAGGTTCAGGATGGGAAGGCAGGGGAGGGCTGGGATGCGACTCTTTCCCATCCGTTTATGTATGTTACTAGAGTTATTAATAAAGGTTGCTAAGCAGCTCCTGATTTAGCTTCTCATGGGAATGAGATTTTGAATCAGCAGGACCACAGGCTGTTTGCTGCTGGGGATACAAGAGGTATCCAGCTCCTGAACCATGGGTGGCTTCCGCAGCACTTCAGGTGACAACCTCAGAGTGGACCCAGAGACAAACACTAATACCAAAGGGAGGGTGATCCCAAAGGATGGGCACCATGCTTGCTAGACGTACCTGCTGGGAGCTATGCTTCCTACTGGTTTGTCTTGGTCCTACTGCAGATCCTGACAGAGAGAAGCCTTCGGAAGGTTAGTGAGGTGGGATCAGAAGGGACCTGGAGCCAGAGCAGGGAGGGGCAGGGAGGGGTAAGCCTGGCAGTACCACACACAAGCTCTGAGAAAGCAGATTTCTGCTCAGTGAAGCGTAGAACTTTCTAGTAATCAGAGCTGTCCAGAGTATCGGGCACCATGTGGATTCATTTTGTCAAGCATCCAACAGCTGTTTATGAAGCTGCTCGGTGCTCATACCCCAGGATGTGTCAGTGGGAGAAATAGCATCCTTCTTCCAGTTGAGAGCCAAGTGGTGTCATGTGACCAGGATGGGGCAGGGAAGGACTAGAGCGCATCTCAGGATCACCTCACCTACTGAGGTTGTTCAGGGACCGTTTTCTAAGGTGGGTACCATTTGAAGTGAGATCACCATTGGTTAGGTAAGGAGGGGAGGCCAGGTAGTGCCAAGGGCTAGGAGCTGGGGAGAGACATTTTCACTTGAAGCTATGCTATAGCAGATCGAGGCTGGACTGGAACAGACATTTGCTGCTGACAGAGCTGGTGGATGGAATTCGGTACAGGATACAGACAGGGAGCTACAGACGCTAATGTATAGCTGAAGTGGAGACAGACAGTATTACTGCTTGACCCTCTCTCCAAAGATGTCGTGGTTCTGAGGGTCAGCGGAAGCCTCCGAGCACAGCGTGCTTATATTTTTCCTTGTATGTACGTATGTGTTCATGCATATGTGTTCACATGTATTGTGTGTGGGTGCATGTGGAGGCCAGAGGTCAACCTCAGTTGACATCCTCAATCTGTCTCTATTTTTGAGACGGAGTCTCTTATTGACCTTGATGCTCACCAGTGCAGCAAGGCTGGCTTGTCCATGAGCCCCAGGGATCTCAGTCTCCCTAGATGGATCCAGGACTCCAGATGCATGTTTCTCTACCTGACTTTTTACATGTTGCGTAAGTGCTGAGAACTTAGATCTTCATGATCACACAGCAAGCGTATGACTGGCTGAACCATCTCCGAGGCCCAGAGATCAGCATGTCCGAGTGTCAAATTCATGCTGCTGCTTCTAAAACTGGTGGTAATGTCTTGAGCTGGAATTTCTGAGCCCTTGCTGGGGCCTACTCTGCCAACCCCTTTGTAGGTTTTATCTTGTTTTGCCCTCTAACCCAGATAGCCCCATAGGTTTTGTAGGACTTCGTCATTCTAATTGGCTCAGGGCTACCCAGCTTGCCAGGGAGAGGCCCTGGGCCCCCACCCAGGTCTGCCCAGCTGACAGCCACCCACTCTGATGTATTGAGGTCTGTCTGATGGAAAATAGGCACCGGGCACTGGTCCATCTGTCCATCCTCCATCGCCACCCCTTTGGGGGCCCTGTCACACAAACTACAAGACGAGGCCAGCTCCTTGGGGAAGACAAGCTTTAAGAGAGAGGCAGAATATTTTTTTTTTAAACCAATGTTGAAAAAGAAAAGAAAAGAAAGAAAAAAAAGAAAGAAAAAGAAAACACTTGACAAGCCTCATGTTTTGCTTGCCTTGTAGGTGGCAAGGATCAATTTCCTAAGGGGAAAAAAAAATCAATCAGTTGGAATGTGTCTTTCTGGAGAAAGTCTGGCATCTGTCAAACTGGGGAAAAAAGACCTAGAAAAAACTCTCCTTGGGTCGTGTGCCGGGGGTTGCTGACTCAGGCCGTATGTTCCAGCATCATTAACAAGTTGAAAGCTGTTGCTCCTCACAGGGACATGGGGTGGGGGTTGGAGCGGCTCAGCTGGGAAAATCCTCTACAAAGCAGGGAAGGCTGGGCTGCCGGGAGCAGACCCTGGGCCTTCTGTGCCCGTGGAGGTTGCTGACTGCCATGCCAAGGCTTTTATCAGGCCCTGTGGTTGGCAGGCTTGCTGTATGCAGGAACCTGATAGCAGCATTCTGACAGGTGGCAATTCTAATTGGTAAACCATTATTTGCAGTTAAGCCGTATTTGGAACAAGTCAGGCTGATATCTTAGGATGATTGGTAGCGACGTGAGGGAGGTCCCCTGATGCGGTTGGGGTGTGTGGGGTGTTATTTTCTGACACTGGCGTTTGATGATAGATGGCTCCCCGGGGCTCTAGAATGGGATGGGAGGCTGCGGTCTTCCCCACTGGGTTTGGCTGTGACAGGACAGTGTATGTGAGCTACATTTTTTAAAAAAAGCGTTTTGTCAGGGCTGGGATGCAGCTAAGACGGCAGAGTGCTTGCCTAGCATTCTGGAAGCCCTGGATCTCATCCATCCTCAGCACTGCAAGGACGGGGTGTGGTGGCACAGGCTGTAATCACTGCGCCCAGGAGTAGAGAGAGGACGATCAGAAGCTCAGCCATCTTCAGTGACATAGTAAGTGGAGGCCAGCCCAGACAATGAGACTCTGTCTCAAAAACAAACAAATCAGCCAATCCCCTCCGCCGACCCCATGGAGTGTTGAGGCTTAGCATAGCCAGGCCTTTTACACTGAGTTATACGTTCACCCTCAAGCAGACTGGCATGGCCCACATGGGAGAGGGTCCTAGACGGGGAAGGACAGAGGTCCAGCTCCTGTCGACTGTGCTTCTGTCAGGTCTGGTTCCATGCTGGAACATTGAATAGAGACCTCTTTCTTGCCTTTGGGGGGAGTTGGTGGGAGCTCAGTGAGTAGTTGTGAAAGTCAGTGCTGTGGCCTTTGGGGACAACCAGGCGCCAGCCAGCAGGGAGGGGACCTGGCCTTGCTTGGGGCAGGGTTAGATTATGCAGTCATGAGGAGCTTCCTGGAGGAGGTGGTATTAAAGTGAACATGACAGGTAGACACATTTACACACACACTCCCTACACACAGCTATATAACACAGCTCTTGGGTCCATGAGAGAGAAGTCTCGGCAGCTGGGTTGTGGTCTTCTTCCATTCTTTCCTCTGAGAGCCAGAAGAGGAAGGAGCTGTCTGTACAGGATGTCGCCTTTGGTGGATGACTGTCCACCAGCGAGCTGACTGGGGCTGTGGCTTCTTCCACTCCGTCCCCATACCCCTAACACTCGCAGTCCCTGTTGTCACTCCCTCCCCGCCTCCACTAACAAGGAATTCTTCTCGGTTCTAACTCAGGCCTTCAGATCTGAAGCTGAGCTGGAAATGCCACACTGGGGCCATGATGCTCCAGGTCCTGCACCCTGACGCTAGAAGAGGAATGTGAATAACGGTAGCTAGTGGGGGAAAGGCACAGCTGGAAGCTCTGGTCGGAGGGGCTTCGCAGGTCTTAACTCCTTGGTGTTTGCAGTAATGCTCCTGGATCGCAGGGGAGGCAGGGGAGGAAACTGAAGGTCAGAAGGCTGCCCAGAGATGCGCAGCCAATGAGTGGCAGAGCAGGGACCCAGTGCATGACAACACACCCCAGCAGGTAGCCGTCAGGTGAGCACATAACATACCGCGACAGGGGAGCAGCCAGCTAGGGTGCCTGGAAAGGAAGACGAGGCGCTAGGGCCTGCTCAGAGAGAGGTCCGTGAGGCAGGGTGGAACGTGCAGGCCTGAGTTCCCCAGACCAGGAAGCTGTTGCGTCCTTTATGTTCTCCCAGCACTGCAGGGGAATGGCTGCTTTCCTAAATGTGACTGTTCACGTCCTGGAGTCAAACATGGCCACTCAAAGCCAAGTCCGCCTGAGGAGGGAACTCAGCGATTGTGTTTACTGGACTGGGTTTTAGAACTCCCTGGAAATTCCTAAGTCCCTTCCACAGACATAGATACATATACATGTCATATAGGGATGCGTGACCTTGGCCATGGCAAAATCATTCATGCTAAGCATGTCACCTCAGAATTGGCACTTGGGCCCACTTGAATGGAGGTTATTTTGTTTCTAAGCAGAATCCAGTGACAACCTGCTCCGTGGCTCCTGCCAGGAATGCTAATGTCTGGCTGATCAATGTGCCTTGGGGCACAGGGGAAATGGGGTGGGGGGTGGGGTCATGGGAAGCTCCAGAAGCCATATGCCGTGGAATTCAGGAGGTCACACTGTGTCTGGACCCTAGGCCTTCTCTAGTCCCCACTAGGTATGGGGCCAGGGAGCATGTCTTTATTTGTCTTGACCTTTCCATGTGAAGGAATTTTATAGTTCCATTAACTAGTGAGACCATTTGCAGGCAGCCAGGCAAATATATTACCATGAGCACCTTGGGGACTCGTGGGTCGTCTCGGGTGGAATGCTAATAGAATGGAGAATTGATTCCAGGGGCTCTCCACCATGAGGGCCAGCCAGTAGTCAGGAAGGCCGGTGTTGTCTCCATAGTTTGTCTGCTGAGAGCTGCCCATGCCAGCTGCTTCTGACCAAAGCCTGCCACTCTAGATGCTGTCTGCTCCTCAGGATACATTCTCCGTGCACCAAGCTGCATGTTATATGTGTGTGCACATGTGTTTGTACATGTTTGGGTCTCTCTCTCTCCCACCTGCCGTGTGTGTGTGTGTGTGTGTGCGCGCGCGCGCGCGCGCGGGGACATGCATGTGTGTGTGGAGGCTACAGGACAACTTTGAGTGTTGTTCCTCAGGCAGCACCTGCCTTTTCTTCTCTTTTACAGTCTCTCGCTGGCCTGGAACTCACCAAGCTGGCTAGGCTGGCTGGGCAGGAAGCCCCAGGATCTGTAGTTCTCTGCATCACCACACCTGGCTTTTTTGACATGGGTTTTTGGGCTCAAACTCAGGTCCTCCCTTGACTAAGCTGTCTCTATAGCAACACTCAAGCTCCGTTTGAGTTGACCCTCAAACCGAAATCTGCTGCACTATAAAGCCCTACGCACCCAGAGCTGGAGTGACAGTGGGTCATGCCACTAACCCCTTCATTTCAGATATGAAAATGGAGGTCTGAGGGAGGGAGGCGCTCAGCTACATCCGTACAGCAAGTCAGCACCTGGTCTGGTACTGTCACTTGCTTGTCTGCACCTGAGGTCTAGGTGACAAGGCAGCCATAAGAGCCATTCCTTAGCATCCTGCACCTGTGTGGGCTCAGACCTCAGCTTGGCTTTGGACCAGTTAGGCTTCCAGAATGACATGGATGGGGTGTGATGGGAAGGGTCACCGGGGAGAGTCTAGTGATAGAGAGATGGTTTTTATAAAGCTGGGGAGAGGGCTGCAGAAGTAGCTCAGTGGGTGGGGTGCTTGCCTGCCATACACAGCATCCTGGATTGTATCCCCAGTATCACACAAACTAGGTGATGATGTGCACTGTAGCCCCAGAATTTGGGAGGCGGAAGCAGAAGGATACGGTCAGTCTGGAGTACATAAGGCTTCATCTCAGAACAATAAACAAACGAAGGCAGAGGAAGTGTTTGTGGAAACCACTAAGAAATGGTATAGCATCTATTTGAGAACCACTGCCATCCCTTGGGCCTGAGGACCGCTCCCCAGAATCTTAGGCACACATGGTACAACCTCCCTTCCTATTACTTGCTGGTTGTTCCCTCTGGCTGGACCTGCCCAGAAGCCAGAGGATGAGGAGGCCTGGGATGCAGTCCATGCAGGTCAGCCCTGGGCACAGGGAAGGTGAAGGCACTCCCAAAGGGTCAACACTGGCTTGTAGTCTGAGTTTCAGGAAGGCACAGTATGGTCCTGGTTTGCAGGCGAGGGGTTCCTGTCACTGACAGGCTGGGGTGTAGGTGCAGGTGGAGGAGGGGTAGGGCCAGGAGAAGCTACTGAGGCCGAGCTCCCTACATGAACTACATGGGGGACCCACAACCACGGTGCACCTACTGTGTGGGGGTTACCAACACAGAGCAGGAAGCAGCCAGTGCTCCCCAGGGACTGGAGGCCTCAGGGGGTATCTCCCTCAGGTTAATATTTGAGGAAGTTATGAGAGTGAACTCCCCAAGGCATGCTGGGAGGGCCTTTGGTTGAGACCTGTCTTAGTCAGGGTTACTATAGGTGTGAGGAAATATCATGACCAAAAGCAGCTTGGGGAGGAAAGGGTTTGTTCTGCTTTACACTTCCACAGCACAGTTCATCGAAGGAAGTCAGGGCAGGAACCTGGAGGCAGGAGCTGATGCAGAGACCATGGAGGATGCTACTCACTGGCTTGCTCCCCATTGCTTCTTTAGCCTGCTTTCTAGAAGAACCCAGGACCACCAGCCCAGAGATCACACCACTCACAATGGGCTGGCCCCTTCCAATCAATCACTAATTAAGAAAATGCCCTAGGGGCTTGCTTACAGCCTAGTTTTATAGCGGCATTTTCTTAATTGACATTCACTCCTCTGATGACTTGAGCTTGTGTCAAGTTGACATGAAACTATGGAGTACAAGGTTGAGATAACTCAGGTGAAAATCTCCAGGCACAGCATGTAGTGGGTACTCAGAAAACGTACAAATAAACAAATAAAAGCATGGGAAGGGTTAGTGGAAACCTTCCCATAGGAAGTGGCAACAAATGGAAGCAGTTGTCATCTGTCTTTGACATCCAGCCCAGACCCCACAGTCTATACCCACAGGCATGTGTGGTGATCCTGTGTGTGAGATGATCATGGGAATGAAAGGGGTTCAGATCTCACGGTGTACACGCACAGTCATATGTGATGATCCTGTGTGGTGTGTGTGTGTGAGAGAGAGAGACAGACAGACAGAATATTGTGGGACTGTGAAGAGATTTCAACAACTCTTGTTCTCTGGACACCTAATACTTGCTGGGTATTCACCTAAGTGTTTATTTGTGAATTACATTTATTTATTTAATAGAATGCGATGGGAAGGGGCATGCATGTGCCACGGTGCATTTGCGAGGTCAGAGCTCCATTTATGGGGGTTGGCTTTCTCCTTCCCTGTGGGGGTTCCAGGGGTTGCACTTGGGCTGCCAGGCTTTACCCACTGAGTCATCTCGCCAGCCCCCTAACATTTCCATCTTTGCAACAACTCTGAGGTGGATACCATTGTTCTCAAGACAGGGCAGGGGTCATTTGCTTATGGTACTGGTGGAGCAATAGTAGTTGGTAAATCTCAGATTTAAACTTAGGTTATGGTGTTCTTTCCCACCAGGGATCTGACAGCGGACCCCTGCAAACCACCCACCATGAACCACAATAAAGGATGAGGGTAACTCTGTGTGGCGTGTGTGTGAGTGTGTGGTGTGTGTGTGGTGTGTGTGAGTGTGTGTGTGTGTTGAAAAGGGCTCAAGTGTCACCAGATGATGCCACGAGGCCCAAGGAAACCCTGCCAGTAGTGAGAGCAAGGCTTCTCTGGCACTTGCTATGCCCTGAGCCTTTATCAATTCTCTTGACCCCTGCAGCCTGTGAGATCTAGCCTGTCACCATCTCCGACTGAATGGGGGGCTGACCCAGGGACAGAGGTGGGCAGAGGCACCAATTAACACCTGTGGGCAAACCCCTGTGCTCTGGACCTTGTGTCCTAGCTCCACCAACCTGCTTCTCAGCAGCAGTGTTCCCAGCATGCCAGGAAGCTGGAAGATGCTTAGGAGCAAGATTGGATGGGAGGGCAATGAGGCGGGGCTGAGAGAGCAGAAGTTCAGGCTTTTCCGTTGGGCTGGAGAGCGGGAGTGCTGCCCCTCCCCTTGACGTGAAGCTGCTCCCATCCAGTCTGCCTTGGGGTCCCTGCTCGTGGGCAAATGGACATGCCGTGGTAAGAAAGACTTGATCACAAACCTCCTGTAAAGCTGCGGGAGTCAGTGATGGCAGGGTCCTAACCTGGTCCCTCCAGAGCTCAGCCATGTGGCATCTGGGGAAGGGGGACAGGAACCTGTTACTCTAGAGGCAGTTCCCGTGCAAGTCCCAGGCTTCTGTGGAGGGGCTGCTTACCGCTGGCTCACTTGGGACCCTGGGGTTGGAGTTAGGCTGCCATGGTATCTTAACTTCACTAACCTTCAGGTGACTCTCCTCTCTCTCCAGGTGTTCAAACAGTGGCCCAAATGCCAGCTCTAGCAATCTCAGCTCTGAGTGTTTGTCATCAATATTTCAGGATTCAAACATCTGTCTAAACAACACCTATGAAATATGAACGGATTGAGGTTTTAAAAAGTGGTCGACAGAGAAGGACGAGGGAGAAAAAGGATAGTGAGGTCTAGAGAGAACATAGGGAATAGGGACCCCCCCCCCACATCCCTGGAAGCGGGTCTGGGGCTCGCGAGGGGCTGCTCGGCATGTGTGGGTTGGTGGTAGTGTTCTAAACCCAGGGCTAAGCTGGGGGTTATGGCTCAGCATTTGGGGTGGCGCTTGACAACCGGTACCCTGGGTCTCTAGGACCTGGAAGGGACCAAGTGAGAAGGCTGTGCAGTGTATAGCTTGCTCAGAATACCCAACGGCCATTCCTGCTGGCCAGGGATTGCAAGGGGTAAGGCAAATGTCACGGGTGTCTGGAATCCGAGAGACGCAAAGGCAGTCAGGAAGCCAGCTGAGACCTTGCTCTTCTCTTTCCTCCTTCCAGGTGGTCAGAGCCCCTGTCCCCTCCCCCTGCAGGGTGCTCAGGGCATGGAAACTGTAGCCCTGGCCTGTCCCCAGCTCTCACTGAGCCTCCCAGGGCCAGCTGGCAGCACTCCGTGCTCAACCTTACATTCTTGTGCCTTAGCCAGGATGGGGGAGATGGCTGTAAAACAGCCTCAGTTTCTCCCTGCATGTAATGAGGGGGCTGGATATGATTTTCTCTTTTCTCTGAGGTTTCTTCCATCCCCAACACACCACAGGTTTAGAATTCATGGAAGGCTCCCACCACCTTGGCAGAGACCCCAGGGTCAAAGTTTGTGCTTTCTGCACTCAGGAAGCAAACAGCTGGAGTTATCCTTGCTGAGCTGAGCTGAAAGTCTGGGACTTACACCAGCCCAGCTGTGCATCTCAGAGTCCTTAGCCTATAAGGACAGTGGAGCAAGAGTAGCAAGGCCCTCACTGGGAGCTGGCAGAGCCCAATGGACTGTCATGAGATGGGGAACAAAAGACGGGCACCTGATTTCCTGTGTGTTCCAGGACATAGGCCTATTTGAACCTGTTCCGAATGTCCTTGGCATAACGGTGACTGGCTAGGGTCTTGGTAGTGCCCAGTGAGCAGGTCACTGTGGTTCTAAGTGGAGTTGGTTCCCAGATCCAGGCTCAGCCCAGTTCCCTAGTCAGGGAGCTGGGGAAGCCATCCCTAGGGATCTCCAGTACTGGGGCTCTACAGGTCCCTAGCACAAGCCAGGCTGATTGGAGACCTCTAACTGGGGCCATCTGAAGTGGCTCTCCCAGGGTCTTCCCTATCTGGGGACCTAGACAGAGCTAGGACGGTAACTATAGGAGCAGTAGCTCCAAGGCCAGCATTAGGGGAGGGCTAGAAGACTCCACACCAACCATCCCATGATCACACCAGTTAGCATCTAGAACAGGCAGTGGGTCAGTGGCAGCCCCTCCAGACTCAGTCCAGGAGGCTACCTGCTCCTCAGCCCAGGCCAGAAGCAGACAGCAAGATGGATTCTCACTGCTTTCAGAGTGAGAGCCCTTTATCTCAAGCCCACCTGGGAGATTGACAGGGTTGATGATAGCTGCTGATTTTCTGAGCTGGCAAAATTAGTTGGGGTAGCATGTGGGGGTTTCTGTAATGCTTGGCTGATGGCTTAGGTGGTGGGCAGGTCTCTTGGGGAGCAAAGGGTGACCTTGGAAATGTGGATTCTATCGAAAGGAGAGCAATAAGCTCTCTTCCTCACACTGGCTGTCAATAAGACTCTTCGGTGCCGGTGCGGCGGATGGAAACTGCTCATTGCCTAGCCTGGCGGCTCCGGGGCTGTAGCATTTGACTGCGTGATAAGAAATTGCCAGGCACTTTCTAATTACAATTATCATCATCGTGGATGTCTCTCTTAATTACTTTCTTATAATTAGCTGTTGCTTTTTCCCCTCAGCATTTGTATACTTTGCAGATTTGCTGACATTTGAGAACCCCAAAATAGGGATGTTTGAGGAGGGGGGCAGGAAGGTGGGGGCACAGTGCCTGCTCCTGCCAGGCAGCCTGCTTACATGAGGGACTTTCATGAGGAGAACCTGGGGCCAGCAAAAGATGGAGAGGGCAGGTTTGCTGAGCAAATGTGGCCAGAGTTTGGGGGAGTGGTAGAGGCCTCTGGTTTGTACATGAGCTCCACAAATCAAACTCTGGAGTTTTTGTATTTATTTTACTTTTACTTATGTGGGCATGTATCTGTCTATGGGAACATATGCCCCACGTATGTGAGTGCCAGCGGAGATCAGAGGGCAGTGGATGCCCTGGAACTAGAGTTACAAAGTTAATTGTGAGTTGCCAGGTGTGGGTCCTGGAAAATGAACTCAAGTCCTCTGGAAGAGCAGCAAGTGCTCTTAACTACTGAGCCATCTCCCCAGTCACCACTCTCCACCATCCCACCCCAGTTTTTCCTTTTTCTTTCTTCTCTGTCTCTGTAACTCTTTCTATCCCCTTGTCTCTGTCTCTGTCTGAGACAGGGTTTCTCTACGCGTACGTAACCTAGACTGGCCTCAAATTCATCTTGATCCTCTAACTTTATACTCCTGAGTCCAGGGCTCATAGGTGTGTATTACCACATCAGCCTGAAAAGATTGTCTTTTTTTAAGGTAGGGTCTAATGTAATCCAGGCTAGCCTCCAATTTACATTGTAGCTGAGGATAACGCTAAATTCTTGTTCTTCCTTCCTCTACCTCTTGAGTGCCGGGATTAGGTATGTGGTACCACACATGGTTATAAGGTGTTGGGAATTCTCTATCTACTGAGCTGCATCTCTAGTGTCTGAAGGAGCTATTACCAAAAAACCAAGGCTGCCCTGCCTCAGGCTGGGGTTTCGTTTTAAGTAAGGCTGGGGTAGACCCCATGCCCTCTTGTCAGGCACATTTCGAGCTGAACAACTCAAGTCCTATTAACTTTGATGTTTATCCCCCAAACCAAAGATACATTTGGAGCATCCTTGGCACTAGGGACCCGTGAAAAGTGGCTTCTGCTTTGTGCCCAGATGGCTGGTCTCACTGTCTGCTCTTCTTCTGTCCCACGCCTTCAGCCCTGTGCACTGAGGAGTGTATGCACGGCCGTTGCGTCTCTCCAGATACCTGCCATTGTGAACCTGGATGGGGTGGCCCTGACTGCTCCAGCGGTAAGTCTGGGGTTTTGGGGGGATCAGTGGTCCACAGTTCTGACATCGGAAGGGGTGGCGGCATGTGCAAATCCATCCATGTGACCGGTGGAGACGACTTTGGATGTCAGGAAGATGCCGGATACAGTTAACGTGTGACAGACTCTAGCGGGGTGGGGAGATGGTTCGTTGGGTATTGAGGGTTATAAATGTGGAGAGCTGTATGGTCATTTGCACACTTTTCCTTTGATGGCCCACGTCTGTATATGGTTTTTGAGGCTTGGGATGAACTTGAGATGATGCGTATACTTGTTTCCATATCAAGGTGGTTATTAGGCCTGGTCCTTGACTCGGTTGGTTCAGAACTCAGTTTCATGAGTGCCCGTGGGTGCACAAGGGGCTATTGTGTGAGGATGGTGGCTACCAGGACATCTCTGTGTCCCCAGTAGTTAAAGAAGGGGATACCCCTAGGGGCAAGACACTGTACATATATCTACTCGATGGAGAATGCCCATTTCTCAGAGAAACCTGGCTGGTAAGGAGTTAGGTACACCTATGGATGACCCAGGGGCCCACAGAAAAATGGGACATCATCTTTATTGTGGTACTAGTTCCCCAGAGGAGGACTTGTATCAGGTAAAGCTGAAGAGATTCGCTGCTAAGATCTGGAGATGAATCCTCCTCCCCCTCTGATAGTCTCAGATGACCCCTTCCACAGGTACATTCCATAACCAGTCAATAGCTGTTTAATACTGGGGTCCTATTGGCTAGAGGCCTTGACTAGCATTAGAGCCCCGTTCTCTTCCTGCTTTAAGTTGGTGTAGGTGAAAACATACCTAGGCCAACCCAGTAGAGGTCTAAGTACCACTGTTTATAAGTCCTGGGGAGCCACCCCTGTGTCCTCTTCCACAGAGGTGATGCTGTAAATCCCTAGGCAGGGGAGTGCTGGGTTCATACACATTAGCCTGACAGTTTTCCCGATCCAGCTCTCTGCTGGGCTGGGCAAATCTAATTGTGGTCTTTTGATATGCAGACTTGATACATGGTACCTATGTCTTTGTCTAGAAGGGCATGAGAAAATGCCAGCCCAAAGGAAGGTATGGGATGTGTGGTTTTTATCCAAAGTCTTGGTGACTCTTCTGAATTCTTGGAGGGGTCCACATCTGCTTGGAGCTTCCAATAGCCCCTGTGTAGTGTATGGGGAAACCCTAAATGTCTGTATAGCCTCCATTTCCACCCACTCCACTGCCTTAGAGACAGGCTGTGACTGAGAAGGAAGGCCAGACGACGAAGAATGAGCCTGAGGGATGAATTTACAAGTTATATTCAACCAGTTTTTCTGTGGACTTTAAGTTCAAGAAGCACAGTGGGGAAATGTCCAAGGGCATGTACCCTGTCCATGTTTCCTTTGGTGTAATTCTGCTGACAGTGGATCTTTGGGGAGAAACATTTGACTGGAGTGGGTGACCTGGATGGCCTGGGCCTACTTGCGGCTGTTGCCACCTCTTCCCAAGAATAGGGCGGCCTGTGAAGGAGGGGATGAGGCCTCAGTCTCTCTCAGGCTGTGCACTTACAGCTGCTTCAGTGCTGTGTAGTCAGGTGGGTCTTGGGGGGTGCCCTTTCAGACAGGATCTTTGTCATTTCTGATTTACCATCTGGTGACCTTGAATGAATGGGATTTGACGGTGTTGAGCAGGTCTTGCAGCGGGGTGAGGTTACCAAACACCAGGGTTACGTCACAGAATAACATGAGGATAATTCAACCCCCTGCATCATCACATTTGGGGCTGGTCTAACCCACAGCTTGTCCTCTTTCCCCTAAATCCTCCTGCTCAGCTGGGAGCCACTGTCTTTGGTTCTAAGGACCTTGCTCTCTGGGATCTATTCAAAGGCATGTATTACCAGAGCCAAAGAAAGTACTGAGAGACTGGTTCTGTTCAATTAGTTTATTATCGCTGTGACCCAATACCAAATAGAAACAACCTGTGAGGGGAGGGGTTTATTTCAGCTCACAGTTTCAGAGAGTTCAATCCATGGTGGCCTGGCTAACCATCATGGTAGTAGAGTGTGGTGGAAGAGATTCTCAACCTCATGATAGACAGACAGACAGACAGGAAGGAAAAAGAGGGAGTTGGGAGGAAGAGGCCAAGGACAAGATACGTGCCCTGGACTCACCCCCATCCCCACTTCCTAAAGTTTTCTCCAACTCTCAAAATAATGCCAGCAGCTGGGAGAACAATGGGCTATTGTCTTCCAGAGCCAGCCCCAGCTTCATTTTGAGGGAAAGCAGTGTTAGATGAAGAGAATTCGTAGATTCTCGTGTCAGAGCTTCGGCAGTGCCTGGCGGAGAGCTTTCCCACCCGTAAGGCCTTCTAGACATAGGAAGCTCACTACTTCCTGTGGAAGTTCATTTTGGCTGCTGGGAAGTCTTCCCTTCTCCCCAGTGGAAATATTTCTCTGGTTCCTACTGGTTGCTTCTTGCTCACAGTGAGTACTGAGCAGGCTGATGGATTGCCATGATCTTTTTCTTGGCATGTCTGGAATCTCTCCCAAGGAGCTCATTGGACCAGGCCTCAGGCTGTGGATGTGGGGTGAACTACTTCAGATCAGAGGATTATAGCCATGGAGCCTGCTTGGAAGAAATGGGGGCTCCTCCCCCAGCTTCCCCTTCGGGTAATACGCACAGCCACTGATCTCCTCTTTTCTTCTCTGAGATGTATTATTGTGTCTTATGGGACGTGATTTGGGCTGCTTTGCCATCTGCCTTTTTCCTATCGCCGGTGGCCTTTATTTCCCCTTAAATTATCATCCCTGTTTCCAAGCCCATAACGGCAGGCCTGCTCTGACCAGTCCTGAGAGAGGGCAGTTTTGTTACTATCCGGGCTGCCATCGATTGGACTTGACCATGCGTGGGACACGGTCTTGAACTTGTGTTTCATCTTCACAGCATCCCTGTGCTGGGGAATTACTAGGCTTGTTTTACAGATGGGAAAGTCAGCACAGAGAGGCTGGCAAAGGGCTTAGACACAGCTAACCAGTAAATGGTGAAACCAGGTCAAAACCCTGGGTTCTAAATCTAACTCTGCAGGTGCGTTTACCCATATGGGCCCATGCAGAGGCCAGAGGTCAACAGAGTCTCTTCGTCTATCACTGCCCCCCTATTGTTTGAAACAGGGTCTTTCACTGAGTGGGTTAGACTGGCTGACAAGTGAGCCCCAAGGAATCCTCCTTTCTCTGCCCCATCCTTGCCAGTGCTAGGGCCCAATGTGTGCTTGGCCACACCTATTTTTCTAAGATTATTTATTATTATTATTATTATTATTATTATTATTATTAGTAGTAGTAGTAGTAGTAGTAGTAGTAGTAGTTGTATGTATGTATGTATGTATGTATGTATACAGTATTCTGTTTGCATGCCTGCCTTCAGGCCAGAACAGGGCATCAGATCTCATTATAGATGGTTGTGAGCCCCCATGTGGTTGCTGGGAATTGAATTTAGAGCCTCTCAAGAACAGCCAGTGCTCTTAACCTCTGAGCCATCTCTCCAGTCACCCCACTTTTAATGCGGGTGCTGGGACTTAAAACTCAGATTCTCGTGCTTGCAGAGCAAACTACTTCCCAGTCATAAACCTGAACTCTTAACGATTATAGCCTTCCTTTCGGGCATTCTATCCCTGTTAATATGGCCTTGGGTTGAAATAGGTTTTTCTTTTTTAGATTGTGTGTATGTGGGGGTGGGGAGTGTGTGCAGGTGACTGCGGATCTTGATGGAGCCCAGGAGCACTGAGTCTTCTGGAACTGGAGTTACAGGCAGTTGGGAGCTGCACAAGGTAGGTTCTGGGACCTGAGCTCAGGTCCTCAGGAAGAGCAGCAAATGTTTATAACCAATGAGCTGTCTCTCTAGTCCCTGAAATACATTTTCAATGTGAGAACGTAGCTGCTCTCAGGAGAAGGAAGAATGTGTTCATAAGCTTTGACTCACAGACACCATTGTAGGGAGAAAAAACAGTCAGGAAATGCAACTAACGATCAGATGTGATCTAACAGTCAAGCCTGCTTGTGTTGCTGGACATCCACCCGCCTGCTATGCAGGGCCTGGGGAGACGTATCCCTCCAGGTGCAGTGTGTGTCCCTAAAGATCTCAGGTTGGGTCTATACATGGGATGGAAAAGAATCAGATTGGCTTTAATGGGAAACAGCAGGCTTCCTTGGTTTGGATTTTTTCCCCATTGATATTGAAGTTATACACCTTCACATTAAAGAGGAGAAGTTTAGCAAGAGCATAGACTCCAGGTCGCAGCCCAGGTTCACCTCTCCCAGCCTTTGGATGGTAGGAGCCCTGGCATTTTCCTGACATTTGCATGCAGTGCTGGACCTGGATCCCACATGTGTGCTAGCCAGAAACTCACTCCTTTAATTCAACCCTAAGTTGTACGCTCATTTCCTTGTCAATAAGCATTAATCTTCTTTAAATTTTTAATGGCCGTCTAGACTTCCATTCTGTGGTTTACCGTGTGTCTTTCACCAGGCCTGGCTGGTAAACATTAGGTTGTTTCTGATCATTCCCTGCCACTGGATTCTTTGGGTCTGTTTGTCGTAGAACTTGGGGATTTTTCACAGTTTAGGAAGTACAAGATGGGTCTGAGCTGGGACTCAGTTCTCAGGGTGGTTGCCTGGTACCTGCTACTGTGTGTTCCTCCCCAGCACTGTGTGACCTGGGCTGCTGTGACCCCAGCATGTCAGAGGTAGAGACAGGAGGATCTGGGGTTCAGTGTCATCCTTGGCTGCATCGTGGGTTTGAAGCCAGCCTGGGACACACGAGACTGTTTCAAAAAGAAAATCAATAACAACAAAACCCCTTTCGACTTGCTATTGGTTGATGCTTTAGCACCCATAGCTACAGAGGACTGGAGTAACAAAGCCAACATATGCCTTCAGACCCCTTTGTTCTGTAGTTGATGAAAACTCTAGAATGCCAAGCATGGGCAGAGGAACCTGACCACCGTGTGGAGGAATGCTGTCTGGAGCCCAAACTCGACTCTCTGGCCTCCCGTGCCTAGTGTGCACTATGTACTCTTTGAAGCCTATACAAGACAGCTGACTTGCACACAGACACTTCTCTGTTCTACAAGTGTGCATGTGGAACCAATGGGATGGTTGAGTGTGTAAGAGTGTTCACTGCAAGCTTGATAAGCCGAGTATGACTGCCAGAATCCACAAGGCGGGAGGAGAGAAGCAACTATTGCATGTTACCTTCTGACCACCGTATGCATGCATGTGTGCATGTACACACACACACATACTGAATAAAATATAGTAAAAATTTAAGTGTATGTAAACTACATGAGGCAGAACATAATACCTTTAATACTGACACTGGGGTGGTGTAGGCAGAAGGATGAGGAATTCAAGGCCACCCTTAAATACCTGGTAAGTTCAAAGGCAGCCTGGGCTGCACGAGACAGAAAGAGAGAGGGGGAGAGGGAGAGGGAGGGAGGGAGGGAAGGAAGGAAGGAAGGAAGGAAGGAAGGAAGGAAGGAAGGAAGGAAGGAAGGAAGGAAAGAAGGAAGGAAGGATGGATGAGCAGGCATTGGCAGCTCCGTCATGTGCAGTGATTGCCCCCTGGTTCTGGGCAGCCCCCTGGGGGAAACAGCACCGTTTCTAAGGTGACCAATGATTGATCACATCCAGTGACATAAAGATTGTCACGACCAGGAGTCACGTCCCTGCAGATTTGCCTCTCTGTGTGAATTTCGGCACAAACCTTCCAAGAATATTTTGGAGGCTTTTTCAAAATCTTGGTATTATATGTGTGTGAAGAAGAGCCCGGGGTCCTGGATGAAAATGTCGGAACAATTCTTCTTGCACCTGTCTCTCCCTCTTCCCCTTAGCAGCCCGATTTCTTCTCGGGATAAATTCCTGGAAGTGGCAGGGAAGGATGTAAATATCCGTCATCTGGTACCTGCCCCTGCCCTGCCTTTTACAGCTGCCAAGGGATTGAAGGATTAATCATTTTGACAGCCCTCCAGGAGACAAATTTGGCTCTAAGGTGGGGATGGGGGCTTTCCATGCTTTTACAGACTTAGACCTCCCCCACTGACTAATTTCTTTAAGGGCCATCACTAATTTCTTTCTGCTCTGAAAAGGAAGGAGGTAGACAGCCCCGCTCTTTGGATTGTCTGGGCTCTTCACCCGAGCAATACGGGGAAACGGAGTGGCCACGTGCTTGGCCGTAAACCTGCGTCTCGTATAATAACGAAGCATGAGAGGATGGGACGTCAGTTTATACTGCAATAGGACAACAGAGTGGCCCTTATTAAATTGCACGAGGCTCACAAGTGGAGATAAAAGGGGAAAGAAGTTTTTCTATATTGAATATCTAGCTTTTTAAAGTAATTAGGAATATTAAAGCGCTGACAATGATTGAGATAGAAACATTATTCATAACTTTTATTTCCGTGCTGGGCAACGATCCAGTATATTTCATTTATGAGGTTTGAGCTGTAAGGAGAAGGACGTGAGCCAATTCCTAAATTAAATATGCCCTGTTAACTTTTATAAATGATGCCCAAAAATTAACTTGGAAGTTTAAGCTTTCATTGTATTATTTAATTATTGTCTTTCTTAGGCTCCACTTCTCTGCTCCCATGGTGCTTTGCAGTTTGGGTTGTAGACGACAAAATGGGATTTGGGGTTTGGTCTTAGGGGATCCACAGAAGAGGTGGCTGGGGTCGGTGTGACAGAGGCTGCCATCCTGGAGTTGTCCCAGCATCTTAATTTGTCCCGAGCTTCCCTTCTGTTTGCATGTCTCCGGGAAAGCCTTTGGTAATAACTGCTCAGCAGTGTCCCACCGACTGGCAAGCTCCTCCCCACTCTGGGATCCTGGGCTCTTGGTAGGACTACCCCAGCAGCCCTGAGGAGTGACTGCAGCCAGGCCCAACTTGACGATGGGGGCCAACCTGACTCTCTGTTAGTTTTGCAAATGGAAATAAAGCTCTGACAAGGGGATAGAATGCATTCCCAGCGTGGATGGGACACTGGGTTTATCCCCGGCACTGCATTAAACCAGTCTGGTGGTGAGCATCTGCCAAGCTAGCACTCAGCTGGGGGTCTGCGTGACCACACAGCTTCTCAAACATCCTTTAACAAATTGTGGTTAAAATATGCAGGACATAAGATTTACTGTGGTCACCATTGTTGTAGACATAGTTTTGAGACCTCAGTGCAGTCACGTGGTTGTGCGGTCATCAATGCTACCCACACCTCCAGAACTTTTCCTCTTCCTCAGCTGAAACCCTGAAGCCATCAAACCCAACTCCCAGCCTCCCTTCCCCAAGCCCTGGCTGCCGCCACTCTCCATTTTCCTTGGTTTGAGGGGTGGGGTGGGGGAGGAGGTTGAGCCGGGGCCTCACTATGTAAACCAGGCTGATCTTGAGTTCTGCCTCCTGAGTGCTGGGATTAAAGGTTTGTGCCACCACACCCAGCTTCATTCTCTTCTTCTATCTGAGTACCCTGCACTTCATTTTAGTGGCGATACATAGTATTGAACGTTGTCATGCAGTTGGCATGTTTTAATGCACCATAAAAACACATGTGTTAAGGGTCACTGTAGACAGACTAAAGTGGAACCATTTGGATGGGGGACAATGCTTCCAAATCTAGTAAGCGACTCATATCAGAATACAGGAAGAATTCCTATGGAACAGAAAAATCTAATCAATCTGATTTGAAAATAGGCAAAGGCTAGGAGCGGAGCTCAGTGATAGAGGTCTTGCCTAGCATGAGACCCTACGTTCGAATTCCAGCATGGCAAAAGAGAGGAGAAAAAGACAGTAGAAAGAAAAAGACAAGGGTCTTGAGTAGGCATCTAGGCATCGCTCCAAGAAGATATAGAAATGGCTAACAGGTACGTGCAGAGAAGAGCAGTACCACCCACCATTAAAAATGCACAGCCGAGCTCCATGTGATACTGTTTTACACCCACTGGAACAATTCAGTCATTCAAATACAAAACAAAAGCCACCCCCAGGAGGGCTGGGGCAGAGCTTAGCTGGTAGTGTGCTTGCCTAGTGTGCAGGGTCCTGGGTTTGATCCTTAGCCGCATACACTGGGCACAGTGGAGTGGTGCACACCTGTAATTCTATTCTGCAGGATGCAGAGGCAGGAAGATCAGGGGTTCAAGGTCATCTTTTGATTGTGCAGTGAGTTTGAGGCTAGCCACCAGGCATCCAGAGGGTGGGATGGCTCTAAATGGTTAGCCAAGAGACTGGGGAAAGTGGAGAAAGATCAAGAGCTAACTTAGGCCTTCCAGGCTGCTGACTGTTAGCAAGGTGAGTTAGGGCTCCATACCCTTTGGGACACTGAGTTCTGGGGGATTCAGCCTCTGCTTTCACTCTGTCCCCACATCCCACTGGCACAGGCGACAGAAAAGACAAGTATTGCGGGTCCTGGCAGAAGCCCTACACTGCCATGAACAAGAGAACCCTTTTCTGGCTCCACCTCTGCCCTGGTGGCCCTGGCCAAGTCCTTCCCCCTCTAGATGCTGAGGCATGGGGCACCTCAGTGTTTTCATCTGTAAAAAGAAAGTTATCCTGGAGACTCTAGAGCTGTGCAATGTTGCTTCTGTGGAATCAAATCCCAGCACCAGTTTGATGGCTATGGAGGTGGGGAAGACAGGGCCTTCCTGCTGACCCAAGACATAGCCCTCCTGTGCTTGCTTCTCTTCATTCTCAACTTAGACAGGAGTGGGGAGGTGTGGGGAACCGTGAGGGCCCCTCTTGACACTTTCTAGCCCCTCTTAGGCAAGGCTAAGCCCTTGATGGCCCGGGTATAGGCTGATTCTCCCCACAAATGCAAGCAGGGTGCAGAGGGTACAGGGGCATTGGGAGGCCAAGGCTTTCTCCTGGGCTATTTCTTGCTACATCGAGCTGCTGAGTTGTCAAGGTTGGAGCAACTCTAGATGAATGTGTTTCAAAGCAATCATCCCTGCTGTTATTCGCTTGGCTCTGCCTAGCTTATAGCCCCTTGCAGATCCAGCCTGGGTTGCCTTCTGCCAGCATCTGCTGGGCCTGGGGGCTTCCCCGGGATGGTGGGTCCTGTGTCAACCCCACACAGTGGTGCAGCCACTATGACAGGAACAGAAGGGGACTGTGGATGGCAGCAAATGCTTTTCAAGGTCTGTGAGCAGGAAGAGCTGAGGCCCCCGGAATTATAATATGGAACAGCAGCAACCAAACCCAGGGTTCAACAGCCTGGCCACAGCTCAGCAGATCCATGAGCTCCCTCTCACAGCTTCATCCATGCAAAACATAATTGATGAGCTCCTGCCAGAGACCACGGGGCCAGAGGGTTCAGGGATGGGTATCACTGTTGAGGAGGAGTGGGAGCCTAAACTACCAGCATAGAGCCAAGGACAACTCAAGAGACAGGGGAAGGAAGATTCTGGATGTGTATGTGTGTGTTCACTAGTATGTGTGTGTGTGTTCACAAGTATGTATACACACATGTATGCATTTGCCTGTGTGAGCATGTGCGTGGAGGCTAGAAGCATCTTCCTTGGTCTTTCTCTATCTTATATATAGATGCAGGGTCTTGCACTTTTGAACCTAGACCTTACCTGTTCATCTAGTCTAGCTAGCCAGCTTGCCTAAGGATCCCACCCCTGACTCCTGAGCACTGAGATTACAGGTGGCCTGCCACCATGTGTGTGGGTGCCAGAGATCTGGCTCTGGTTTTCATGTTTGTTCAGTAAAAAGTTTATCCCACTGAGTGTTCTCCCCAGCCCAGACTCTGGCTTTTAGGGGAAGGGAACCCAGATATTTAAGAAAGCCATTATGAGAAGTTAGTAGAAAGCAGAAGCCAGGTGTACACCCTGCTCCCCATTGGAAGCAGAAACTTACTTAGAAGCAGGTCCAGGGGAGATAAGCAGTGGCCTGAGCCCCATAGTCAAGGGTGGTCAGAGCTCTGAATCTGGCTTTTTGGATTTTTGAAATAGGGTATCACTATGTAGCCCAGGCTGGCCTCAAACTAACAATCCTGTAGCCTCAGCCTCCAGCTGTTATCACCGGGTGCCATGATTGCAAGGTCACTATCTTTCTGATGGTGAAAAAGATGGGAAAGTTGGTAATGGATAGGAAGCTGAACAAGGCCCCTAGTGGGCTGAGAGCTGACCTAGCTCCTGTCTGGAGTTCTCAGCAACAGGAGCTCCAGAGGAAGGGCAACAAAGAGGTAGGTCCTTTGTCCTCTCTGTCCTCCCCTCCTGGCCAAGCCTTCCTGCAGTCCCAGCTTTCCTCTTTTGGGGATATCTAGGCCCAGTAGCAACGCTCAGCAAGCCCTTAAAGACATGTACTGGTTCCTTCCACGGTCACCTTCTCCCATGGGTGGCTTTCTGGAGAAGTGAGAAGTGGGGGGAAGATGATGGGTGCCCTGTTTTATGGAGTCAGCCATGATGGGACAGGTGGAGACAGCTCATAGACCTCAGGATATAGGACTAAAGACTCCAAGCCCTCCCCATACCTTCTCTGTCTTGGGTTGTGGTACTGGGATGGTGCATACCAGGAAGGGAACCCTTCCCAGACCCCACCACCACCCACGCAGAACTACGAGGCTGAGCCTGTGCCTGCCCCACCAGGTCCTGAGAAGGCAGACTGTGGGCAGAGGGTTGCACCGTCATCATTCCCCTCCCAGTAGGGGAAGCTCCTTAGGCTCCCATCACACCTGGTGGCTGCTTCCTCTCAAATCAGGAAGATCTGGGATCGGTCAAGTCAGGGGTCATATACTGAAAGCTGGCGTTCCGAACACTGGGCAGCCCAAAGTTCATCCACGTGAGTTGCCTGTTGGAGGGAGTATTGGTGATGAGAAGAGGGGGGTGTTATTCCACCCGACTCAGCTCCGGCCATCTGCTCCCCGAGAAGGAAATTAATAAGTGACACACAGGGAGCCTTGAGAGCTGGAGAGCGAGGGGGGGGAGGGGAGTCAGCCTCAAACGTTTGACAGAAGCAGAGCAGAGTGGCAGGAGCCAAGCTGGCATAGTCACGAGAGGCTGGCAGCCGGTGCCCACGTCCCTCCTGGGCCCCATGGGGGTTGTAAAGGACACGGTTCTCCCCCATACACATGAGCACATAGCTGTGTTTCCAGAGCAGTGTGGGAAGCAAGGTATTCAGGGAAAGGAATCACGAAGCAGCTAGGCTGGGTGCTGGCCAGGTGGGTCCCCCGAGGGAGGCGGGGAGGGGGGAAGAGAAGTGCCATCTCTTTCAGCCAAGAGGGCTGGAGTAGAGGGTGGAGCCGTGATGCAGTGAACGCAGCCTCAGCAAGCCCTGAGTTTGCAGTGTAACACTGGAGATAGATACGAACGCTCAGGCCACCTCCACACAGTGAGTGGTGACTTAAGATTTGTGCTCTGTGGGTAAGGATGCTAAGGTCCAGGGCACTCAGCTCCTCTGCAGTGGATTGGTGAGGTGTGTTTCTGCCATAGTGTCAACCTATGCATGGGGCCACAATTGCACTGGGTTCCTCTCCTGTGTTGTCGGCCCTCCTAACGCATCCTCAAAGCTACTCCCTGTACAGCCCTATAGCCATTCACCACTGCCCTCCCCATCACTCCAACAGGGAACGGAGACCTCTAGCTGCACAGGTGGCTAGTGGTGGAGCCGGGTTAGAGACGGTCTCTGTAGACTACACCCAAGATCCCAGCTGGCACTTCGTTCCCAGGCTGTGTCATCTCTCTCTAATCCTTCCTGTACCTGGGAAATGGGGTAGCTGTGAAAATATGACAGGGACCGTGTCGCTTCCTGCTCCCTATGGCCTGTAACAGGTACACAGGCCTCAGGCTCCCTCATGATTCCCACCTGGCCACCAACATGTTTTCCCTTATTCTCACCTGTATTGGCTTCTTTGCTTATTATTGTGATAAATACCTGACAAAAACAATTTAAGAATGAAGGGTTTGGCCAAGCATGGAAGTGCACTCCTTCAATCCCAGCACTCGGGAGGCAGAGGCAGGCAGATCTCTGCATTCAAGGCCAGCTTGGTTTATATAGTAAGTTCCAGGACAGCCAGGGCTGTGTAGAGAGACCCGATCTCAAAAACAAAAAGAATAAGAAGAAAGGAAGTATTTATTCTGGCTTACAGTTGGAGGGTGTGGTCCATCATGGCTGAAAAGGCATGATGGGTGATGATAAGATGATAATGATGGAGACTCACGCAGCATCCACAGTCAGGAAGCTCGGCTTGCTTTTTCCTTTTCATGCATTCTGGGACTCTTGTCCATGGGGCAACTCCACCACAGTTAGGGTAGGCCCCCCTCAACCTACTCTAGAAACAGGACGTTATCTCCCAGGTGTCTCTATTAATAGATCCTGTCAACTTGGTGATCAATATTTGCCATCTCATTACTCCCCTCTTTCTCATCTTCCCTTGATCCATCGACCTGTGGCCAGTTCTGAAGCCAGAGCAGCATCCACTGTGCCCATAGCTGGTCTGGTCCTCAGTACCCTGTCTTCACTCTCCCTCATCCACTGCCTTGAGACCTCCTCCACAGCAGGACTGGCATCTGTCTTGTCCCCATAACACCAAGCTATTCATACTGCCTGGCACATAGCAGATCCTCTGTTTAGTGAGACCCAGTGGATTTGGTCTTCCATTTGATTCCACCTTCTGCCCCTCTCAGATAACACTGAGGTGGGGATGCTAGGGCTCAGGGAGAGGGTCGGACTCTGTAGGAGGCTTCAACAAGAAAACAAGCAGGCAAACCCAAGTTTGTGACTTAACCTTTCAGAGTTTTCCTACTGAGCTCCTTAAGGACTATGTCGTGAGGCTGGACTCACGTGGTCTTTCAGAGCAAGCCACTATAACTAGTAGGTAGAGAGAAAGGAGAGACACCCGGAAGGAGAGAACCAGAGCCACAGGAAAGATATAATCTGAGCTTCAATGGTCAAGATGGATCAGAGCGCCAAGGTGCTAGGGAGGACTGGGAGCCAGGCCAATGTGACATGCCAGTCTGGATGGCATGGAGCTCTCCCACCAAGGCCCAAAAGCTTGCCGGTGACTTGGTGGGCAGGGGCAGCTCCTGAAAGTGTGTTTTGCATCAGTTGGGTCTGCATTGCTTCCTGGTGGGACACCCCTAACTCTTTCTTCTTCCAAGACACCTGTGATCGATTCTAGACCTGACTATGGGGGGAAAAAACTGAGGCTGCTGAATGCTGCAGCCCTGGCCAGGCCTTCCAGGCCAATTTGGGCCATGTCCTCTTCCCCCTGCGCCTGACTAGAGGTGACCAAGGAACATATGGTAGGTGTCTTGGCATTGGGTAGGTAGCAGATTGGATGCAGGAGCCACCATGATTAGGTGTGGATGAGTGGATCCGAGGAGAGAATGTCCTGGAAAGGCCAAGTGGGCACATGTCAGCCTGATACCTCCTGCCTCCCTGCTGGGCCAGGGACAGAAACCTGGCAGTAATGACCAAAGGAAGCACCTGGGGACGGCCCTATTGCCCCCAGCATCTCTTGCCCCCAGCCGACCTCCTGTAGCCAGTGAGACCCCTAAGCAGACAGCCACTACCTAGCAGTGCTATCGTCGTGGAGCTAGACAGAACTTAAGAGTCCGTCACCTCCTAATGAGGGAAGCCCATTCTCGCAGTCTGGGTAATAGGCCTCAAATTGAATAATTAATAAAGTTATAAAAATATGTCTATTTTATGGCCAGAATAACTCAGCCTCAATCAGAAGCAATTATTTCTTACAGTTAAACCACTTGGAATTTTTCACAAACGTCTTCATGAACAGCTATAGCAGCAAGACAGGATTCCAGATTTGATTGCCTGCTTAGGAAGTCTGCTGAGACCAGCTCTAGGCAACTAGGGCTTCTGTCAGTTGAGAACTATCCATCTTTCTATCCATCCACCCATCGACTCATCTATCGGTTCAACTAAACAAACCCCTGTCCACAATGTATCAGTGTATCCATCCATCTGTCCATTGTTTTATTTATTCATCTGTCAATCCCTTCATCCATTTTTTCTTGTATGTGAACATCTTTCTGTCTACCTACCTATCCATCCATCCATCCATCCATCCATCCATCCATCCATCCATCCATCCATCAATCTATCCACCCATCCACCCACCTACCCATCCATCCATCCACCCATCTACCCATCCATCCACCCATCCATCCATCCATCCACCCATCCATCCATCCACCCACCCACCCATCCATCCATCCATCCATCCATCCATCCATCCATCCATCCATCCATCCACATTTAGTAGACATCTCTCAAGTGCCTTCTATGTGTGAGACACTGCTATGTTCTGGGTATAAGGACCCCACCCTGAACTGTCAGAGGTGTATATCTGGCTCCACTCTGAGCCCAGGTTTCAGGAGGACCTGAGATGAGACACTCTTTTTTGACCATCAGTAAAGCATGAAAAGTCAGTGTGACACTGACAGCGTCAAGAGGCTCAGGGATACTTGCTGGGGACCCATGCTTGCTTTTTAGGATACTGGGACCTGAGTTTGCTTCTGAGTCAAATCTTCTCATACTTTGTAAAAGTCCTGTAAGGAATCCTTCCTTAACCTACTGTTCTTTCTGCAAGGAAAAGATCTCCTCCCTGATTTCCCTGCCTAAACGGGTGATCTTTTCCTCTTTAAGTTTTATTACATTTATTGTGCATGTGTGTGAATATAAGTACGTGGGCACATGTGCCACAGTGTACCTGTGGAGTTAGAAGACAATTTGTGGGAGTTGGGTCTTTCCTTCTGCCATATGGGTCCCTAGGGAATCTTCCTTAATAAGGTAGGTTGTCTCCTGAAAGTTGTCTTCCGACCTTTACACGCGTGCATACCTTGGCATGTTCCCTCCCTCCCTCCCTCCCTCTCTCTCTCTCTCTCTCTCTCTCTCTCTCTCTCTCATACACATACACACACACACACACACACAAATAAAGGAAAAACTGAAGTTCTAGAAAGAATGAAGTGGTGAGGGTATGAATCTGGTAATATAATTTAGGAACCAATTGGTCATTTTAAGCAAAGATAGCAAAAATATCCACCTCACAGTACCAATTATTGCAATACCACAGTCTAGATTAATAAACAATTCCAAAGTGTGTCCCAGCACACACATATACACCCGCTGATATTTTTTAAAATCTCTTCTAATTAATTTTTTAAAGTGATAGCTTTGACCTATTATATTGATTTCATGACTTTCCTCTAGGTCCCCACCCACAGTTTGCCCCAGGGACCGTGTCTGGCATGCACAGCCCTGAATCATCATTGGTAATGGGGAAAAGCCGCTCACAACACAGAGATCCCTTAAGAGGGAAATGGAAACATTGCAATATATTCCCACAAAGGAATCTCCACAGCAGTTAAAATGAATGAAGTTGCGCTCTGTCTGTCTGCCTGGATGAATCTCAAATATATCATACTGGGTACAGAAAAAGCCAGGCGCAGAGGCTACATACATTACATACCGTATCACTTATGCAAGTTTAAAAGCGCACGGAATAATGGACGTGTTGTTTATGAGCATGTGCTTATGTTGTGTGTAAAAACAGACATGGAGATAATAAACAGTAAAGCCAGGCTTGGGATCCCTGGGGAGGGAGCGGTTGGATAAGGAGGGGCCCAGAAAGCACATTCAGCCGTGGGATGTTTTACATCTGAAATAGCAGCAGGAGCAGAAGGGGAATGTTCAGATTTGTTGGGTGGGTATAGTGTTTCTGCTTTCTCTAAACTTCATCAAAGCCTTCCTGTGCAGAAAGGAGGTCATTGCCACCTCTTTTGGGGGCACCCAGGCTCACATGGAGGAGTGGGGGGTGGGGAGACATGTGTGTGTTTGGTTTAGCTCAGCAAGAGTTTATGGAGCACCTATTATGGGCTGATTGGCAGGAAGGTGGGGGCAGCACTACAACTTTGGAACTCCAAAAGGGCACAGCTGCCTACCCATCAGTGCCACAGAAGCAGACGGAAGGGCTGGGGAGATGACTCTGTCAGTCAAGAGCTTGCCATGCACGCAGAGAACCTGAGTTCAGATTCGCAGTACCCACGTGGAAAACTGGACATGGTGGTGTGCAGTTCTAATCCCAGCCCTAGTGGGACAGAGACAGGAGGATCCCGGGGCTCACTGGCCAGCAGCCTAGCCTAATGGCAGGCCCTAGGTCCCAGTGAGAGACTCTGTCTACAAAACATGGTGGAGAACCTCTCAGGGTGACTCCTCAGGCTCTTCTCTGGCCTCCACAAGCACACCTGCACATGTACATATGCCCCCCACACACAAATACCCCCTCCCACATGCATGTGTACACTCACACACAGGTCAACATTCATGTTTCAAGGAAGAAGCCAGAATTCAAGTATGTGTGACTCCCTGGAGAATAAGGGAAAACTCTCTGGAGGAGGTGAGCACAAGATGAGCCTTGAAGGATAGATGAGAGACTTCACTGAAGGTTCTGGAAAGGAGATAATGCCATAGTTCCAGAGAGCTCTGATTGGAATGGAAGAGAATGAAATAGACCTCCTACCTCTCTGACCTGAGCACTGCGGCCGGAAGAGTTCAAACCTCACCCAGGGCGAGATAATGGAGCAGAGAGGGGTTCTCATTAATCACAGGCCCTCAGAAGAGCTGGCTTCTCCAGGATGTAGGAAATTGGAGATAACTTGCCTGCTCAGGAAAGGCATAGCCTCTTGGGGCCAGCCCATTCCACTGCCCATCCTCAGGCAGGGAGTAAGGGGGGTGGGGGCAAAGGCCTGCTCAAATCCCAGACTGCAAATTTATTTGACCAGCTCCCAATAAATTCCTCATGCCAGAGGCCTGGCCATCCATCTCAGGTGGCAGGGCAGAGACAGCAATGGGGGTGGATAGCAGAGGAAGTGTCGGGCTTAGATTGCTCGGGGACACGGCCACATGTCTTGCTAGGAGGCAAGCTCCTAAATCCTCCTCTGACTTGCTCCCCCCCTAGTAAATCTGAATAGTTTAAAATAACTCCTTCCGACCTTGAGGCTGGTGCCAACTTTCTGCCATCCATCAGCCCTGGCCGGTTTCTTATTAAGGTTCTGCTGTTCCTTTGGAAAAGTCGCCACCTTAAATCAAGGGGCCGATAGGGCAAGGGAGAGACACAGGATCCGGAGACAGCAGGAGGTGACAGAAAGTCAGGAAGATGAGGTGCCAGTTCGCTGTGGAGGTGAGCCGGTCCACCTCTTAGGCCTCAAGGCTGATGCTCCAGGATGGACTGCCTCCCAAGCAAGGTCTTCCGTGTGGCTGCAGGGAGAAGTTGCAGTTGAGCGGCCTGCATCTGTAAAAATGTTCCATCCCATTGCTTACCTGTCATTCACTACTTGGGACTACAGGTGCTAGTTTGCACACTGTGCCCCATGCCTTTTTGTCTGTGTGTGCACATGTGAGTACAGGTAAATTTGCATTTGTGCACGTACACATGCTAAGGCCAGGGTCCATATCAGTGTCATTTCTTAGGTTCCATCTGTCTTGCTTATTTTTTAAGATTAAAACATGTTATTTATGTGTGTGTGTGTGTGTGTGTGTGTGTGTGTGTGTGTGTGTATCTGTATCCATGTGTCTATGTCAAGTTTGGGCAGGTATCCGGGGAGTCTGTCAGAGCTACGGCTCTATTGCTGTGATAAGACACCATGACCAAGGCAACTTAGAAAAGAAAGCATTGAATTTGGGGCTCATGGCTCCAGTGGGTAGGAGAGGCAATGATCATCACGGTGGGCTACATGGCAGCAGGCAGAGATGGCACTGGAGCAGTAGCTGAGAGCTTCCATCTATGTGGTCCACAAACATGAAGCAGAGAGAGGAACTGGGGAATGGTGTGGGCTTCTGAAACCTCAGAGCCTACTCCAAGTGACGCACCTCCCTCAACAAGGCCACACACGCCTCCTAGTCCTTCCCAAACAGTTCACCAACTGGGAACCAAACATTCAAATCATCTCAAGGCCAAAAGCGGGCATCAGAGCATCTGAGGCTGGAGTTACAGGTGGTTGTAAGCTACATGACATGGTGCTGGGAACTGAACCTGGGTCCTACGGAAGAGCAGCATGCACTCTTAGCCACAGAGCTGCTCTCCAACTCCTTTACCTTGTTTTTTAAGACAGGATCTCTTATTAGCCTAGAAGCTTCTCCAGAAGGCTCATCTGACCAGCCAGTGAGTCTCAGGAACCCACCTGTCTCCACCTCCCCAGTCTTGCGATTACAAGCATGAGCCGCATGCCCCGCTTTCTATGTGGACACTGGGAATTGAGCTTAGGTTCTCATCCTTGCATGGCGAGCGCTTCACCCACTCGGCCTCCCAGCCCAGGACATGCTGTGTACTGTGTCCCACCCTGCTTGCCTATCCTTTGTTATACCAGTAAACAAAGGCTGTGTGTGGTTTTACGGATATTTCTAACAGTTAGGAAAACGGGTGACTCTCTGCATGTTTATCTACCAAAATTCGATAACTTTAGATGTGAGAGTTGAGGAGACACTAACAGAGTGCTGGGGTAGAGTGACTGAAGTGCGTGAAGAGTCTTCATGGGGAGGGGACACAAGTTGAGACTTGAAAGCCAAGAAGGTACCAGCCATGCCAAATCCCGGGGTGACTATATTTGATCCAATATTAATTCTTGGCCACTTTTTGATTCAATAGAACAAAATTTATTTTACACACAGTACAGTTGCTAAGCCAGGCTCTGTGAGGACTCCTGCATAGACAAACAAGGACCTTGCTCACCCAGGACACAGTAGATGTCATTGTGCCCTGTGTATTAGTGACTGAGGCATCTTGCTGAAAACTCAGAGAAGACACAGGTTCCTGCCCCCACAACCCAGAGCTGGGAGAAGCAGGTGCTCAGGAGAACAGAGGACTAGATCTGATTTGAGCTCTGTGTTCTGAGACCAGCACCAGCCTGGGCCCTATGGAGCTCATTTACTCTGGCAGCTGCCAGTCCTGGGTGACTGCGTGTGTTCCATTAATTACCAAGACAAACCACGTTGTTTCTTGGAGTGCAGGCGCACAGATGACACACGCCACCTCATCAGCAAAAGGAATCTGGGCCTGACGAAGTCAGTGGCACCAGCTCTCCACTAATAACCAACAACTGAGCATGTGGCGTGGGCTCCTTCCTCACAGCTGTCGCCGCTGCCAAGGAAATCGCCGCAGCGTCTCTTCTCCACATTGTGTTTCAGCCCTGGGTCACAGAGCCTTGCAAAGCACAGATCTCAGGAGTGGCAGTTTCTCCAAAGCAGCGCCTCTCTGGGGAGGACACACCCAGGCAGATCTACAAGAGAACAACCCTTCCACTCCACCCCCACCCCCGGAACACGCACAAGTGCAATTTGATTAACAAAGACTAACAGGGCAGACCACTCCATCTTCCTTCAGTTCCAGACTTCTTTTGACATCTATGACAGTCAATGGGACCAGGGGACAGTTCAGAAGTGGTTTGCAAGCAGATTACTGTCTTCTTAGGCTGGCTCTGTGTACTGCTGAAGGTAACTGGCCCTGGGGAGATAGGAACAATTCCTACCCTCAGAGAGCATAGGACCAGATAGAAAGGAACAGGCATACAAGGCCTGAAGATGGGACAGGTGTTGTCTCATACCTTTGGGGCTAGGTGGCAGGGGACAGAAGGGACAGTTCCCTAGGGTGGCCCTAGGATGGAGTTCCTAGCTCTTCTTGTACTTGTGCTTTGCTTGATGAGTAGAATAAAGTCTGTGGGGGCTAAATGGCCACTAAGGTTCATCAGCCAAGACTATGGATGATATGGGAGGAGGAGGGGTTGGGGAGGTTGAGCCAATGCATAGCTTCCCCTCAACTCGCTCGTGGCTCCCATTTGGTTACTTTTGCTTGCAGCCCCTCCTTGACTACACTGACCTAGGGAAGGGATAGGTGTTATCAAGCATTTATGCCACGGCAGGTTCTGGGCTGGGCACTTAACACACATTGATCTTGCTTAATCCTCCTGACAGCCTTGCAAATCCCCCTCATTGGACAGATGAGGGCACCGAGAGGCGACGCTGGCATCAGGATGTCACAGGAGCAGGGATTAGCTTGCAAGAACATTTGCCTAACCTAGAAGTGTTTATATTAAACTCTAGAGAAAGGTCATACTTGGCGGGGTATGGGGGTGCACACTTGTGATCCTGGCACTGAGGGGGCTGAAACAGGAGGATTGCCATGAGTGTGTGAGCAACATAAGCAACATATTGTGACCCTGTTTCAACATAAAATAACAAAAACAAATAAAAATTTAAATGTTATTATATAAAGATACCCTCAGAACTAGCATCTTAAAGTAGCTGTGTTACAAATGCTGTGACATATGCCTCACAGGGCTCTGGTAAGTGCTCTCTCTCTCTCCCTCTCTCTCCCCCCCTCCCTCTCTCCCTCTCTCTCCTCTCCCCCATTTCTCTGTGTAGCACTGGCTGTCCTGGAACTCATTCTGTAGATCAAGCTGGGCTCAAACTCACAGAGATCTGCCTGCCTCTGCGTCCTGAGTGCTGGATTAAAGGAATGTCCCACCGACACCTTACTCATTTCTTTATCTCTTATGCCACAGCTGTTGGTACCTTTTGAGACCCTTGAGATCTGTTCTTGCTGTGACAGCTTCCTTGCTGGCTTCCTTCCAAATATGGGACCAAACAGACATGGGTGGTGAGGGACATGCGTTCATACTCGGGCTCCTTAAACAGTTGCCATTGTCCTTTGTGGTTTACAAGTTCAGGAGCCGAGACTGGGAGGTGCTGGACCTGAGAGAAGCAGGACCGAGCTCTTGACCCCAGCACGCACTCACCAGGCAGACGCGCTTCCCGCTCCCACTGGCAGAACCCCTGGCTCAGCTCCTGCCCGTTCTTGAGTGCAGCATGAGCACACCTCATCAGCAAGCCAGACTGCTCTTACCCGGGGATGGCTTCAGAGGTGGTTATGACTGCATTGCCACCAGAGTAGGGACTTTCACAAACGGTTTCCTAGGGTCCCAAGTTCACTGACGGGGAGAGCATTAACCGGCCTCCTTGGTGTGAATCTGTTAGCTGCAGCTTTATGGAGGGATCCTGACAGTGAGCCAGCCAACACAGGACTGATGAAGGAGTGCTGGCCAGGAGACAGGACCCTGAGCTGCAGCCCCAGCTCTGCCACTAACTTGCTGTGCAGTTTCAGGCAAGCCACTTCTCTCTGGGCCTCAAATGAGCATATTAGAGTTCAGCAGATTTCACGATCTTTTTATGGAAAAGATACCCCTCCCTTCCCCAACCCCCTGCCTTCTGGGGATCATTTAACGAGGTCTAAGGTGTTACAGTCGTGGAGCCAGCAGAAGCCAGGAATGCTACTCCTACCCCAGTGGCAAGAGGACCACTGCAGAGAGCCTTGCATCTCTGAAAACCTCTTCTTAATTTATTCATGGACACGTATGACAGGTGCCTGCCGTGTGCCAGGCACGGGGTAGGACAGAGTCCCTGCCCCCTCAAGGTTCATGACTTCTAAGGATAATGGGAACATGGAGTTGATGTTGGAGGTCTGTGGGGGTGACTCCATGGGTGGAGACAACTGCAGCCAGGAGGTCTGAGTTCAATCCCCAGGACCCACATGATAAAAGGGGAAAACTGACTCCAAAAGCTGCCCTTTGACCTGCACACAGATGCACACTAAATTAAAAAATAAAGTCTTGATGTGGGCTGGGGCTCAGTTGGACAGGGTATTTATCCAGCACACATGAAGCCCTGGGTATGAGTCTCCTCATCACGTAAAACCAGCTCAGGGGCACATGCCTGTGACCCTAGAACTCAGAAACCAGAGAGGGACGTAAAAGGATTAGAAGTTCAAGGTCTCTTTTAGCTACATAGCAGATTAGACTACGTCAGACCCTGTCTGAGAGGGCATAAGGGGGAAACAGAAACATTGACTAACTGCTAACTACATTCCATATTCTCTCTATGAACTGCCACACCCAGTTCTCAAAACCCTTTAAACACTAGTAAAATTACTCTGGGTTTATAGGGTAGGGAATTGAAATCCAGCAAGACAGAGTGCCTCTCTTAGTCTCCAGGCCGTGAGTCGTGAGTCATAAGCAGTGGTGTTGGTGTTTTTTTTTTTTTTATAGTGAAGTCCCTCCTCCCAACTGCTCAACCCCCCCCCCCACACACACACCTTAAGGCTAGTCCCCGATAGCCCACTAGCTACACCTGAAGAGAGGCATTTAGGAGGTGATGCTCTTTGGTCTCTTTATCATGCAAACTGTTTAGCGAATTGGAAAGGGACCTCATGACTATAAACCAACGGTAATGACCTGACAGACAGAGGGGCCAGAGAAGTGTTAGGGCCACGGAGACATTAATCTGCTTCCAGCTACAGCTGCTGGAAGGACATTTGTTAGAGCGGTTATGGGAGCCATAAAAGGCTATTTGATGGCAGCCCTCCCCACTTAGCCCTCGCTGGTCAGCAGGAAGGGATGGCCAGGCATGGGGGCAGCTACCAAGCGGAGGCCAAGGCTGTCAGGTAAGATGCTGCCGGTTGAGGGCTTGGGTGGGAACGGGCCACACAGGGGAGCTGGAGTCTAGTCCCTTCTATGATCCAAGGACAGCCTGCAGCCTCCAGCTAATTTTGTGAGTACCTTGGGTCTCAGTTTGCTCATCTGTGAAGTAGAGAAGAGATGTTTGCTTGAGGGGGCTCTTCTGTCAGTGGCCATGGTGTGAGAAATAGCCACAGTAGACATGGACAGGGATTTGGACATTAGATCCAAGGGAAGTTTAATAAACCCACGTAGCCTGGCTCCCACAGCTTAAGGGCATCTGTTGTTCACGCGCTCCCATGTCCAATGCACTGTTCTGAGCACTCCATTTGTACGGACTCATTTAATCCGTATGGGCATCCTGAGAGTCAGAAGGGAACACCCCATCTCTTTGCAGATGACTCCAGGCCTTAGTTCTGACCTGGGAGATGTATTTGGGAGGCCTTAGGAGGTGACATCCCACACCACCAGGGCATGGCAAGAATGTGGGACCTTAGGTCTGAGTACCTTCTTCCTTTGGCACTGAGTGTGATCTCAGTGTGAGCTCAGTGTGCCCTCAGTGTTCCAGGCTTGACTGGGATGCACAGGGGCAGAGTTGGTGTAGCTCAGAAAGGCAGCAAAGGGCCCCCACCTCAGAGAGGGCTGGACACCAGGGCTATAGCTCTGAACATCAAATGTGTAGTTCATTCATAACACACTGATTTTTTTAAATTATTTTATTTTTTATGTATTTTGTAGGCACTTATGTCTGTGCACCATGTATGTGTCTGGTGCAGATGGAGGTCAGAGAGAGCTTCAGATCCTTTGGAACTGGAGTTACAGGCAGTTATGAGCAGCTGTGTGGGTGCTGGGAATTGAGCCTGGATCCTCTAGACCACTCTTAGTGCTCTTAACCACTGAGCCCTCTCTCCAGCCCTGATGTTTGCTTCTGGAAATTATCACTGGTTGGGGCATGGTGTTGGTGGTAGTCAATACCTTTAATCTCAGTGCTTACATAGATAGAGGCTAGCCTGGTCTATATAGCAGTTTTATTCCAGCCAGGGCTAGCCTGAAACAAACAAAATTATCTCAGAATCTGAGCCTGTAGGCCCACACTCAGGAGGGGGAGGGGAGGACTGGGAGATTTATGATTTTCCCTCATGACAAGGTGAACTGGGGTAAGATAGTTACTGAAATGGGATTCAAGGATAGCCTGAGAACCTACTTCAAAAAAAAATATGTATCATTGAGATAGAAACATAACAATTTAAATCCTTGTGTTTTAGATTCTTCTTAGGACAAACCTCCGAGGATGGGTGATGAGTCATGGGGGAGGGGGCAGGCAACGCTCAGCTACAGAGGCCATGGTGCCATTGCTGGGGCCCTAAGATTCATGTCCCAGTTCAAGGCCTAGTTTACTGCCCTTCCCCCCACCCCCTTACTTCACTCCTAGAGATCTGTCCTCGGACCCCTTCTCTCAGTTTTGATCCTGAGTGCAAGAGGCCTCACTGACAGGCTTCCCTTTCTAGCGTTTGACAAGTTCTTAGGCCGAGGGCAAACAAATCGCCCAGCGCCTTCCACGTCCGCTTAGATCCTTGTTCAGAACGGATGTGAAAAAGATGTGTGAAGTGGCTCTCTCAGGTCGCAAATCCTCAAATCCTGTCAGCTTGGGGTGGCTCTGCAGGACGCGATGATGCCCTGCTCATCCCTTCCCTAGGGCACAGTCCTGACCCCTAGGACCTGGCCCCTCAGAAACAGGATACCTTGGAAGATGAGAGGAGCACCCCGCTCCCCAGCTCACCGTGCTCTCCCAGGTACCCTCCACAGTGGAAAGTCAGCGGAGATTTTGGTGTTTGTCTAGTGAGAGGGAAAGTCAATAGGAGGTGGGAGGTGGAATCTCATTTCCAAGCTCCTAAGCAGGTTCTGTGATCAATAATGCAAAGAGCGTTGGAGGCTACTGAGTCGCACGCCAGTGTCCTCTGGGTCCCAGCCAGTGTTTGCAGATGGGCCTCAACACTCATCCCATCAGCCTAAGGACCCCCTGTGGGGACTGAACTTCTTAAGGGAGCCAGTCTGACTCTCCTCTTAGGGAAGACACTCGTACAAAGTGAGTTAACAAGTCCCCAACCCCAATACTGTCCCGAGCTCTGGAATCCAGAAACAAAGGCTGATGATGGCCAAAATCAGGACGGAGAGTTTGGTGGACCCTGACTTGCTGTCTCTTCTGGCATTTCACTTTCCAGTCCGAGACAAACATGACCCTGTCTCCCCAACCTCCACCCCGGGCCCGCCACATCATGGAATAAACAGACGCGTGGTTTGTGTTCTGCAGTTTCGTTGGCTTATTTTGTACCCTGTGAAGTTTCGTTTGCAATCCTACTGCTGACTATTGCCAAAGCCTGGTAGACTAGGTGGCGAGAAGGATGAAGGGACATTATGGCGGGGGATGGCATCCTCACCCCCCTTTCCTGTGGCAACATCCACTTCTGCTCCCACCTCTGTTTAGAGGCCTGGGACCCAGCCCTTAAAACCCTTGTTGGTGCTGGAGACCCAGGCTGAGCGACAGATCCTGCTCTGGTGGAGAAGTCTAGACCCTGTTTAAAGACAACAGGATTACAACACTTAAAAATACATAAGCAGGAAAACGCTTTATGAAGCAGAGGCTCCCAGGCACGAGAGAGAGAAGCTGTCAGTGGTGCTCAACTTTGCGGTGCTTTTGGCTGGAAGCGTTTGTAGCGGCAGACTAGTGTACTCCATGTTCTAACTTCCAGGAGGAGACTAGCCCCCGAGTGTGGCTCTGGAAGGCAGGTGGAGGGCACCGAGCATCTCATCGGAAGGAATGTGTTCAACTCTGAAGGGACAGTACCTGGTGGGAGGTTGGAGGGGCTGGGGTTGGCTGTGTCCTTAGGCCACAGCCAGCAACGACTGGACAGAAAGGCTCTTGAGAAGGTCTGGAAACAAATTGGGTCTATATAGTTGAATTCTACTCTGTTATTGAATATTTTTAGCTATATTCCATGCTTTTACTCTGGATCTCACGACCGAATCGCAGACAAGAGAAAGGACTGTGAACTAATTTGAACACTTGGGATTTTTTTGGAGCCTTGTGGCAGTAGCTCCCTTCCCTGGCTTCCTCTTTCAGATAAATTAACCAAGGGGCTGGAGAGAGGACTCCACAGTTAGAGAGTACGTATCGCTCTTGCAGAGGACACTAGTTCTATTCTCATGGACTCCTGACTTGAGGGCCAATCAAGAAAGACACCCTAAAAACATTAGTGTCTTCCACCAAACCCCACGCAGGCAGAAATGCCTGAAAGAGAGGAATCCTCGCCTGGGCCTGGCATGTAGTCAGTAGGTACCTAAGTGATGCTAACGGCTCACACGTTAGCTTATTGCTGAAGCTGTGGCCTGGTGGTCTCTGCTGCTTGCAGTTGAGGATCAGGCTGTGACACAGGCTGGCTGATGGGAAGGAACCTTTAACAAGGTGTCATGTGATCCACCAGAAGTCACACAGCTGGCCCTCAGCTGCTCCCTGCCAGCAGCTCTTGTTCCCCCAAAGCTCCTTCCACCCAGCAGCCAGCAGGAACGCTGACATGTGAGTCGGAGCAGGTCCCTTTCCTGCTTCTCGCCTCTAGAGGCCACTTAGAAATGACATTTAAAGCTTCAAGCAGGTCCTGGAGTGCTTCCAAATAAAAATATCAATTTGTCTAGGAACAAAGCAATGGGCTTGAGATTATGCAACCGGTGAGTGTTTGTATCACAGCGGAATTCTGAGGCCGTGGATGTGTGCCCCCTTTCCCACTTCAACCGGGGTTCAGGACACAGCTGCATTGTCTGGAATTCATTCATCTGACCTCGCTGTTCTTACAGCTTACAAATTCATATCTGAAATACTAGTTTCCATAATTAGAAATGACTAATGTATTAGTACTTTTCTTACTGTTGCCACGCAATTCTTGTGAAGAAACAGTTGGGGAGGAAGTGTTGATTCTGGCTAGAAGTTTGAGGGAGCTGTCCATCGTGGAGGGGAAGCGTGGAGACAGGAGTATAAAGCCGCTGGTCGCATGGCACCCATAGTCAGGAAGCAGAGAGGGGGGAACGCAGGTGCTCAGCTCATTTTCTCCTTTGTATGCAGTCCAGGACCCTAGCCCCTAGGATGGCACCTTCCACACTCAGGGTGGGTCTTCCCAAGTCAGTTAAACTAATCCAGAAACCTCTTCCCAGGACGCCCAAAGTTTGTCTCCTGGTGAGATTCTGTCAGGCTGGCAGTCACTATTGACCATCACAGGTAGTTTTTTTTATTGATTTTATTGAGCTCTACATTTTTCTCTGCTCCCCTCCCTGTCTCTCCCCTCCCCCTCAACCCTCTCCCAAGGTCCCCATGTTCCCAATTTACTCAGGAGATCTTGTCTTTTTCTCCTTCCCATGTAGATTAGATCCATGTATGTCTAAGGGTCCTCATTGTTGTCTAGGTTCTCTGGGATTGCCATCACAGGTAGTTTTACAAACTATCTATCACTCTCAGAAACAAGCAAAACCTCCTTGGCCACATCTTTCAGCCTCATCTCCTATGGTTGCTTCTTGGTGCCTCTGTCCCCCTATTCTGGTTTCCTGAGGTTCCTTTTCCACCTCAGGACCTTTGCACTGGCTGTGCCTGTCATTCTTCCTTCAGAATAGCTGCCATAGCCCATGTTTTCATGTTGTTAATTTTCTGTTATTGGATTACAAATTAGTGTAGTGGGATTCCATAAGATAGTATCAGGTTATTAAATCCTAGTGTCTGAGGGTGAGGAACTTGGGTTCCTCTTACCTGGGTCCTCTGTTCAAGCTCCCACAGGGTTGTAATCAAGGTAGCTGTAGACCATAGTCTCGTGAGAGGATGACTAATGAACACTCACCTGCAAGCACCCTCCAGTCATTGTTAGGCCTGTCATATGGCCCTGTCTTTGGCTTGCCCTGCAGGCTGTCAGTTGGGGCTGCGGTCAGTCTCTAGTGCCTACGACAGTGTTTGTGACCCTGCCTGTAAACCTTCTCAGGACACAAAACTTAACTTCCTGATGCCAGCAAAGGAAATGTCTTATTTGAGCAGGCTAGAGATGTGGCACCGTATAATGTCATATGACTTGGGAGGGGCACCCTTAGTAGCCAGCAAGTTCCAAAGCCATAGGAAGTCTGCAGGCTATGAATATGGGTTATTCCTAAACTGTCAACTGCCCAGGGAGCTGTCACCTTCCCTGGGTCAGACCTGTCTAATGCTCAGTCAGTCCAAGGATAGCTATGAATGTAGCCTAGTGCAAAATGGTAAACTTCCTAAAACATGAGACGAGTGTGTGTGTGTGTGTGTGTGTGTGTGTGTGTGTGTGTAGAGAGAGAGAGAGACTTATTATAATTTTGTGACCTTACTGCACAGCTTTCAGGTGTGAACTGGTCACATGACATCATTATGTCACAAAGGGTTGGGTATGCCTGCCTGGGGTCATCAGGAAGTTGCAGTCTTACTCCTGTCCCCCAGTTCCCAGACTATCTGGTCCCTGTGCCCCATCCTGTTTGTGAAAACATGCACCTTTTGCCATGATATAAATGTACTCATTTGTTAGATTTATTCTCTGTCTCCTGCTACCAGAAGGGAAGTTCCAGCAAGGTAAGGATTCTGGCCTGTCTGGTTCTCTCATGAGTCCCTGGGGGCCTCCTGCCATCACTGAAAGACAGTTTGGATGGGTGTGAGTTCCTTTGTTACTGTGATCAATGACTTCTGTCTTAGGTTTCCTTTTGCCATGAAGAGACACCATGACCACAGCAACTCTTAACAGAAAACATTTCATTGTGGCAGCTCACTTACAGTTTAGAGGTTCAGTCCATGATCATAATGATGGGGAGCTTAGCACTGTGCAGGAAGACATGGTGCTGGAGTATCTGAGAGTCCTACATCTCGCAGGCAACAGGAAGTTGACTGACTGTCACCTGAGGGAAGCTTGAAAAGAGACCACAAAGCTCAGTCCCCACCATGACACACTTCCTCCAATGAGATCACACCTCCTAATTGTGCCACTCCCTTTGGGGGACCATTTTCTTTCAAGCCACTCAGACCTGAAAAGAAGCAACTTAGGAGGTGAATGCTTTGGCTCACAGTTTAAAGGGATACAGTCCATCATGGCGGCAGAGGCATGGTGCAGGGCAGCTGTGCTTTTATCTCAGCAGGCTATAGAATAGCTGCCTATTCACACCTCAGTCGACCAGGAGCAGAAAGAGACCAGGAAGTGGTGCTGGCCTATGAAGCCTCTAGGTGACCCTCTTTCTCCAGCTGAGCCCCGCTTCCCAAAGTTTATACGATACCAGCATCACGAGTTGGAGAGCAGGTGTTCAAACACATGAACCCACAGGTGACATTTTCCATCTCTATACCACTGGGATGTGGCTGTCTTTTCTTCACACCACGCAGCGCTCACCTCTTCTGCCTTTTTCTTGGCTAACATTTGTCCTGTGTCTCTGCCCTTCACTTGTCCAGCTTCTGTGCTCTCTTTGTCCCCATTTGCCTGACTCTTTGGTCCTCAGCCCTTGTCTGTATCGCTTGTCCCATTTCTCTGTCTTTTACATCAGCTTCCCTGCCTCCGTCTCTATGTTCCCAGCCCCCACCCTCCTTATCTCTCATCTCTGTCCTCCCTTCATCATCTCTCCCTGTCGATGGTCCCTGATCCTTCTCTCAGTCTCTCCATCCCCTGCCTTCAGGCCAGGTCCCCCAATTCCAGTGTCCCTCACTTGTGTCCTCCCAGGTTCCCCCTCAGCTCTGCCTCCTTCCTTCCCTGTCACCCAGCTTCCCTGAGAACCCTGGGCAGGGAGGCACAGCTGCCTTCTGAACACAAAAGCAGATTTGCCTCCTTCCCAGCTTGTTTGTTTTACTGTAATTAGATAAATAAATCAGCATATTAGCCCCTTGCCTGGGAGCTCAGCTTTGTCTAGAAGGAAGAGCTCTGAGGCAGAGGCAGAGAGTTCAGGGGGAGTCCCTGTGGGCCTGGGACCTGCTGATCCTCTCCAGGGCCTGATAGATGGGCGTGGCTGACTGTGTCCCCTCCCCCATCTCCATGGTACACCTCTATGGAACAAGTGGTTTGTTGGGGACAGTCTGGAATGAGCAGGACAGAGGCAAGGTGTGTTCTGCTAAGTCAGCAGTAGGCTGGTAATGAGGACCAGGTGTTGGTCATTAAGCCAAGCTCTCTGCATCTCCTGATGGCCTCAGCAAGACTTTAGGGCAAAGATGGTGCCGGCCAATGAGCCCTTGTCCTCTCTGCCTAGGAGCATTAAAACCCAATTAACAAAATCAGGAGTGCTATGCACCCAGACCTTCCTCCTCAGGAATGCTGGGCCAGAGAAGGACAGCCGGGCTCTGACGAGGCTGGCAACACTGAGCCCAAGAAGGCAGAGCCTGGGGGCTGCAAAGACCTGGTTGAGAGATGAGTGAGAAGGGTGTCTTGGGGGAAGGGGCACAAGCCTGGGTTCATCGAGCTTGAGCTACCATGCCGTACCCTCCCACTGGCCTTCCATACAAAGTAAAGGTCCTGAGATGGTCTCTCAACGAGCCAGGGAAGAAGCAGGCACCTCTAAAGTAGCCAGGGGTGACAGATCCCATATTTCTCAATCGTTGGTATAGGGGGAGGATAGTGCCACACCCATTCCAAGGCAGGAGTTAGCTCTGTGATTGATGGATGGCTTGGAGTCCTGCAGAGGCGCCTCGGAAAGGACTAAGAGAGCAGGATGGTACAGCAGGAAAAAGACTCTAAAGGAGTCGGGAATGTGGCTCAGACCACATCTAGAACAGGCATACTTACAACCGCTCCCAGCACCCCAGTAGCCAGAGCGGGCTTTCCCAGAGGAATGGGAAAAAGCAGTAGGACCACTTGCAGTGAGGGTATGTCCATCACTTCCTTCTTTCAAGAGAGGGTGTGTTTGGGCACCCGGAAGTGCTTAGATCTCTTCCCTGGGCCCTCTTGGCCCCGCAGGAGGACTCTGAAGGACTTACCTAATGGTGTGGGTACCTTAGGTGTGCCACCCACAGTCACTGCCCTGGGGAACGCCACATCCTGTCTCCACCCACATCCCTGGCCCCTTCAGAGGGATGATCCCCCAACTCTACCCCTGTAACCCCCAGCTCCCGAAACTGCTTCGTCAGCTCCCGGCTTGTCTTAGCCTAAGTAGGCCTTTCAGATTTATTAGTTCTGGGGTGGAAGGCAAGCAGCGTCTCAGAGAAGTGTGTGTTTAGTGGCACATTTCAAACCTGCAGCCTTGATTGAAGCGCTAGTTAAACCATTTTAAGGCTCTTAGGTAAAGTTGCATCTGCCTTCCGCAGAGCCTAGATTCTGATAGCATCCGTTTATGACAGGGGCCCTGCTATGGTACGGAGAAATAATGCTTTATTGAGAGCCCGCTCATCCTGCAGGAATGTGGTCCCTGCCTCCATTTGGAAGGCCACAGCATCAGAGCCACCAAGAAGGAAGAAATGTGGTAGAATGAGCACGGGTTTTAATTAACCTCAGTGTGCACCAGATTGCGAAGATACACATACTAAAGAATTCTTTCCACTTTGCAGGAAGCCGGGAAATTTGTTCCCTGTGTCACTTTTATATTCCATTTGTGTGGCAATTAATATTTAACTCTTGGGAAATAAAGCTGTCACCTGATATGCTGTTTATGGCCTGGAATTAAAATAACTTCCTGAAAAGCTATTATAATATAGTGTTGGGAAGACCCCGTTAGCAGAGCCTCATTTGGTTATTAATTAATTCTGCTCAAGAACCTGGCCCTGCACAAGTATATTTAAAAACCTGTAAATTAGCATAAATTAATTATGCATAATGGATTTCATTATGACGTTTTCATATAAACCGATGACATGATGTGGTTAAAGAGAAGGTTTTTATTGTAGGTATTAGAATAGCCAGAGGCGTTGGGAAGAGTCCAGGGCAGAGAGAGAACGGAGACTGAATATGTCCACAGTCTGGACCTGGCCAGGAGAGGAGCAAGAGCAAACCTGAGAGAGAGGAACACAGAGGGAGCGCAGGAAACACAGAGACAGACAGAGGGGAAGAGCGTGGGGGAGCAGAGAGGAAGCCAGAGGACATACCGAAAATAGCAGGATTGTAAGAGTGAGTAGCTGGGGGTGGAGATAGCCAGTGAGCAGGAGAAGGTTTAGGGTGAAAAGGGCTAGGATGCCTATGGACTCGGAAGTGTGTACCAGGCACTTGCGGTACTGAGGGAGCCTGGAAGCCAGCATATACTTGGTTATGCTGATAGACACCACATCCCTTCTTGCCTTTTGGAATTTGGGGAAATGGAGTTTCCTTTGGACCTGACAGATGCATGAGTGTAAATAATGTCTTGTGAGCATGTTCTCCCCATTATCCCCGCTTGTCCCCCTCCCCCTCCTGCAGATCCTCTTCCTCTCCCGGCTGGTCCCCGTTCTACATGTGTTTGTGTGTACGTGTGAGCCAGGGAGTTAATTCTTACAGGAGAATGAGTAAGAGGTTTGTACTAGTGGCTACATCACTGGAGAAAGTGTCTGTCTCCCAGCAAGCACTAACTGTCTATGGGGTTCGGGGGAAGGGTTGGAGCCTCATGAGCCTCTCCTCTCCATGATGGGATGTTGATGGACCCCATCTTGCTACACACGTCTCTGTCCTCCTCCATCTTGTTTTCATGATGGTGTGTCATTGAGCCTGAAGGTCATCGTCTGTCATCACTGAGAGAACGTCTGGGTATTTGAGATCAAGGGGAGGCTTTTCTGTTCCTACCATAAAGAGTGTCCAGTTACCAGGATTCCTCTGCTGCTGTGGCCTTGGCCATGGCCTCCATCTGACCCTCTAACCAGAGTGTGTCCTTGACGGAGAAGAAAGGGGCAGTGGACATATTTGCCGTTACCTACCTGTATCTGTGAGGTTTCACCTGGCCTCGTTTAAGTTTACGAGTGATTAGAAGCTGTCCTGCGGGACTCTGCCTACCGATGAATTCTCAAATAATTGCAAAACAGAGATGAATTGACCTGTTATGCTGTCAAAATCAATTACCGCCAAAGACAGCTTCACTTCCCTAGCCTTATTCTTGGGGTCTCAGAGCCAGCCAGGTTGTCCTTTGTCCCAGGAGAGCTGGCCAAGGGGACTTGCTAGCTTCAACCACCTACCATCCTCACCCTCTCTTGCCTTGGATATGGGGACAAGGGCTCTCAGAAGCAGGAGACTGGGAACCAGAGGGAAGAGTCAGCCCCTGAAGTGATGGGAAGGCTGGGGAAGATGGATCCTTGAGATGGTTTTAAGTAAGATGAACATCTGGATCCCTAGAACCTTTATTTTGCAGCATTGAATATAAGGGGCAATTTATAAATGTTCCCTTAATATTCCTGAAGCAGATTGCCCAGTAATTTATAGACCGCCACACTGAAGACCGAATTGACTTCCCAGCAAGGAAAGTCTGCATGCAGCCTGCAGGAGTGTGGCTTCTGGCACCTCGGCGCAGTCAGAAATGACAGGGCCAAGAGAGAACAAGGAGAGGATACATCTCACCCCCTCCATGTTACGAATAGGGAAACCGAGGCCCACAGTTACATGGCCAGCTCCCAATTGAGCCCAGCCTAGGGCTCCAGTCTCCTGCATCCCAGCGCTCCTTTCTGTTGGCGGGTTGCCATGGGTCTGTCTGTGTAATTACAACACTACAACCTAGTGCTCCTTGGGACAGGCGGCGCCTTCCCTTTTAGGAGAACGAGGAGAACTCTTTGCTTGACCCAGGAGTTGGATGCTTATGGCTCAGGATGCAGGACTGAGTACAGTTCTTTGTTGCATGACTGCCCTTACGGGTGTGTTTGGTTCAGGTGGGCAGGGGCTAGCATGTACTGAGTACCTGGGGTGGGTAAGGCACAGGGGAGGGCTTTGTGTTTACATTGCCTTTTTATAATAGGTATAGTGTGCATTTTTATGCACTTGTGTGTGTTTATGAGTATGTGTGTGTGGATGTGCATGAAGTATGTGTGTGTAGGCTAGCAGATAACCTTGACTATCGTCCCCAAGAATATTGTCCACATCCTTTGCAATAGTGTCTTTCACTGCCTAGAGCTCATCATTTTGGCTCAACTGGCTGACCAGCAAGTCCCAGGGATCCTCCTGTCTCCACATCCTCAACTCTTGGGTCATAAGTGTACTCCCCCATACCTGGCATTGCTATGTGGGTTCTGGGGATCAAACTCAGGTCCTTGAGCAAGGCAAGCACTTTACCAAGTAAGCTGTCTCTCAGCCCTAGCATAGATGTATTTTCATGTCTCATCTTACAGATGGGAAAAATGAGGCTCTGAAGTTTCAACCTTGTCTCTTTTATCCACCTCTTTACCCTGATTCCCTTCCCCATCTCACCAATCCAGAGCAGCAAGCAGTGAGAGGGAGCAGAGGTTTCCAGGGCCTGGAGTGTTGGATGGGCATTAATAGACCAATGGATTTCCTAGGATCACAGCCCCCGAACCACCTGGAGAGACCTTGCTAAAATGTTCCCTCCCTGCAGAAGGAAGAGCTGGGTGGATATCATTCCGTCAGAGCCACCACCCTTTGATCCCCAAAGTTCTGCCCCTGTGTCCCAGTCACACAGCCCAGGGGCCACCACCACTCATTCCTCCATCTCTGGGATTCTGGACTGCTTTTGTACTGTGAGCACCCCCAGGAGAGAGATGGGAATTTCCTACAGAACATTCCAGAGCAAATCAAGGCTGGTCTGTATCCTAGAAAGGCCACATCAGGTCTCACTATGGCCATTTAATAACGAGTCATCGAACAGCAAGGCAGTTGCTCCCACTTACTCGGTCCTTGAATCACGGCAAAGGCTTCAGGAGCCAGATCTTGACTGCGAAAATTGAATTGAGACTCGAATGTTACCAAACATTGTAAGTAGCTCTGAGTTTGTTTTCTGAGTGTTCTCTGCTTTGTAACAAGAAAGAGACTCACAGAGCATCAGGGCCAGAGGAGGCTGCCTGTCTCCCACACTCTCACACACCAGTGCAAATACACACTTCCAAATGAGGCACCTCAAGCCATTATGTTGTGGCTCACGTCTGAGTATCTCCTTGTACATGACATTTACGAAGAAAAACACTTGCAAATTAAATGTTTGATTAACATTACATCTTTTGCAGCTTAAAATGGGTGCGCATAATTGAAAGCTGCATTAGCTGAAGAATATGAACTTTAAATGAGCTTTATCCTGGGCCTATGAATTTCCATCGTTTTATTGAATCTTTAGTGCCAGTGGCCCGGGGTATTTATACATCATATTCGTGGAATACTCTGAAGATTCAGCAGTCTGCAGGCTTGTGGGGGGAAATTGGTACCGTTTGACTGTAAAGTCTGTGTGAGGGCAGTGGGCAATTCCTTTTGGAATTTGGAGGTTATTTTATCAAGACTGAGTGAAATTTACTCTTCCTTGTGCGGTTAGAGCCTAGTGACCCAGCTACTCGGGTCTTAGGTCCATGGCTACCACTTTTCTAGATCCTGTGTCTACACTGGAAATATCCCCTGCTTTCCTTGCTTGCTTCTAGAAAACACTTTTATAAAATCGAGAGTCTTTATTCCTTGGCTAGGGATGTAGTACAGAGTGTTTGCCTAACGTTCATGAAGGTCTGGGCTCCATCCCCAGTACTGGATAAACTCGGCATGGTGGCTCACACCTGTGATCCCAGCACTCAAGAGAGGGAAGCATAAAGGTCAGAAGTTCAAGGTCATAAGGTCATCCTCAGCCACATAGCAAACTCAAGGCCAGCCTGGGCTACATGACACCCTAACTCAAAAATCTAAAAACAACAGATAAACCAACTCCAAACACCAGCCTATTCCCTTTTCCTTTTCTAGTCCTTTCTCTGTAGACTCTCCCTTGTCTCCTTTCCTTTCACCTGCCATCCAACATCCAGGCCACCCACTTTGCCTTGAGACAGTGGGGGGACTCTTCCTCCAGTTGGGGCTGGATGATTCTTACAGAATGAATTGGACTTAGCTCTGAGAAGAGACTGGAGTCGGGAGGGGCATTGATTAGGCTCCCATCCTTTTGAAAATGTTGGAAAACCTGTAGGCAGGTGGTCTGGAGCAGGTAAGGATGGGAGCCAAATCTAAGTGTACCTATAAGGATTAGCCTCATAGAGACGCTCAAAGGAGCTGCAGAGAACTGTGAACCAAGAAGAACTTGACAAGACATGAGGTTTTGAGACCACACAGGAGGCTGCAGTGAAGGATGAGGGCTGGCCTGATGGGGCTAATGTTGGTGCATCCATGGCTAGGGGCTGGCTACTGTATCAGCCAGCTCTCAAGTGAGCCAGGGGAGACAGAACACAGTCAAGCCTGCTGGGACAGCTGCTGAGAGATTTAGGGTAGTAACTATGGCCAAGAAAAAAAGCTAGCATGCGAAAGGCCAAGGCCTCTGGAAGACCCATGGGGCTAGGGGTGGTGGTGGTAGAGGCTGGGAATGGAGGGGGTACATGATAGGGTTCAAGGATATCCAGAATGGGGATCTCAGGCTCTGGGTAGCAACTACAACATCCCCAAAGCTAAGACAGCCAATGACTAGCAGCGGTGCAAGGGAGGTTGGGGACACTGATGTTGACTGAAGGAAGTAACTGACAAGTGCAGACCACTCTCCCATTCTACCACACTTAAACTTACCGGAGCCGCTTGATCCTGCCGTGCTGTTGATGCTACTAACACTGTAAGAAATCTAAGGCAGGTTGATTTGAAGATGCCGTATTTAGTGCCCCTTCCCCCGGTATCGTGATTTAACAAACAAGAATATTGGTACACCCTTGAGCATTTTGTCTGGCTCCTTTCTGAGCACTGCGAGACGCAAATGGCACTTGAAACCTTGCCCCAAGGGAACTCATGGTCCAGAGAGGTTAACCCGGTGGTTACAGGGAAGCATTAGGTTATGATCCACGCACCCCCTGTGGTGGTTTGAATGAAAGTTTGCTATAGTCCAGGCATAGAATGCTTGGTCCCCAGCTAGTGGGGCTCTTTGAGGAGGCCTATGAGGCATGGCCTTATTGGAGAACGTTCGTCACTAGAGGCAGGCTTTGAGAGTTTAAAAACTTGAGCCATTTCTAGCTTGCTTTCTCAGCTTTGTGCTTGCAGTTGTGATGTGAGCTCAGTCTCTGCTCCAGCCACCATGCCTGCTGCCTCCATCCACCATCATAGACTCTGACCCTCTGGAACCATATGCCCAATAAACATTTCCTCTCTAACAGCAGTTCTCAACCTGTGGGTCACAGGCCCCTTAGGAGTCACATATCAGATATTTATACTACAATTCGTAACAGTAGCAAAATTACAGTTATGAAATAGCAACAAAGTAATTTTGTGCTAGGGGGGCCCATCCCTTCCACCCATCCGTCTACACACCCGTCTACCTGTCCATGCGTCTACCCATCCCATCCATCCATCTATGCACCCGTCTACCTGTCCATGCGTCTACCCATCCCTTCCACCCATCCGTCTACACACCTGTCTACCTGTCCATGCGTCTACCCATGCAGCCACCCTTCCATTGAACAGATTCTGGTGCACTAGTTATGAATCAGGGCATGGAGATCTGAAGTTGCTCTTCCAACCCCTGGGCAGTAAACATTCCCAACACCCGGCCCCATCCCAGACATGCTACTTGAGTGGGTCAGGAGTGATACTATTTCAGTACACTTCCTAGAGGATTCTCCTTTATAGCCAGAGCTGGGAAGACTCAGAAGTGGCTGCAGCATGAAGAAGGGAAGCCTGCTGAGAACTGCGGTGCCAAATGAACTTCAGAGCAGGGAGCTCTGGACACCCATAGCCGGGGTGACAGAGTCAGGACTTGGTCCCTTGTCCTCTTCATCCACAAACTACTTTCTGCTGTCATAGTGTCAGAACAAGGCAGGATTTAAGCAGGGCTTGGATAACGGGGAAGGCCTGGGACAGATGAAAGGGAGAAAAGGCATTTGAGTAGGGAAACCGGAACAGCCAGGATTTTGGAGATCCAGAACGAGGCTGGTACATTTGCAGCCGAGAGCCTTGGTGTGCTTTCAGTGCACAAATCTGTCAGACATGTTTGCAAACACCGAGACATCTGTTCTGCAGGGTGCCTGGGCTTCACCCCCACACCTGTCACTGGGTGCAGTTACAAGGACCAAAGGGCCACCCCGTGCCATCTCATGATCATAATCTGCCACTGATCTCATGGTTCTCCCAAAGCCTCCTGCGCAGCCCCACCTGGAGAGCAATGAGAAGTGATAAGCTGTCACAGGGAGGAAGTTTAAACAATTACTTTGCTCTGATTAAGAAGGGTAATGTCTGTCTTGGAGGAGCGGCCCTTAATGCGAAAGTGGGGGTGATGGATGCTGGCCCCCTCCCACATAAATCTCACCTGTGCGTCTTTGTCGCCTCCTCACGATGCGTGTATGAGATAAATTCTCCAAATCTATTTCTGTGCCGATGCCAGCAGCCTGCTGATGAAGTAAACAAGAGTTATAGCTGCCATAATGGCATCACTTATGAGGAACAGAAAAAAAAAAAGCAAACATGTCCACACGGCCTTATAAATCTGTTTATAAATGTGTGAAGTTCCACTAGACAGCCCAACTTGCTTGTCCCAGAGTCCAGATGAGTGAGTGAGTGGTCAGGTGCCCAAGAGGGCCTCAAAGGGCCTGAAATGCCCTGGGATGGCCTCTTGGTTGCCTCTTCCCTCTCCCCGAGTCTTAAGTTCTGGTCAATTATGAAAGTGCAAGCCACAAGGAGTCAGGGAGCCTCCTTCAAACTCCATCTCTGCTCACCCACTGCCTCCACATCTGCATAGCCTGACTCACTCTGCATATTTCCTCTACGTTCTTCAGTGGTGCTGAAACCAAATCCTTTGACGTAAGAGGGAGAGTCCTGAGCCTCTGTTTAGAATGGCAGATTTCGGAGTCAACATCCATAAATCTGAGGTCTTTGCTGCTTTCCTGCTTCCTATTCCAGCCTATGCCCATCTACCTGCTTGCCTGCCTATCTATCTATCTATCTATCTATCTATCTATCTATCTATCTATCTATCTATCTCCTCATTATGTAGACCAGGTTGACCTCAAACTCACAAAGATCCACCTGCCTGTCTCCTGAAAACTGGGATTAAAGAGATTAAAGACATGTATCACCATGTCCAGCCCTATTTATAGTGTGTGTTTGTGGCAAGTATGTATGCAGGCCTGTATGCCATGGCACATTTGTGGAGGTCAGAGAACATCTTGCCCAGTATGGGTCCTGGGAATTGAACTCAAATCATCAGGTTTGGTGGAAAGTTCCTTGCCTGCTGAGCTGTGTTGCCAGTTCATAACTCTCTTGAGATGGCAGGGACTCTCCTGGCCAGAATGGAAAACTCAGGGTCTTCCAAGGATCCAGCCCTCTCCTGGCCCTTCTCAGCTCCTGGTTGGCCTTCCCTGCATGCATGCTGCATGGTCTTGTCGTCTGCAAGTGGAGTTGCAATTTAATGCTAACTCAGCAGGTTGTCATATTCCCAGCAGAGAATGCAGGTGGCGTCCTTTGTCAGGCTGAAAGTGCTGTGTAGCTCAGAACTTGGGATTATTGATCTGCGGGGCTTTTATCTGGAATCCTGAACCCAGAACTTGAGCCAGAGGCTCCATGGTTCTCTTGGCAAATGCAGTGTATGAGGCTAATCACCCTTCCTCTCGGGCATCTTCTAGAACCCTGCTTCAGCCTCCTGAGTGTTATGATTGCAGTGGGCACCACCCCACCCAGCTGCATGCTCTTTCTGCCTGCAATGGCCATGAGTCTAGATCAGGAATAGTATGAAGGGGTGATCGGCTGCCTCTGGGAACCGTGTAGGCAATAATTCCCAGCTTGGGCACTCAGTGGTCCAGAAAGTTCATAAACCTGTTCCAATGTAGCCAACTTCTCCTCTCTGAAGGGTGAAATCAGTTCATCTGGAGAATGAATCCACAGTCCGGGTCCCTATTTAAAAAAAAAAAAAAAAAAGGTGAAAAAACCTCCCTCATGGGGCACTCAGCTTGCAGATGTTAAATGTCAATAGTTTCCCCAGCGATGGAGGCAGAAAGCGGAAAGGTTGGCCCTTTCAAGAAGCTAATTGCCTTCTGTAAATTAGAACTCTTAACTGCACCAGCCTTCCTCTTTTCCCGCCTCTCCCCTCACCCTGATCCTTTGCCTGGCCCAGGTGCCCCAGAGCTGGAACCTGCAATAGCGGCTTCTCCACAATGAGAAGAGAATGGGGATTGTTTCCTATCTTCCTCCCACCTGCAGAGGTTTCATGACCATGCAGGAACTGGTGCTAACCTGGAAATGATCACCTGCGAATTCAAAAGACAGCAGGTTCCTGCGCTCACCCTGCCTGAGCGGAGGCGAGTTATCATTTGGGCATCTGTTTGAGGGGAAGCTTGGTGAGCTTCCCCTGCTATGTCCCCTAGGATGAGAGGAGCCCCAGCCCAAGAACATGGACCCTAGATCACTTAACCCCATCTCCCCCAGCTGTAGCATGGATATGCTAAGTGGGTGTCCCCACAACAGAGCTATTTTGAAGCCTGCAAAGATGGATGACCCAGAACACTGCCTGGGAGGTCAGTGAGAGACCCTTAGGTCCCTGAGGAGGGACCCCAGAGGTTGTCCTCTGGTCATCATATGCACACACATAGACACACATGAACACATACACACAGATCATAATTACCATCCATTATTGACCTCCCGGGCAGTGTTCTGGGCCACTTAGCATATCCAGATGGAGAGGATGTGAAAGGAACCAAATGAGGAGTCTGCTTTGGACACCATGGTTATTAAAGGTCATAAGCCAGAGGTGGGCTGAGTTGGTGCTCTGATTTCTGTGTGCCCAGACCTTTATATCCATCTCAGGAGGAGGACAGAGTCAGCCCCATCTTCTGAATGGGAAACTGAGGCTCAGAAAAGATAAATAGCAGAAAAGATAAATAGCTCAGAGATGCTCTTGAACTGGCTCAAGGTCTCAGACTAGTAAAAGAAGATTTGAACCCACTTCTTGCTCTTGGCAACTCATGCCTTTCCCCTCCACCTTGCTATAACCAAATGCCCAACAACTTCTACATGCTTGATGTATGCCTAAGTGCTTTGTACCCTGTAAACCACTCTGTCTACCCAGAGCGCCACCATTGTTAAGAACAAGGAAGGCAGGGCTGGGAATGTAACTCAGTTGGTAGAGCACTTGCCTGGCATGCATGAGGCCCTGGGTTCCACCCCCAATACCACATAAAATAGCCAGAGTGTACAGATTTGAGCATGAGTCCCAGTGACTGTAGATGGAGGCTGCCTGTTCATTCATTTCCAGCTGCCCAGACCTGAAATAATCACACAGAAACCGTTTTAATTGCAATACCGTTTGGCCAATAGTTTAAGTGTATTTCTAGCAAACTCTTACATCTTAAATCAACCCATTCCTATTAATCTGTGTATTGCCATGTGGTTGTGGCCTACTGGTAAGGTTCCACCTGGCATCCAGCATCTGTCTCCTGCAGCAGCTACATGGCTTCTCTCTGACTCCACCTTCTTTCTCTGTATCTATCTCTTCCAGTCTGACGATATTCTGCCCTGCTACAGGCTGAAGCAGCTTCCTTTATTAACCAATGCTAGCAAAAACATATTTACAGCATACAGACGGGAATCCCACATTAAATGACCCTCTCCTTCCCACACCATCATACTGCCAGGAGTCTGTTGCTTGGTATGAGCTCCCAGCAGTAGAGAGTTCCTTTGCTTGCTCAGAGGAGCCCTGTATTGCAGCCTCCTCAGGAAGTACCCTGCAAAGCCTGCTTCTACCCCAGTCCCCGTGGAGGAGACCAGCTGAGACAGCTATGACGTCACTCGGCAGTATATTCTCACAGGAACGTATACAATATTCTCACTGTCACATAGACAATTTGTCACTGACCAAGGCACCTTTCTGTGGCACATGGACTTATACATATGTGCACACACACACTCATGCGCTGAATCATTGTGCAGCTTCAAATGTCAGCCCCTGGCTGCTCCTGTCTCGTCTCCATCCCAGACATCAGAGTGTTTATCAATAAATGTCCCAGCATTTCTGTAAATCTTCCTTTACATCTGGGGCTAGTACTGGGGTCTTTGCCATCCTCGAATCCCTGGGACTCAGTTAACTAGAAGCTGGTAGGGTGTGTTTGCTGAGTGAATAAATGACCGAGCCTCATGGGATCATTAGAGGTTCCCGGTGCCTGCTCCTGGCCCCCAAAGCAGCTCCTGTGGTCTGGCTTATCAGCAGGACCAGCCTCACAGCCAGCCTTTCTGGACGGCTGCTCCCTGAGTCGCCTGTGTGAGACAACCTTTCCGGTACAGTAATCTGGAACTCTGAGTAGCTGATAAGGCCTTCAACATGGCTTCTTTTGTGTCAACATCCCGCGGGCATAATTATGTTAGCTGTGCAAACACACTGGCGGAGAGCCGCTGGACTGCATGTCCTCTGGCCCAGATGTCCCCCAGAAGCCCTGCCAGGATAGCAGATGGGGCCAGTTTAGAGCTGTTCTGCCCTGGGACAGCCTGGGCATCCCAACTGGGCTGGCAGTGTCCCGCTTGTCTATATCTGATTCAGCCACTGGGCAGTGACCCCCACAGCACCGAGGTTCAGTGGCCTCATTGCTTAGAGACATGAGGGGCATGTCTTTGACATGATCACTGGGTTGCCTGTCTATCTGAGTCAGCGGGAAAGGGACCTAGGCCCAGCCTCAAAAATCTCCCAACCTGCAGAGACAAAAATAAAGAAATTTGCTCAAACAGTCCAAAGCTGTGACTTAGGAACTGTGTGCTCTTTGCCTCTTTTCCTTGATTTTTTTTTCCTTTCTGAAAACTGCATTTGATGTGTCTAATGAAGCCATGCATCTTTTAAAAGCAGACATGTGTGCCAAGAAACATGTCATTAGGTGAGTTTGTCGTGTGGACACTGGTAGGGACTCACACCAACCGTAGCCCGTGTCTGAGGCCTCTTTTCTGGTTGTACTCCTGTCAGGTCTCAGAGAAGAGTAGCTTTGTCCCTCCATGATGGACAGTCCCTTCAAGGATGAGCTGTGTTCCCTCAGAAGAGATAGACTGGGGATATGAGGGTGTGACTCAGGACGAAGCGTGTCTGCCTTGCGTGTACAGCCCTGGTACCATGAGTGGTTGCACGTGTCAGTTATCCCAGCGCCTGGGAAAACGGAATCAGGAGAACCTGAAGTTCAGGGTCCTCCTGGGTGATGGAACAAGGGAAGAAAGGAAGGAGGGAGGGAGGAAGCGTGGAGGGAAGTGTTGAAGTCTCAGCCTCACCCCTACCAATGTGTCCTTTTTTGAACATGGATTCTCTGTGTGCATTCAGAGGCCAGAGGTCACATTAGCTAGCCTCCTCAGTTGCTTTCTACCATGTTTGTTTTTTTATATTGCATTTTTTTATTTTATGGGGTAGGGGGTACATGTACCTCGTATCATGCCTATGGAGGTCAAAGGACAGCTTGCAGTAGTCTATTCTCTCTCTCTGCCATGTGGGTCCTGGGGATTGAACTCGGGTCATAAGCCTTGGCGTCCAGGGTTTTGACCTACTGAACTGTCTCTCCTGCCCCTCCATGCTTGTTTATTGAGGTGGGGGTTTCTCGCTGAACCTGGAGCTCGGTCATTGGCTAGACTGTCTGCCCAATGGAATTCATCTCGTCTGAGATTACAGTGTGTGCCCCTGCGTGAAACTTTGCACATGAGTGCTGTGGATTTATAGGCCCCCATTCCTGCATGCTAAGCACTTTGTCCACTGAGCTACTTCCCCACCCCCAGAAGCAGGGCCTTTGCAGACACAATTAATTCCATTAAGATGAGGTCATCCTGAAGCAGTGAACACCTCATCCAACATGGCCGCTGCCTGCCCTAGAAGATGCTGCAGAAGGACAGCTGTAGAAAGGGACTGAAGTTAGCAGGTACAGACCAGGAATGACAGGGGCCACCAGCAAAGTAACCAGGGAGACGGGAGGCAAAGAGGAGAGCTAACAGGTTGTAGAGGGAGCATGGAGTTGCTGGACCCTTACTGCAGAGCCTCTCGGCTCTTGCTCCACAAGAGAATGACTTCCTGTTATTTTAGGATATCTGTTTTGGGAACAGCTATCCCAGCAACCTGAGAAGATTGGACCCCCGCTCCTCAGAAAACAACCTGCTTCCTGGCTTCATGTAACCTTTCTTTGTGTCGCTCCTCTTCCCGCCCACACCTCTGCCCAAGTGATGAAGTCTGTGCATCTGTCCCTAAGTAACTGCTGTCACCAGAAAAGCTTCTCCAAAGCAAGGGGGACCATTTGATTTTTGAGAGCATGCACCCCTCCCACCCTGGTCTGGATCCCATCCCCGTCCCTGCTTGGGCAAAGAACTCAAGTGCTCTGCCCTCAGCTTTCGCCTGTGAACGGGTGGGGAAATACTAGTTCTCAACTCATGGAGTGGTTAGAAGGCTCCAGAAAGTGAGTGGGTGGGATGTTGGCACATTTGTTTTCCAGTAAATGACCAGCTAGCCAGGATTTTAGGCTTCATGAGCCCTACATGAGGTTTCCATGGAAATTACTGCACCCTCCCATTGTAGAGTACAAAGAAAGGGCATGGCTGAGAATCAAGAACATTTTATTTATGGAAACAAGGGGCAGCAGATATGGCCACAGGCTGAGATCTGCCACCCTCAGAGTACCAGGGCCTCACTGAACTTGCCGTATCAAACAGCCTTAGCGCTCAGGCTGTGTCTGTGTTCCTTCCGTGTGAGCCCATCGCCCTCATGGAAACCCTGGGAGATGGGCGGGTCCCCTCTACACAGACTAGAAAAGGGAGGCCTACAGGGGCTCCTTGCCTCACATTGGAGGGAGCCAGAGGCAAAGGTTGTGTGAGCGCCTTCGGGGTTCTGCTTGTAGAGGGCTTGGCCCTCCTGGTCTCTGTGTGTGCCTGGGACATAAATCAGTGAGGACAGAGAAGCACATGGACACACGTGAAAAACTGGGTGTTCCAGGATTGCCCCACACAGTCCTTCATGGAGTCTTGCTCGTTGGCATGGACTTCTGGCACCAACACAAGACAGGAACAAAGGTACAATCTCAGGTAGGGCCACCGCTAACCTGAAGGACCCCATTATGAAGATTGTAGAATGTGGCCCTTCCTCCACATGGACAGGGCCCTGTGCTAGGTGTTCAGTGTGAAGCTGAGGGCCTGCTGGGTCTCTGTTCTGTGTTTCCCTTTGGCAAGGTACCTTGAGCCAAACACAACCGACTCAACCATCCATAGTGTTCCTGTGCCCTGGAACTTAAATCTAGGAAAGATTTCAATCATGGAAATAAGTGTTCTAAAAGAAAACCCAACAGAATGTTCTAGTATGCCCAACTCCTCCTCTTTACCTGCCAGCAGACTTCCACTGGACCTGCTGCCTCGCCCCACGTAATCAGCCCCTGACCTGGACCCTTATCCCCACTCCCACCACAGAGCACCCCCTTGCTCATAGGGCTTGGAGGGGCCCCACCTGGAGCACTAGGGCACACTTCTCTGTGAAGCACACTTCCTGCTGAATTTGCATTAATGAGTGTCATTAAGAGATAATTAGCGTGCATAGAGGGGAAAGGGCCTGAATGAATCAGAGAAACATCTGGAATGGATGAGAGTCCTGATGAAGAGCCACTTTGAAGTGGTTTGTTTTCTGCAGTCACCCGCATACACACCCTGATCTGAGCCCCAGTGACCCACCTGTAACCTGCCCCTCACATAGGAAAGCCTCCCCAGCTGTCCCAGCCGCTCTCTGCATCACTGAGATTCATCCACCTCCTGCATGCTTTAGCCTTGCTGACTTGCAGCCATCTACCGGACACCCCCAGTCCCCTATTTTCATTATTCTTTGGAGGGGGCAGCTGACCTTGCCTCCACCTGGCCCAGCCCAGAGGACTTTGCAGCTGTAGTTCCCCAGAGAACAAGGCTGGTAACTTCGAACATGGAGACTGTGGTTAAGCTTGGGAAGCCCACTTCCCTCTGTAGAAAGCTGACCTGTCTTTCTTCCTCAAGAAATAAGCAAAATAATGACAGTGGAGTGTCATCACAGAGACTCAGGAGGCCCTTCTTCCTTCCTAGTTTGGTAGCGGCCACCACTGTGGTCCCTTCCTGGAGACACTTGTCCCTGTTAACATTCTCCCCATGGGACAAACGTCCCTCCTCCCCCATTCTCATTTACTCAGAGAGACAAGTTTCAGTGGAATGCCGAATCTGAGTCTTTAAAATGACCCTGCAGGGTATCCTTACTTGTATAGATTAGACTCATCATATCAGTTTGTGCTTAGTAGGTCTGAGGTGCACTGAGCCATAGTCTGTGGGCTTTGCCTCTCTGACAAGCTCCCAGGAGTGACCCACTCCTGGCAGTCCTGTGGATAGGACCCCATCCCCGAGTTGAGGGCCACTGCCTCTGCCTTGCCAGCAGGCGTGCGCACCTTAGGTGGGTGCATTAATTCTTCATAATGCCGAAGAATTAAACCCGGCCTGCCTAGTGCTCCCGCGTTTTCCGTCCTGCTCTGGATCCAGGTGCTTGGGGACACGAGCCAGCGAGACCCAGGTGATTGGATTAGCAAGCCTGGCTCTCTCTCCGTCATCTGTTCTGAAAAATGGCATCAGATGGTGGAGAGATCTCGGGACTTGGAAGCAGACCAGGTCAGCTTGGCATCTGCCCCGCAGGAGGTGTGACTTTGAGCTGTTCGGAGCTGTAACTGATGCAGAGGTGAGCTGGCTTGCCTGGGCCTCAGCTTCCCCATCTGCGAAATGGAGACAGCGATCACCCTGGTACATCTCCCACCCCTACACCTTGTATTTTGTGGTTCGGATCCTGTTCAGTCTCCCTGAGTGAAAGAAGAGGAAAGAGTGGAAGATTCGAGCAAGCGGCACAAAGGTGGGCTGGCTGAGCCCCAATGAGGATTGGGGAGGTCATTTGATTCCATTATGATTGTTTATTATCTACATGTTTTAGTACTGGGGGCAAACCCGAGCCCTGTGCCTGCCAGGCAAGTGCTCCACCACTGACTCTACCTGTTCCTGAACATGCCTCCGTTACACAGCGGGAGAACTAGGGCTCAGAGGCTGGAGATCACCATTGCTGTTCCTGTCTCTCCAGACGGGCTCAGGACTCTCAGCCCCCCCCCCCCCCGCCTCTCTCTCACCCCACCATTAATAAAGAGCCAGGTGTGCACCCCAGTGTACCTTCCCTGACCCCTCTCAGGAAGCTTCCGTTATGAATCTTGTTAATTGCTCCTCCCTCTGCTCCCTGCTTTTGAGCTTGTCTCCTTTCCTGCCTCTCCCGGCCAAGACTGAAATAATAAAAAAGTTTTATTAGGCCTAAAACTGCTTTGCTAAGTGCCGCCATTAGCGGATAATAAAGCGGGCTCTCCAGGTGTTGCAACCTGTTTTTATGTTTCCTGCTAGTTGAGCCTCTGGGTACCCTGTGGTCCTCAGGATGGCAGGCTGGAGCATTGAAGACAGGAGCCCTCTGTCCTTATCCCCAAACCTGACCAGCTAGGGAGGAACTAGATCTGGGAATAGATCCTCAGGCTGGACCCTGGGGAGACCACCAGGGTGCTGGAGACCTCAGGATTCTACCTCAGAACACACCTTCCATCTGATGAGGAAATTGGCTCTGGGAAAATCTAGTCTAATGGGGAACAAGGTCTTCCCTTGGGAGGGCTCCCAAACTGACAGGAGAGGCCTTGAAAGAGAAATTTTCTAGGTTGTATGTTTATATGTGCACATGTGTACATGTGTACATGTGTATGCTCATGTATGGGTTTGTCTGCACAAATATGTGTGCATGTGTATGCTCATGCATGTGTGTGTACATGTGTGTATGTGTGCGCATATATGTGTGTGTGCATATGTGTGTGTGTGAGCAGGTGTACGTGTGACTGAATGTCTGTGGAGGACTGATATTGACATTGGGTGACTTCCAGACACTCTTCACCTGGAGCTCATGATTCAGTTAGCCTGACTGGTCAACGAGCACCAGGAATCCTCCTGTCTCAGCCCTCTAGTTCTGGCATTATAGGCACACACCACCATGTTTGGCTTTTTACTGTGGTTCCTGGGTAGTTGAACTAAGTCCTCATACTTGTGTGGCAACCTCTTGCCAACTGAACAAGTACTCAACCCATGTAATTGCTATGGAACACAGACTGGAGCCAATCCGTGTATCTGAGATACTTGCGTGTGACTGTCATTTTACCCTCACGTCAACCAGTGACCAAGTGGCTGTTCCTGTCCTCATGAAGCAGCTGAGGAAACTGAGGCATGAAAAGGTGATATTACCTCCTGAAGCCACCAGTAGCGCTCTGATAGGAAAACTGATGGGCTAATTTTGGCAGATCATGGGGAGATTTATCCCCTGGCTACAGTAGGTGTTCAATAAACTGGTTTCATTGCAAGACTGAGAAATCCTGACCTTCCTTGGACTCTGTAGCTGGAGGGAGAAGGAAGCCTTCCCAGAGCCAATTGAATTCAACTGGTCGGGTCTGTCTCCACCACCCTCTTTGCCCCACACTGGCCTGGCAAGAACCAGGCTGCCTTCCCAGGCCACCTGCACACAGCTTAATAGGCCATGAAATGCCATTACCCGGGTGGGGCTCAACAAAATAGCTTAGGTTATTGCTGGCCATGGGGGCAGCCTGCCCTGGAGGAGGCCCAGGTAGTCTGTCCCTGTACTTTCCTCCTGTAGGAGTTTCTGGGGCAGGGAAGGATGCCCAGAGACACAGGGGAGAGGAGTAGGCAGGCGCACAGAAGGCAAGGAGGAAATGGAGAGGAGACAGGGAAATTGGTAGAGGCCTATGTGTCCATCTATTGTGCCTGGTCTGGAAACTGGACCCTGTGAAAGGGTGAGCAAGCCCATGGGAGGCAGCAGTAAGCATCAGGCTACATCCAGCCTGGGTGGGAGGAGGGGGACACTTCCCTGACTTCGCTTACTGAGTCCACATCTCTCCCGGCTTCTTCCCTGGGGCTTGTCTTTAGTTAGGAGATGTGAGTTTGGACGATGAGGCAGCGATACACAAGCCCATGGGAAACACTATGGCTGCCAGGAAATGTGGCCAAGAGTGCATTCTGGGGCCAGTGAGGGTGCTGCTCACTGTGGGGGCGGCATCTGTTACTAAACATGATGTCCTGAGTTTGATCCCTGGAACCCACATGATGGAAGGAGAAAATCCACTCCCACAAGTTGTCCTCTGCATATCAAAACAGATGTGTGTGCTAAGGTACGCATACATGAACACACAAAATAGAAAAAAAAATGTAAAAAATAAAATAGTGGGCCAGGTGTAGGGATATACATCTGTAATCCCAGCTGAGGCAAATGGACTTTTGTGAGTTTGAGACCAGCCTGAGCTATACAGTGAGACCCCATGTCAAAAACAAAAATAACATAAACTGGCTATAGCTCTGTGTAACAGAACTCCTGGCAGCCGTGTGTCTATCCATTGGAAGGGACACATTTTATCTATGGAACACTGTGACAGTACAAATGAAGGAAGTGGAGACAGGGATGACCACCCAGAGCCAAGTGGGAGAGAAGCAAGCCCACCTTTGAACGCTTGCACGTGGATGTGCCTTTGTGAGTCATCTCAGGACAGAGAGGGGCCAGCAACTGAGATAGGGCAAGAGTAAGCCAGAGAAGGGGCCTTTGTGGGCAGGGATGCGTCCTGAGTGGCTGGGGCTCAGGCCCACTGGGCTACTACTGAGAAGCCGGTAACATGAGATATGGCCTTTCCTGTCCCCTGCTGAGGGAACCTTGCCACCAAGGATACTAATTTCTGGCCATGAAAACTGTGCTTGGATAGACTGAGACCCCTGGGATACACACACACAGAGATGTCCCAAACCAGGAAAGCAGAGATGCTGCTTGGGATGACCCTCAAGTAGTACCCCAGGGCTGTCCTCCTGAAGGGTCAGTTGAGGGACGGGTTGAGGAGAACAAAAAGCATCTTGCACAGATTCCATGCACACACGTCGGGCCTGCAAACACGAAGAACTACCATTGTGCTCCAACGGGTATGTGTGTGGTAGAACAGAAAGATTGTTGTGTCAATGTCCAGGCTCACGTTTGGACACTGGGTACCTGTGGGGAGAACCCCAAAGGAGGAGCAGCAGCAACTTTGGAGGCACATGCTGTGTCTGTTTAACTGAAGGGTGTGCATCCGGTACTGCAACACGGCTCTCTGTGTGTCAAAGATTCTTCATCAGGACTGGAGAGATGGTTTAGTGATTAAGAGCACTTGTTGCTCTTGCAGAGGACCCGGAGGACAGGATTCAGCTGCCAGAGCCCACATGGTGGTTCACAAATATCTGGAACTCCAGTTCCAGAGGATCTGTCGCCCTTCTCTGGCCTCAGAGGTAGGCACTGCGTGCACATGGCACATCCATGCAGGCAAAACACCCATACACATAAAATAAATAAATCTTAAATTTAAAAAAGAAGATACTTCATCATAGACATGTCTGTGGAAGGACCTCAGCACGAACCATTTGGAGGAGTCATATTTGGCTTCACAAAGGAGAAGACAGGGTCTTGTGGGTGGGGGGACCTTGAAGGAGAAGGCCCAGAGCTGAGACTGAGGTCAGCCGGGTACAGCTCAATAGCTGTGTGGAGGAGATGAAGGTGTGATGTGATGGGCAGGGTAACACATGCCCGGTGCACACTGTGTTAAACATGATGAGGTTATCAGAGCGGCGGCAGCAGGCTAGCGATACCGGATATGCTGATGCCAGAAGAAAGTGTAATAACATGTTGGTTATCAGATAGCGATCACCTACGACCTATGTCATTCTATGCTGTGCCTACCATTTTGCCACGTGCTCCATGCCCATTTACACTGCACACAACCTTACAGAGTCTAAACTATTCTTGTCCTGTTTTACACATTTGGAGACTGAGGTACAGGAAAGATGAGCGTTCGCCTGAGATCACACACTTAACTGGTGGCAGAACACGAGCTGGTGTCGAAGACAGCTACAATCCCCGCTCACCCCCACCATTGCCCTGCCGCTTTGTGCTGAGTGGTCACCTCAGGGCGGTCCTCAGCCCATCCCACCCCATGTCAGTTCCTTAGGGTGGCAGTAATTCTCACCCTGCACTCACCTCTGATGTAGTGCTGTGTACTGGGCAAAAGAACCTAGCCTGGTCTCAGTGGAGCCGAGGGTGCTGACAAGGAGCTGAGGCTGACTCCTCTGCACCCAGGCCCTGCTAGAGCGGCAGACATGCTTGTTCAAGACCATCTCTCACAGAGGGGAGCCGGACTGGACAGGTGAAGGTCCCAGCTGTGCACAAACAAACAGATCATCCCACGGGTCACATGTTAGTTCAAAGACTAAAGGTGAAGACAGCAAGGCTGACGGCACTGCCGTTACACTGGGGATCCGCCATGACACCGTGAGATGCCATCACGATTTGGGTTAGGGGATGGGACTGGCTGGTACAAGCAGGCCATCAGCCCTACAAACCAGCCCACGAGTCTGTTAGCTTTCCATTGAGTTTTCAGAACCAGAGCCTAGGTCAGTCCCTCAGGCCAAGCCTTGGAATTAGCCAGGCGTGTGGTGCTCATTAGCAGTAATGAATATCCCTCATGGAGGTCCTTGAGCAGCTTGGGGGTGTGTGTGGCTTCTGTGTTAAGAACTGAACATTTGTCCTAAGCAGTGGGGCACTGAGGAAGCATTTGCCTGTGTGTGGGGGGGGGGGGGGGGATAAGGAGCACATTCAGGGTATGGAATGGACATGTGGTCTCAGGCATGTATACAGCTCCTAAGATGTGTGTCGTGTGGCTTGTTTGCCTAGCGTGAGTTTGTGAGGCGTGGGCACTCCGTGCATATTTCTGATGTATGTTAAGCCTGTGTGACACGGCACTGTGGCGTCTTCTGCAGGTCTGCCTATGGCATGTCCCCAGGATGCGGGTCACAGGTACACAATGTACATGGGAAGGACTCCATCCGCAAATGTGCTCAGCCTGAGGGACTCTGTCAGTGTCAGAGTAGCAGATCCTGGGCCTCCCCATGACACCAGGGAGAATTATGGCCCCGCTTAGCACTACCATAACATTGGTTGCAGGGAGGACAGGTGAAAAATGTCCCTGGGAATAGAGAAAAGGAATTTGACTGGCTCAGCAGAGGCTGAGCTGAGCCTAGTGTGGTACGGAAGAGCACTTGATTAAAACGGAAACTCTCAGAGGTCCTGAGGAGGAAAAGGGCAGCTCGTCCTGGAAGACAAAGAAATGTGGTTCCCCGTAGTAGAAGTGAGTGGAGGCATGAATGAAGAAGCAGGCCCTTGAGGGGAAAGGGAGGCATGGGGCTCTCAGGACAGTCAGCCTGTGGGAGCTGGGTTGGGGTGCTGGTGGACCCGGGTTCCCAGATGAACGAAAACCCCTCCTCCTCTACTCCCTGCTCCTCAGCCACACAGCCAGCTTTTCCTATAAAGTGACTGTGTCCCACCTGGGACACTTCTGAGACTGGAGAGGACTATTAATAATTATGCCAGGACAGCAGGTACAAATTGGGACTATGTCCAGTCTGGGCGTCAGGAATGTCCCAAGGCTCGCAGGCCAGGAGGAGTGTGGGTAGAAGGAACAGCCTTTCTGTGTCCAGGCTCGGCTAGGCCTGGCCAGGCTCCTAGGAGGCTCAGAGAAGCCCACCTCCCCCCAAGCATACCCGAATAATTAGGAGAAACTCTACCTTAAAGTAGGGCAATCCTGTTGATACCCACCCGTTTCTTCAGGCTCAGCTGTACCCACAATCCCACTGGGTGTTCTGACCACAGGGGCTCTTGCCAGAATTTTCTGGATAGAAACAGGACTGGATCCAAGTTCCCCAGATACAACCTCTTATATTTATCTAACATGCATTTATTATTTGGCTTCCTAACTCCTGCACTGTGCAAGTGGCATTACACCAATATTGCAGGAAAAAGCTGAAAAGTCAAAACAAACCACCTCGAGTTCGACCACCCTAGCAAGATAATTAATTTCATTTTTTTGAAGTCCCTTCTGATTCTTGTCAGTTTGCCTATGTTTTCATTCCATTGTTACAGTGTGTACATAATTCTGCATTCCAGGTCTTTCATTTCACATTTTATCATAAGCATTTTTTTCATGAAGCACAGTTTTCATCAATATTTTAAATGGCTGCATAATAGTTTGTTGAGTTCATATACCATGATTTACTTAAACAATTCCCCGACAGTTGAACATTTAGGTTGCTCCCCATTTGGGGCTATTACAGATAATGTTGCCGCAAACATCACCGTGCATGTGGAATGCTGGCTACTCCTGCGAATGGCTCCGTTGGACAGGATGTCATGATGGGGATTACTGGGTCAAAGTAAACGAGCGTTTTTATAACCCTTGCCATACTGCTTTCCAAAACAATTGTTCCAATTTCCGCCATCATCTGTAATGGTGTACCGGCTTCTATGCAACGTTGTCAATGGGGCTTCTTATTGTTTTTTCCCCTCAATTGCTAATTTAGGAGGTGTGAAATGGAACTGCCATGATGAGTTAATTTACATTTATTGGTCTCCCAGCAAGGACAGATGTTTTCTGTGTTATGAAAGACTCTCTCTGTGCTAATGTGTTTATGTGCATGTGAGCATGCGTTCACATGTGCTTGCAGACATCTGTGCACGTATGTGTGTGTACATGAGTAGCCCGAATGCAGCATTGGTTGTTTTACTCAGTCCCTCTCCACATTATATTTTGAGACAAGGTCTCCCAGTGAACCAAAAGATCACCAACTGGGCCAGGCTGGCTGGGCTGTGAGCTCCTGGGAGCTGCCTGTCTTTACCTCCACCCCACCCAGTACTGGGATTGCTGGCATGCACCTCCACACCTGGCTTTTTATAAGGACACTGAGGATCCGCATTCAGGTCCTGGGCTGGTGTAGCAGGCACCTTACCCACTGAGTGTCTCCCCAGCCCCACAAAAGACTTGGATAGATACTATTACTCTTTGGGCTACAGGGATGGTAAGACAAGGGCCCTGTCTTCAGGAAGCTCACAGTCCAGTACCGTGGGCCTGGGGCTGCTGGGAAAGCAGACTGGATACTCTAGGGGAAATACTCCTAGAGAAGGTGATGTTGAGGTATCCCTGGAAGGAGAGGCAAGCTGTGGACCCAAAGAGAGAAGAGCCTGATGTGTGGGGGGTTTAAACCTCAACAAGAGAAGAGAGACTGGAATATATGGGATAGCCAGGGACCTGGGACAGAGGATAGAAAAGGGGCCAGCTGCAATGTGACACAGCTAATTGGGGGCAGGGCTATCTGCCACGGGACTCCCAGATTTAGCCCACCCTCTGAGTGATGGCAGGACAGGCTCGCATGACTTTGACCCTGCTGAGGGATTCTGGGAAGCTGCTGCTGCTGGAAGCTCTGCCCACTCCAAACTCCTGAATCAGCTCTTGTGTTTATTGCACCCACCCAGGCAATTCTCATCTACACCAGAGTTCAAGGTGTCTCTCTTCACCAAGTGTGCAGCTGGCTACGCAGCAGAGCCACCTGCAGACCTGGAGAGAAAAGTCCCCTGCTCAGGCCCCACTCCTAGAAGTCACCCCAAGATCTGGGGCTGGGATTTAGCACAGACATTTTTCAGAGTCTTTGGGTGCCTCTCAGACACAACCACTGGTCTCGGATGTCCCACCCCTAGACTGGTCAGGCCTAGTTCTCCTGACTCCCTACCCTCCTCCCTGAAGCAGACAGGGGGATGCAACTGGAAGGCATTGTTAACGTTCATTCTTCAAAGACTAAACAGTATGGATGGTGATGGTTGTCTCTAAGCCTCGCACTTAGGAGGTAGTGGGAAGAGGATTAGGAATTCAAGGCCAGCTGTTTAAAGGAAGAGGAGAAGGAGAAAGGCATCAGTAACAATGACTAGCTGGGGACGTAGCTTATTCTAGCTTGTTCGTAGAGTGCTTGCTTAACGTGCTTCAGGCCCTGGGTTTGGATCCTCAGCGTTGCACCAAACAAGCATGGCGGCACGTGCCTGGAATCTTAGCATACAGAAAGATCTAAGTTCAAAGTCAACCTCAGCTACAGGCCAAGTTTGAGGCCTGCCTGGGTTCCTGAGACTCTTTCTGTGGGGGAAAAAATCCCATCATGGGTCCCAGAACCTGGGAAGCAGGTGCCTACCTACCTATTACTGGAAATTCATAAAAGCTTAGGTCTGCAGGCCCAGCCTCCATATCTTAGAGCCTGCAGGAACTGAGGAAGAGGCACTGAAGGAGAGACCACAGGGGCTCACACAGCACAGCAGCCTGGATCTTGGGTCAGCTTTCTCTCTCATCCTCCACTTATAGATGAAGAGATAGAGAGTTTTAGGTTTTAGCTGGAGGTCGTTTAGGCTGGCGAGAGCTGAGACTTGAAGTCAAGTCTGACTTCGCTGTGTTTTCCTTGTCCTCAGAGTAAGGAAGAAGACACCAAGCCCCTCCCACATGAGCTTTTCCCCCATCCTAGGCTTCTGGTCTTTTCCTAGCTCTGCAGGGGCCATGGTCCAGCAAGTCTTTCAAATGAGCCAAGCTAGAGTGGACCAGAAGATGACCCCCACCCAAGTGTCGACACAGGACCAGCCCCTCCCCGCAATGGCTACAGGCAGTGAAGGATGGGGGTTTGGGGGAGAAAGCGTGCACACACACACACACACACACACACACATGTTTGGGTGGGTACGCACTCCTGTCTTGGGCAGCAGCCCAGCTTTTGCATCTCCTTGCTGGAAGAGAGAGCTCAATTTGGCTGCAGTACAAACTCCCCAGTCACTAAACTGCCATCTTCATTTAGTTAACGCTCTTTCTGGGCAGACCTGGCTGGGATTCATCTTCATTATCCAGTGAGGGGCTCACTCCAGGCCGGGCTTTGATCTCAGAGCAGCAGAAAATCGCCTCGTGCAGATGATTTCCCCTGAAGGCCATTAGCGGGCCTGGTAGGAGGCTGAGCACCAGGGAGGAGCTACGACCGTCCCCTACCAACACAGGCCCCTCTCTGTCCGTACCTGTGCCCAGGCTGCTCCTTCCAGCCCCATCTCGCCTCTGGCCTTTAAGCTAGCAGGACTGAAATCCTGGCATCTTTGTGCTGTCCCCTGACCCTCATAACTACTGCTCTGCAGAGTCCTCTCACGTTTCAGCTTTGCAGATTCCAAAGCCTCGGCTGGGGTGGTAGCTCAGCTGCTGCTGTCTGGCTAGCGTGCACAAAGCCATGGGCTTGAGCCCCGGCCCCACTTTAAACCGGGTATGGTGGCACACACCTGTGTTCCCAGAACTCGGGAGGTAGAAGCAGCAAGACCGGAAGTTCAAGGTCATCCTCAGCTATATAGCAAGTTTGGGGCCAACCAGGGCAGCACAAGACCCTGTTCTTAAAAAAGAACTCTCTGAAACTAGACCCGCCAGAGTATAAATCCTGCCTCAAAATGCCTACACAATGACTTTGTTTTCCACATCTATAAAACGGGGAGATAACTCCACTCTTGAGATGGTTCTACATATGATATTACATCGAAGTCCTAACACAGAGGCTGATGCAGTCTGTGTGCGTCACCAGGCATCCTTCCTCCAGACAAGCACTGCCACACCAGTTATAAACAGGGACACTGGCTCGTGGAGGTGTCTTGGTCAGTGACTTTGAGTCCCTTCCTTCCGAGCCTGGGTGTCCTTTGCAGTGAGGTGTCACTACCCTAGGCCTGCTACAGCGTCGGGTGGGCTCCTGTCTGGCAGGTTCAGGGCTGCAGGGCTGACTCAGAATTATGGAGATGGGATGTGCTTCGGCTGCCTTGCTCCACAAAGCAGCTGGACACCTCGCAGAGTTGGGGCTGTGAGCCATTGTGGTTGCTGGCACTCTCCCTGAGGTTGGCTTGTGCTCCAGACCACACCCCTGGGGCCAGCAGGATTTCCCAATCTGAGTCCTAACTCTGCTCAGAGCTCTTTTACATCCAGAACAGCTCCACCCTAAGCCCAAAGGTCTTCCTCTCTGACCCTCTCGACCCTGTATCCCAACCCTCAAATCTCGATGATTACAGCCCTGCACTCCCCGAGTCTGCAGATCACCCCCCCCCAGCCCAGCCTCATTCTTGGCTGTCTGCCCAGCCTTAGGCCTTTCTCCACAAGCCATGCCCCCAGCTGGTTTTAATCCCTTGTGATTGGCACTCTCTCACCACTCAGGGCAAGGACATTTGGTCTGCGAAACTGGCGCTTCGCCGCTATTATCTGCCCATGGCGACAGAGTCTGTAATCCAGCGCATTCATCTTTTCTTCCTCCGCACACGCTCCTGGGCAGGCAGACCCCTCTTGGATCTGTGCGAACCGTGCAGCCAGCGAAGACAGAGGAGCCTTTTCACAGCTGGGCCGCAGGTCTTTGAGAAGCTTATCCGTTCAGAGAGGCTCGCTCGGAAGGATGCAGAAACTGCTTCATGAGCCCAAACAAACGCCTTGTGTTCCCCCAGCGTGGCTTCTTGGCCGACTTCCTCGCACCTGACCACCCATTAATCTGCCTTTTAACTGGGTCTGCGTGTGTCCCGGGCACATGGTTACTGTCTCCAGCCCCAGCTGGGTCACCTACAAACTGAGTTACCCTGCAGGGCCATGTTTAGTGGCTCGGAGATATAGACTTGCTTCTTTGGGAGAGGATCCAGCCTCAGGCCCTGAGTTGACAGGCAGTCTTCAAGAGCCTGGGATCCTGAGAAAATAGCTGCTGCTGGACATCCAGAGGATGGCCGAAGGATAGGGCCTCAGTCTAGGCTTTTCTGAGGGCCCAGGGGACCTAGAACTTCAAATGGAAGGTCATAGCCTGGAATCTGTACCCAGTAGGACATAAACGCCTTGCCTTTGTGGGCAGTTCTGTACATGCATGTGTGTGTGTGAGGTGTACGTGTGCTCATGAGTGTTTTGCTGGGGACAGTCCACAGTTTTGTGGAGAATCATAAGGTCCAGGATTGATTGTGTGTTCATGCTTTCAACATTGCAGTATGATATTTTCTACAAGTATGTTCATCCATGTTGACAGCCATCCTGGAACACACGCAGGGCCTGTGAGCTACAGGTTAGACGTGCTGCTAGAGCATCAGTCATGATCATTCAGTTCTGCACGGGATCTCTGGGGTCATCCAGGCCAAGCCTCTCGCTTGGCAAGATGAGGCCTTGTGGTAACACCTTGACTTAATATGGTGGTTTGAATGAGATTGGCCCCTGTAGGCTCATTGGTTTAAATATTTAGTCCCCGTTTGGTGTGGCCTTGTTGGAGGAGGTATGTCACTGGGGGCTGGCTTTGAGGTTTCAAAAGGCTTGAGCCATTCTTGCCATTTTCTGTGGAGTCTCTACCTCCTGCTTTGGGATCAGTATGTGAACTCTCAACTGTTCTGCCACCATGCCTTGGCTCCACCATTATGAACTCTAACCCCTGTAATCATAAACCCAATTAAAGTACTTTCCATAGAAGTTGTCTTGGTCATGGCATTTTGTCACAGAAACAGAAAAGTAACTAGGAATGCACATAGCTGACCTGTACCTCATACAATAGCCACCAGCGCCCAGGCCAGTCTGGCTGCTGGCCCCATACAGCTAGGTCCTGCCTAGGCAAAGAGCCCTGAGCTCAGCCAGCTGTGGCCCCGAGCCAGCAAGATGCTCTTCCATAGCAGGGATCTTCAGATCTGCCCCTGACTTGTCCCTGATCCCAGACCTTATCAGAGCCTCCAGACGCCCTGCCCTGCCAGACTTAGCTTCCTCATTTGCCTTACACCCTTAATCCCTTGAGGGCTGAAACAGCCCAGGCTGTCTCTCCCAGGCCCAGCCATTCCTCCGTACTGGCCGTCCCCCACTCATGCTGCAAGGCATCTTCTAGCCCTGGAGAGACATTTTTCTCTCTTGCCAGGAGCCACTTTAAAATGTGCAAACTCCTGCAAAAACTGGAAACAGCTAAGAAAGAACAGAAAGCAATGTCTCTCTTCTTCCCCCTCCCCAGCTGTCTAACCTGTGCTCAATCACCTGAGTCTTAGTTCACACTCTGCCCAGGGAGCACTGAAGGACAGAGGACTGGGGGGGGGGCACATCGGATGGAGCCCTGGGATGGCTGGCTGCCTGGCTTCTTTTGTTCCCAGGGATACAGGTTCTGTCCTTCCCACAGAGTGTGGGGATGGAAAGGCACTTGTGGCCCATCTTGCTGGGTTCTTCTACTTTAGACTTAGTCTTGAAGGCAGAACTATTGATATGAATATTTATATATGGATGGGTCCTAGTCCCCAGTATCTTGTAGATTAAGGACTGAAATCCTATGTGTCTAAAGCACAATGAAGACACACATCAAAGGTGGTATATTTGGGTTTGAGTTTCTCATTCCAACACAGGAAACTGAGTCTCAGAGAAGCATCCTCCCTGCCCAAGACTTTCTACTCCTAAGCACACCCACTTGCTACCTCTATGGCTGATTGATGGGTAACACAGGGCAGCTGCTGTAGTAGGGATGGGGGACCGCAACTGTTGTCTCTGTGGGGCCATATATCAGTCTCCTTGAGAGGCAATGGATGTTTCTCAGGATACCACTGTCCTGTCCACATGGCTGAGGAACCAATATGACTGCCTCTGCAGTGAAGTTTTGTTCTTTTCCAATGCTGGGGATTGAACCTAGGGCCTCCACTGAGCTGCATTCCTTGTCCCAGTCCAGTGATTTTTGAAAGGCACCTCCAGCTAAGTGGACTCCTACAACCCCACGAGAATCTCCTCTGTTTCTTCTGGCCCGGTGGCCCAGATAGCTCCCTAAGGACAGAGGCCTTCATAAGTGGAAAGATGTTCTTTCTGGGCAGCAAGCAGGACTTTAGCAAGTAAGGGACTGCAGTGGGTATCGGATCCTGTCTACACACCATGGTCGGATAATGGCTATGTGGGTCTCTACCTTGGCTCCATTTCCCTTTGATATTTTTTGTTTACTTGCTTCCTTGTTTTGAAATAGGGTCTCGTGTAGCTCAGGCTGGCCTCAAACTCACTGTGTAGTTAGCTGAGGATGGACCTGACCTTCGGATCGCCTAGTCTCTGTCTCCCATGTGCTAAGATTACAGATAACGTACCACCATGCCCAGTGTTAGGGAAGGATGGGGTGGAACCCTGAGCTTGATTCATGTCAGGCAAACACTCTACCAAATACCAAATGAGCTACATCCCCAGCCCCCATTGTCCTTAGTGTTGGCTTCATTCCCAAGCATTCTTTTCCTGAATGGAGCATCAGCTCACAACCCCTGCTCTGTAGCCTGGCAGTCCTGGTGGGATGAGAGTGCCCTCTTACCCACTTGTTTTGTAGAAGTCTAGGGTGGGGCCATCCCTGAGTGAATCACTGTGCCAGGGAACAAATATCTTGACTGTCCAAGTCAGGCCTGGCTCAAGTACTACCTTAGCAATATCAGTTTCAGGAATTCCATCTCCAATGACCTGAACCTGGTGCTCTTGGGCTGAGAGAACCTTTACTTATGTTCCCTCTCCAGTGTTGTCCAGGGGTGTGGCCTGGTTTGGAACAGGGTGGGGCTATGGAGGATAAACGCATAGTGGGAGAAAAGGTTAGTGAGCTGGGCCAGAACGGAAGTATTTTGGATGCATCAGAGTTTCCGTCCTCAAAGATGGGAACTAATAGCCCTACAGTTTCTGAACCCATTGAGTCAGCAGTAACCCACATGCCTTCCATCCCTATACACACAAGATAAATGGGAAAAAAAAAAGTTTAAAATCCCAAGCTAAGGAGAAGATACTGTCAGGAGTCAAATTCTGTTCTCCACCCTAAGCTTTCTGAGCTGCATCTTCCTAAAACAGCACCAGGCCCAGTGAGGAGTTGGCCGTGAGCTAGATCGGAGGTCCCATCACACGCTGCCTCTTCTCAGAGCTGCCTGGGTCGCTGGAGTAAGGGCCTGTAGAGTCCTAAGGGAAAGGAGGGAGAAACTGGCTGGAGACCAGAGCCGGCCACAGGAGGGGGCAGTATCTTGCCTATGAAATATTCATGATGGTTATTGAATCAAGCTTTATTGGAATAAAAACACACTTGCTGAATACATTTATTCCTCTGGTTCCTTTCAACCCCTTTCCCTCCCTGAGTGATTTGATTTGGGGCTGGAGAAAAAAAATTTTTTTTTTCCCATAGTAAATTGGACTTAGGTCAGCAAAAGAAAGATGTTGTGTCAGGATTGGAGCAAAGCAAGAGAACAGCCCTCTGGGGGCTGTGGGAGGTTCCCGGGACCACTGGGAAGAAATCAGATGGACCAGATCCCTCCATAGGCCATATTCCTGTGCCTTTATGCAGGCTGCACACAAAACCACTTACTGACAGGCACTGTCCCCTTCATAACACCCCTCTCCCCTAGCACTTGTGAGGGGTCAAGTCCAACACGGGGTCATGGCAATGATCTCACAGTTAGGCTAAGCCTACAGTTCCTCTGTAGAGGCCCCATTCTGGGGAGAAGCAGATACAAAATATCTATCTGTCGTGCGTGTGTATGTGTGTGTGCTTGCGTGCACGTGCAAGCATGAACATATGTAAGTCAGAAGATAGCTTTAGGTGTTGCTCACTTGTTTTTTGTTTTAAACTTTTTATCATCCATCCCTTCATCTATATCTATTATCTCTATATATATATACACATACACACATACACACACACACACACACACATATATATATATATACACCTGTGGTGCACATATATGTGGAGGTCAGAAAAGAGCTTACATGGTCAGGTTTGGTAGCAAGTGTCTTTATTCATTGAGCTACTTGCCAGCTCTCACCCTGTTTTTTGAGGCAGAGTCTCTCAGTGACCTGGAACTACTACCATGCCCAACATTTTATACAGGGCTCCAGGAGATGAACTTGGGGCCTCATGCTCCCTTGCTGACCCTTTAGTGTTTTTCTTCCTCCATTCAGCTCTCTGGGCCATGCAGATCTCATTTCCTGTCATCACACAGCATCCCCAGGTTCCCACTCTAGACTCTTCAGCTCTATGTGACTTCCTGGCTATCTGCGAGGGTCTCTTTTTTCTCCCTAACCTTACATACAGCACTGTTGCACACAAACCATTAGAACACACACGGGTGTGTGTATATACATGTGCAGAGTCATGCCAGCATCCCCCACAGTCTCACACACTCTTGTCCATTCTGATTCCTTTACACGCGCATGCACGCACGCACACACACACACACACACACACACACACACACACACACACACGAGCATGGAATCCCCACGCTCCAGCTCACATTCATCTCGCACTGTCCCGCTGCTGGCTGACTCGGCACAGACAGGGGGCTTCTGTCTTCGTTCTCTGTACCTAGTGAGCACGTGGCTCTGCACCCTCTCTGCCCTGCCCAAACTGCAAGGCAGCTCTGGGGACAACCCAGTCTCGCCTGCCTGTGGGCCCCCTTGTTCTTTCACAGGGAAGAGACCCAGGTGAGAGCCGGGAGGAGGACCCCAGACCCTGGGCTGTCTCTCTTGCAAACTGTCACCCTGCTTGATCATGTCATGAGAGATGACCTGAGCTGTCCTGGGGATATGTGTCAGGAAACCCGAGACAGACAGGCATGCAACCTTACTGTGACCCTGACAGGCCTGGCCTAGGGTCTGGGTCCCTAAAACCCATATGCTCCCCAGGTCTTGCAGCCTAGTAGGATAGGTGCCATACTGGAGGGCAGCTCCCAAAGTTGCTTCTATTTGGTCCACCGGTCACACTTGCCAACACCCAGTACCCTCTCATGCCTTTGCCCACTTGACTCTTCTGGCCTCACCCCACCACATCCTTGTCTGGGAAATTTAGAGTCAAACTCTTTGCCTAACAAACAAGCTACTCCTTCCCCAAGTCCTCTGCCATCTGGTTCCTCTCTTTGCTTTGTGGGCTTTGTCTGACCACCTCTGCCTCAGGGTCCAAGTTTCCCATGCTCTGTCAGCTCCCTGACCCATCAAGTCCCTCCACCCTGCCCCCACGTGCCTCACCACCAGTCCTGAAGGGCGGGAATTCAGGTGAGCCATTTCTGTGTTAGGTAAAGATATCATCAAATACCCTCTGACCCCTGTTCCTCATATCCCTCTGACGTGCTGAACTTGTGGGTATGAAAAAGAAGGGTGTGACCCTCAGGTAGCAGGGAGCCAGCCAGAACCTCCTGTGGAGAAGAGAGGAAGAGGGGGAAAGACCGAATAAAAGGATTGGAGAAGCCCTGGCTTTGACCATAAGAAAAACTACAGACAAGTAAGATGGCTCAACAGGTCAAGGCGCTTGCCACCAAGCATAGCAACCTGAGTTTGAGTCCTGGGACCCGTGCATAGGAGAGAAAGCACACAAGCTGACCTCTGATTTCTACACATGCATATGTGTGTGCGTGCATGCATGCACATACACCACACACACAAACACACATAGACACACAGAAATAAAATGTAATTTAAAGGGGGGGGACAGACAGGCAGTGGTGGCGCACTCCTTAAATCCCAGCACTCGGGAGGCAGAGGCAGGCGGATCTCTGTGAGTTCGAGACCAGCCTGGTCTACAAGAACTAGTTCCAGGACAGGCTCCAAAAACCACAGAGAAACCCTGTCTCGAAAAACCAAAAAAAAAAAAAAAAAACCTGTAAAGGGGGGGGACAGAGAAAATGAATATGGTAGACAAACTAGCCTCAACCAGCATGTTCACTTCACAAGGTGTGTGCCATTTACTGCCCCTACATCCTAAGTGTCTGTTCCCCTTCTGGAAAATGGTCACAGTAAGGCCTGTAGGTGCTAACAGGTGGAGGCTGCCCACAAAAGAGACTCCGTGAATGGCAGACACTCTTGCCACCATCATCCCCAGTATCCCAAGGGCCCATGGACATTCGCGATGCCCCTCAGTCTGCCCGTGCCTGCCTGGCGGACATGCCAATCTGTCTGCATTTGACAGCTATCACAGATCACAGTACTTGATGCCCGGCTGCTCAAGCCCCACCCTCCCCTGCTGCTAATGATAATTGATCTCCCTCTCTCCCATGGCTGTGCAGCCTTTCTTGACTTAACTCAGGAATAAAAGACAAATAAATAAATAACCCCTATCCAGCATCCTGTGATTAGGAGATTCGGCTCTGTCCTGAATCGGATGACCACCATGAGCCGAGGAAGCTGTGGGGTCTCCAGTGTCTGGGTATCAGGGGAGGAGCTTTAGTCTCTGCTTAAGCTGGGCCACCTTTGGGACAACTTCCTGTCTCCATTGGCAACCTTTTCCTACACACAGGGAGCAGATAATTAAACCAGACTAATGAAGACTCACTCGGTGCTAATTCCTGTAGTGTTGAAAGGAATTTACATTCCTGTGCGAAGAGAGAAAGGAATTAAAAATTTGAAAATAAATAAAGTCTTAAATATTGGACGAGAGCTTGCTAGGTGCTAGACAGCGTTCAGAGCCCTTTACAAATAATAACTCATTTAAACTCGTCTCTTTGAAGGTGATATTTGGCTGTCAGCTTGGATTTGTAACTGGAAGCTTTGTAAAAGAAGGCATTTTGGATCAGACACAATTGTCAATGTTGCAGGTTGTCAAGGACGTTGCTATGAGGACTCACTGTGTTTAAATACCATTTAACTCCTTGCTGCCGGGAATAGGGGACACTGGATGGATAGAAAGATTTTTAAAATTTTTATTTTATTATTATTTTTTAAGGATGAAAAGAGAATTGTTCTGCTTCAGTGTTGGGAAATTCAGGGCTGTCGTTCTGCAATCAGATAAAAACCTTTGACCTGTAAATGAGACAGCCTTCTGTGATGAGTAAATGAGGCAGTCTTCTGCCCCTAGTGGCAGTATACCCACATTGCAGGAAAATACTCAAAAGGTTGAGATATATTCTGCAAATGTGTACCAATAGGATAGCAGCAAATGACTGACCTAATTGATTATTAAAGGAAGAAAGGATATTTGGGTCAGTGGGTGGGAGTCATCACAATGTGATTGACACAAGATTGGCCCATACACGGATGGTTATGAAAGCTAAGTGAAATGGTTTTGTTAATTAGAAAGAAGAAAATTTTTCTATAATAAGGAGACATTCTTTGCCTTGTTCTTTTCCGTGATTCAGTGCCTGGAAATATGGGAGAGGATCTGGAGAGATGGGTCATCAGGAAGTGAGCTCATGCTCTTACAGAGGCCCAGAGTGTGGCTCTTGGCACCCATGTTGGGTGATTCACAACCCTCTGATGCCCTCTTCTGACCACCATGGGTACCCTCATACACATGCACATACACATACATGTGCACAAATAAAAATACCTCTTTTTTATTAAATATAGGACAGAATTCATATCTCCTGCCGGCTACTCCAAACAGGCATTTCTGAGGACTCTTCCAGTACTTCTCCCTCTAACTCACAAGAGCATGGGGGACAAATGTATGTAGGTGACAGACCTTCAGCATAGCAGAAAGGTGAGCCTTCCCATCATCCTCTTGGGCTGCAGCCCTGGAGCCATGATGTAGTCTTCTCCAGGGCAGATGAGCTGCAACCATTTGCTGAACACGCCAATCCAAGTGCTTGCTACAGGTTTGCCATAGAGATTTATCACCCAGGCACTAAGCCTCCTCTGCTCTCCGTACTAGACTGGGGTTCTTGTCTTATGCTCTCTTCTCCAATTCCATGTAATTTCCCTGATCCAATGGCTAATTTTCATCATTACCTCTCCACACTCTGTCACAGAAACTATTCAGTCATTGAACAAGAGCTTCTGCAATTGTCCCAGACGATACAGAAGAATCTGAACTCAGGTTTTGATGGTACCCCTTTTGTGACCACCCATTTTCCTCAGCTGGTGAAAGTTTCGATTAGCTGATGTGGTCATCAGAGGTGACAAATCTGAAAGGGTTCTGGCTGACGAGGAGCTAGAGGACTGTGGGTAGACTCTCTATATGCTCCTGGGTCCTCAGATGCTGTATATATGTGACATTCTGAGACTGTCTCAGTGTGTGGTCTCTCCCTGCCTCTATGTTCTGTCCCTTCACCCGACAACTTGAAATTGTCTACAGTAGCAACGTTTACGCTGTAGAAACCAACCAATGCTACAAAACCAAAACAAGGACTTTTTTTCTATAAAGCTGGTCGTTGACCACCAACTAGGTCCAACGGTGAGAGGGTATCAGACTTCATCCCTCCACCCCAGCCACTTGCTGCAGATTGACTCAGGTGCTGTCAAGGTGACAGGAAGCCCATGAAGATGCAACAGGAGAATGAGAATAAGCCCCAGGAAGAACTCCACCCTGTGAGGGAGATAGTCTTGTTTCCCAGTGATTGGACAATATCCCCCAAAATGCATGTCCACCTGGAGCCTATGTGAACTGATTTAGAGGTTGTCTTTGCAGATGTAATTAGGGTAAAATGAGATCATACTAGATGGAACCAATCACACACACACACACACATATGCACACACACACACATGCACACGCACACACACCACTCAGCACAGGTCTAGGAATGCCCAGTCAGAGAGGGCCCCAACCAGCCACTCTAACCTTGAGCCCCCTTGTCCCTTCACTCTCGCTAAAGCCAGCCTGTGTCCTAACGTACTCTCGCTTATGCCCTGGACTTACTGTGTCAGGTGAAGGTCTCTTGTGTTTGCTGGCTGCGCCTCTTCACAGCAATACAATGAAACACCATACATCCCACACAGTCCCCACAATCGTCAGCCCCTCCCGAGCTCTTTCTTCTTTTCCTTCTGTCAAGGAAACCAGATTGGCATTGGCGTAGGCGGCTTAGGCCTCTTCTTCTTCCCCTGTCCTTGGGTGAGTTCTGGAAGTTGGGCTAGACTGTGATGCAAGGTCCCAACAGAGAGAAGGCCTGCGGGCAGTGGGGCACTGGGTCCTGAGCACGTGGGCCTCCAGTCACCATGCTGCCGTCAAGTAGCTGTGGTGTCAGAGGTGTTGCTGAAGCCTCAAGGCCTCTGGAGACTAAAAGGGAGGCAAACACAGAGCTGGGGAGAGGAGGAGACCAGGACCAGGCAGGGCCATACACAGCGCTGCTGTATGTCCCTACTTGGTGAGCAACCCCGTGTTAGGTGACAGGTACCGGAGGAGACTTAATCCCACCCTCCAGGCTCCTACTTAACCCCCTGTAGGTGGGAAAGACATAGAGATCAAATTTGAGGAGCTCCAGCTATGCTGTAACTCTGTGGGCTATCTCGGGCAAGACCCTGCTCCTCTCCAACCCCTGATTTCTTTAAGACTGAAGAGGAGACTTTTGAAGCTCTTACTACCACATGGGCAATGAGATGGAAGTGAATTACTCCCTGAGGATAGAGCTACAGAATTCTAAATTCATCTTAAATAAAGATCCTTGTGTTTCCTGCAGAGACTCTGTACCAGGACTGGGCTGTGGCCAGTCACCTTCCTGCTTTATTGGGGACACTAATGAGGCCTAGGAGGCCCTCCTCAGGGCTCCCGGGGGCAGCACTACATCTTGTGGCCTTAGTGGCTGTGGCTGCTGAGTGGATGGGTGGAGGGTGAAGGGGTGAAGGGGTGGAGGGGTGAGGGCAGGTACTTATAGACCCAGTTTAGGACTCGTAGCACCAGCAAGATGACAGCTGCATCTGCCCTCCGTGTGTTTTCTTATTTGTTCCCAGCAGGAAATCGATGGTGTTAGAAACCATGGGATAACTCTACAGCCCCAATCGATAGACCCTGATTAATTCAGCCATGGCCGTTGGGTAAATTTGCTGCATCATAATTAGAATTATTAATTAAAAATAGGAAATCAATTGACACAAATTAGGCAGAGTAGGAGTCAGCTGGGCTTCTTTGACATTGCTGGGATAGATGCTTGAGGACATCCTGTGTCTCCAATTTGGGGTCTGGTGCTCATGTGATCCCTGGGCTCCCCTTTATTGAGACCCTCCAGGGTCAGCTATTTACAGAGGACAACAGAGCACTGGAGAGCATCTCAGGAGCACGCACACACCCGTGCTCGTGCGTGCGCACACACATACACACACACACACACACACACACACACGCACATACACGGGACCCAAGGCTTTGTGCAAGCAAGGCAAGCATTCTATCAGCCGATCCCCATGCCCAGCTTAATTATTTTTTAACTGAAAAAAATCAGAACTTTAAGAAGAAAATATCTTCATTGCCACTTATGATTTTCATTCTCTATTCAAGCATGCCTCTTTTAGCATCATAAGATACACAGAAGGTATGTCATATTCTGTCCTTTTTCCCCAACAGCATGATATAGCATTATTTAATTTGATCCATAATTATCTTTTTAAGTGGCTGCATACTATTCTCTGGATATGCCATAGTCTGCCTTTCTGACTCCCAATTTGGGGATATTTTGGTTGATAAATAACAATAGTTGTCAGTCCGTGGTAGTGAATGCCTTTAATCCCAGTACTCGGGAGGCAGAGGCAAGTGGACCTCTGTAAATTTGAGTCCAACCTGGTCTACTGAGTGAGTTCCAGAATAGCCATGGCTACTACATAGAGAAACCCTGTCTCAATACGTACATACATACATACATACATACATACATACTAGTAGCAAATTTACTGGGGTCCCTTCTTCCTATTTGTACTGTGGGTCCCATGTGTATTATTTTGTCAAATATCAACCATGTGTTGTATGTACAATATGGCTGTAATTTCAGTACTTAGGGAGAGAAGGCAGATTCAACGTTCAAGATCATCCTCATCCATTTAACAATTTCAAGGTCAGCCTGGACTACCTGAGATCCTGTCTCCAAGGGGGGGCGGGGCATCCTCATAGACATCTTATAATGTCTATACAAGGATTATCTCCTTAGCATGGGGACCTGGGGCCTAAAGGAGTAGAGCGTCCTTCCCAACTGTCCTAAGGAGAAGTTCATGAAAAGCCTGGGGTTCTCCACATTCTCACTAGCCGGTGGCCATGGCCTATTCTCCCATTTCATTTTCTCGTCTACAAATGTCATCTTTCCACATAAGGAAACTGAGGCCCAGAGCTGGGCGATGGGCTCTCCCCGCACCTTCCTCCTCTCTCTTCACTTCATTCTCAGCATCTTCTGACATCTTACGGTGACCATAGCCGAGCAGAGCAATCCCTGGGAATATTTCCCCCAACAGGGTGGCCAAGCTGAAGCTTCTAGAGAGACAGGGCTACTCCTGTCCTGTCTGCTATCGTCCTGCCAGGTACAAGACAGTCGCCACCTATGCGGGCTTCTGCCAGATCCCACACTGTGTACACATTGTGCCATGCCAATGAGAGCAAATGACACTCAGGGTCCCAGGGAGGCCAGCAGTCTGGCTGGGGAATACCCCGCTGCTCCATCCTCTGCTGGCTCCATGGCTTCACCATAGAGCTGAGGCTACAGCTCAGTGGAAGAGCACTTGTCTAGCATGCGTGAGTCCCTGGGTTCAGTCCTTGCTACTGCCAGAGAGAGAGAGAGGAACAAACCATTGAGTTATGCTTGTCCACTGTCTCCCACCAGTCAGGAGTGGCCTACCTGAACTGCATCATTGAGGGTGGCTTTCTCCATCTTCAAGTCCTCAGGGCCTGTGCTGTGCATGAGTGCTGGGCCCTAATCACATTCGCTGCTGGGTGCGGTTAGTCCCAGTGTTTCGTGGTCATGGAACTCCCTTCCCTGTTTATGAAAACATCTAGGCATGTAAGCAAAACCAGGGAAATAGACATGTACTTACAACCTCAGCACTTCTACTGTTCAATACGAGCAATTAGTTATTGACCAGCTTGGCTCTGTGCTAGGAGCTAACCACTGGTACATGGCTGGGGATATAACCCAGTTAGTAGAGGGCTTCCTCAGCACGCTCAAGAGCCTGGGTTCCATCTCAGTATCACGCACGGTGGTGCACACCTGTATCTCAGCACCCAGGAGAAGGAAGAGGCAGGAGAATCCGAAGTTCAAGGTCATCCTTGGCTTACCTACTAGTGAGTTGCCCGCCAGCCTGGGCTATCTACGTGCTACCCTTAGGAGATCCCTTAGTCTGAAGAATACAGATTATTCTGCACTGGTACCATAAGTTATTTTCTAAAATATTTACAACTTTGGACAAAGTCTTTCAAAGATCCACTTTATCCTCTTTTGTTTAGGAAATCAAATATAAGCCAGGCATAGTGGCACAGGCCTTAAGTTCCAGAACCTGAGAGGCAAGGCAGAGGCAGCCAGTTCTCTGTGAGTTCAAGGTCAGCCTGGTCTACACAGGACAGCTAAGGCTACAGAGAAAGTCTGTCTCTAATGCTCATTCCTCCTGCAACAGAAGACTCCTCAGGTCTGGAGCCTGAGGTGGAGCCCCCCAGGACTTTGTCTCTTCAGAATGAGAAGTGTGTGCTGCCACCCCCACCCCTCCCCTTGTGACAGTCAAGGAATACCATTAAGGGAGCAATCTTCCTTCTATGGGTAATTTACAGAGCTTGTAAGCTGTAAAAAAAGTTTGAAGTGTTCTCTAACCAACTTAATTACCACGAGTCTCCTCCTGAAGATCGTTCCAGCTAGTTGAATATTAATCTGTAATTCTCAGTCCCCAGGGGCTGATCGCAAGATTGTGCACACTGAGTCATTAAGACCAGGAGCTCACTGACTCTGGAGAACCGGGGACTTCCTCCTGGAACGCAGAACGAGAGTGTCACGTGCTTGAGGTTGCTGGGCTTTCCTGCCTGATTGGCAGTTCACCTGACAGGTCACCCTGAAGCAGGAATTCTGGGGCGGGTGCTTTTATGAGTCCTGGGACAGAGGTGTTGTAAGAGGCAAAGGACACAGTGAAGGGGCCATGGCCCAAGAATCTTTGACCTTGAATAAGCCATTGCCCCCTCTTCATCTATAGCAAAAGGGGGCTGAGAGCAGACAGTGACTTAGCAGGTAAAGACACGTGTCACTAAACGTAATGACCTGAGTTGAATTGCTAGGACTTGCTTGGTAGAGAAACCTGGCTTCCACCGACTTGTCATCTGACCTTCCAATGCAAATGTGCACACAGATACACGGACATACAGGATACAGACAGGCACACACACACACACACACACACACACAAATAAGTAAATGTTTTTTAAAAATTAAAAGAAGGGATCTGGACCATGTTGTCATGTTTTATGCATGCACATAGGTGTATAAGCATGTGTGTGTGTACAGGTTTGTGTTTATCGCTTTGACCCAGCACCAGGCACAGTGCTCTATGGATACAAAATTGGTTGTTTCTATTTGCACTCAGAGGAAGGCTGGAGGAAGACCAGCAGGCAGCCTCTGGAAGGGGCTCTCTTCCAGTCTCTCAGCCCTGCTTCTGCTAAACCACCTCCGCTTCTGTCAGCCATGCAGTTAGGGTTCTGAGATAGGTTCCACAAGGTGAAAGGGGTCCCCCGATCTAAAAGGAAACATTAATAGAAGGCCAAACTTTGTGGGGATGTGTGGGTTCTTGTGACTTCTGTAGGTTCAGAGCTGCTGTCCTGTGTCACCTTGGACTCCTGCCTAGATACTTCTCTCTCCCTGGCATCCTCCTTAAAAGTGCCCAACGGGACTGAAATGCTAGGCATGGTAGCACATGCCTGAAATCTTAGCACTTGAGAGTTGGAGGGCAGTCATGACTGTCATGGTAAAAAGCTGTCTCAAACTTAAAACCTTGACTACATTATAACTCCCTGTAAGTAGGGGCTACATCAGATCCCAGGGGTGTGTGTGTGTGTGTGTGTGTGTGTGTGTGTGTGTGTGTGTGTGAGTGAGTGTGTGATCCTTGGGAACATGGTACTTTGAGACAGAGTCTCCTGTTGGCCTAGAGCTCACCTACTGGACTAGGCTGGCTGACCAGTGAGCTCCAGGAATCCTACTGTCTCTGCCTCCTCTGGGCTGGAATTACAGGCACACACTGCCACACCTGAAATTTCTGCATAGGTGCTAGGAAAGAAAACATGTCTAACCAAGCTCTGTCCAGCCCCAGATCCCAGTTTGTATTGCTGCTTCCTTTCTAACGGCCCCTCCTTGTTCACTCCTTCCTCCACCCTCACCCACAACAGTTCCAAAGCAAGGGCTAGGCCTTGTAATTGCTCAGTGAACAGTCATGGGCTGAGTGAGTGGTAACTAGGCTCTCTTGGTTCATTTATGATTCAGATGTCCCCCAAGATCTACACCAAAGGTCTGGGGATGTGACACTTGCCTTGTGTGCACAAGGTCCTGGATTTGATCACCAGCATTCGGAAGGAAGGAAGGAAGGAAGGAAGGAAGGAAGGAAGGAAGGAAGGAAGGAAGGAAGGAAGGAAGGAAGGAAGGAAGAAAGGAACGAAGGAAGGAAGGAAAGAAAATTCACACCAGAGAATTAGCACATTAGGCTGAAGGAAGTCACCCCACTTGCCTTTAGAATGCCCTTGGTTGTCCTTGGTGGTACGTGTGTGGGTGGCTTTATTTTCCTACGATTGTCCTCAGAGCGTGGGCAGGGCTATCACTGGAGGCTGAACTATGCATAAGCCTCACACTGGTAGTGACGCATGATAAGTCTGCCATCACCATGAGGAGGTGGCCAGGGCTGGCAGCAGGGCTCAGTGTTGGCTGACCCACAAGCCTCTGAAGTTGGCCCATTCCCTCCACATTGGCACTGGGCCCCACCCATTCCCAAGCCCTAGGCAGGACAGTGGGGTGCAGCCACTGAATCAGAAGCTAAATAAGTCTTGTAACTGAGCCAGAAAGGGGAAGGATTCTGAGAAAGCTGCTCCAGAGCCTGTGGTGAGGTATGCCCTCAGGGAGGGTTGGAAGGGCCAGGAAGGGCTGGAGCAGCAAGCTCAGGGTCTCTACCTCCTGGAAACACACTCAAGCACACAGGCTCTACTCCCATCTGTCCAGTCTCTCCGCGTGTGTGTGCTGCCTTTCTTGAAGACCACACAGGCTGTCAGAAGAGCTGTCCTTGGCTCTGTCTCAGGCCTGAGCCTCTTCTCTGTGCTCTAGGCTTTTGTGTACAGGTTACTTAGTGTCATTCAGAGATCTTATTCCAGGGATATAGACTGGAACAAGAAACAGAATGAAAACAGCAATTAATTTTCCTGTCAAGGATGCCAGCAGCCGTAGTAGCAGCAGAAGGGGGCGGAGGAGAGAGAGGGAGGGGGAAGAGGATAAGGGGAGAGAGAGGGAGAGTGAGGGAAAGAGAGAGAGGGAGGGAGGGAGAGAGAGAGAGCGAGCCACAAGGCTTAGAGCAGCTCAGTAGAACATATAGATCTCACATGCACAGCCCTCAGTACAGAATCTTTGGGTCTTCCACATGTATACCGTGCCCACTTCTGGGCTCAGCCATATGTAGAAGAGGGGGAGGAAGCCTGGCTGCTCTCTGACCTCCTCAGGCCTGGTTCCTCTCATCAGAGAGGAATGGGAATGAGAAGTGTTTGTTGGGCCTCTCCTCCATCCCACCAGGCCTTCATGGCTCCAGTTTTGTGGGTGCTAAGAAGAGCCTGGTGCTTGGGGATGCAGAGGACAGAGCTGGGAGGGATCAAGCCCATCCTCCTTTCTCTGCATGGTTAAATAGTGGGTGTATCTGGGACATTTGGGACAGGACCTAAACCCCCACTTTTCTACCTTTGGGACCAGTCTCCACAGCCCCACCCTGGCCCATCTCTACTTTCCAGAGTGTGGTAACAAGTGGGTTCATGTGTGTCTCTCACATCCTTGTCCTCTGACCTCCTGCTGAGGTCATGTGTGGCTCTCACATCCCTGTCCCTCTGATGTCCTGCTGAGGTCATGTGTGGCTCTTACATCCTTGTCCCTCTGATGTCCTGCTGAGGTCGTGTGTGGCTCTTAAATCTCTGTCCCTCTGACAAGGTCAGTTTCCTGTAGCAGATGATGAATGCCACAAGCTGCCACTGTGCAGAGCCCCGGGCTAGCCAGCTCTTTGTCATTCAAGTTCTTTTATGTCTCAAAGCCATCCTGGTGGACAAGTTTTGTTTGCTTCTTTGTTTATTTTTGAGTCAGGGGCTTAGGTAGCCCAGGTTGGCCTCAAACTCTCTGTAGTTGGGGATGACCTTGAACTTCTGACTTCCTTGTCTTTACCTCCTAAACTCTGGGATTACGTGGATTCATGCCACAGCTGTTGCATGTGGTGCTGGGATTCAAACCCAGACCCTTGTGCACGCTTGGCAGGTGCTCTACCAACTGAGCTAGAGCCTCCAGCCTAAAGGTTTTAGTGTATCCATTGCCACTAGCGAAAACAGAGGGTAGGAGGAGTACAATGACATTTTAAAGATCACACAGCTAATCAGTGAGTGAACTGGACTTGAGCCCAGCTATGAGCAGGTAAGTATCTAAGCCAGGAAAAAATGACCAGGACAACCCTTTGAACTGTCCGGGGCAGGTCCCCTTTCCCCAGCTTGATGACACCGCTCCTACTCAGTGAGGAAAACCTCACCCCACCTCCTTCCTACTCGGTGATGCCTTATGCCAGCATGCTCAGAAGGCCTGTGACGCCTGCAAATGTCACCGGCTCCACCTGAAAAGGCTTCCATCTCCCCTGCGGAGAAGCCAACTGGATGGGTTTGCTGAAAACATCCTCAAGGGGTTTTTTCCATGTCCACTTGACCCACCACACTCAGAGCCATCTTGGCTCCTCACCCCAGCAGATCAGTTCATTCCATACTCACTGGAGCAGAAACCACAGTGGTATTAGCCATGAATAATTATTTGGCACTTAAGGTGTATGTATGTGTGTGTACACATGCACATGTGCATGCATGTATAGGTACATGAGTGCATGTAGACTTTAGAAGCTGACATTGGTTGTCTTTCTCAATCACTTTCTGATTTTTTTGAGACAGAGTCTCTCACCGAACTGGATGTCACCAGTTTGGCTAGAGTGGCTGGCCAGAGACAGGGTTCTCTGCCTCTGCCTCCCCAGGGTTGAGCTTACAGACTGCTGCACCTGGCTTTCACTACAGGTTCTGGGAATCTGAACTCAGGTCTTCATGATGAGCCACTTCCCCAGGCTCAACACTGAAGTGTTTTTACAGGCCTGTTTGGAAGCGTCCACTCACCTGGTGAAATCACCTCCGTTTGTCAGGGCAAGGTGTCTGCAGACTGTCAGAGTCAGTGAGTATCAGCCTCAGGCCTTCTGGTTCCCATTTCTGTGTAGCTCAGCACAAGAATGGGAAGGAACAAGCTAAGACTAGAAGAGGGCAGAGGGGGAGAAGTTTCAGGAAAGCAAATGGTAGAAGCCCCTCTAGGGCTTTTTATTGTCATTCTGCAGATGCCCTGGAAATTGAAGCTTTCATTTGTGTCATAGTGTTGAGGCTGGGTGGGTTTATTGTGCTGAATTCTGTGGTGTGGAAAGATCTTTGGAAAGCTTTGCTGGCATAGCTGTGGAAATGGTTCGGCGAGTAAAGTGCTTACCACAAGTGTGAGGACTTGAAGTCAGTCCCCAGAACATATTTAAAAAAAAAAACCACCAAGTATGATGTTGCACACCTGTAATCCCAGGAAGAGGGAGGTGGGGACAGATGGGTCACTGTGGCTCGATGGCCAGCCAGCATAGTCTACTTGGTGAGTGCCAGACCAATGGGAGATCCTGTCTCAAAAATAGAGGGGGTTGAGGCTTGGGAAAACAGTCATTGTTGCCTTCTGGACTTACACACACACACACACACACACACACACACACACACTACTCAATACACTACACCTACACATACTGAGTGTATGTGATAAAATTCAGCACCAAGGACAGTATCCATGGGTGCTCCTGCAGAAAGATGAATGACAGACAGACACAGACCTTGGACCTGGAAGCCTCCTTTAAGATCACAGAGTTCAACCTTCCTCTCCTGTTGCTCCCACAAAATAAAGTACCTGTCTGACTTCTGCTTGCATACCTACAACAGGGATCTTACAATCCAAAATCCAACCCTTCCCCTTGGGATGTAGTCAGTACTTGAACGTGGTCCCTTCTGTTTCAGGTGGGAAGTCAGAAAGATGGTTATTCACCATATTTACTTTAAAACTACTAAATATTTGTGCTTGGGGTGTAAATCAGTTGACAGAGTACTTGGCAGGAAGCCCTGTTTGATCCTCAGCATCCTATAAACTAGCATGGTGGCACACACCTGTAATCCCAGCATCAGGGTGACCTCTAGGTCATCTTTGGCTACATAGTGATCCTGTGGCCAGCCTGGGAGACACAAAACTCTGTCTCAAAAAGAAATTGCTAAATATTTGTGACATAAGTAGAGAAAATAATATGGAAACACATCCACTATCCAGATCAAACAAACAGGAGCCGTCACTGTATTTGCCTCAGAGCTGTTTGTGGGAAAAGCCATTACAAAAGTGTGCTTCTTAAGCTGGCCTCAAATTCAAAGAAATCCATCTGCTTTCGCCTCCCTGGTGTTGGGATTACAGGTGCACACTACCACACCTGACTCACAAAATATTCTTCCTTCTGCTTCTCCTCCTCCTCCCCTCCCTCTCCCACCCAGAAGTTCATGAATGCCAGGCAAGCACCCCATCCTTTGAGCCACATCCCTAGCTGATTCTCCTACATATAAAGTCAGACATGAATTGGCAGGTTTATTTTACAGGTCTTTGGATTGTTTGTCTAGCTTCAAAGCTCTCCAGTTCAAGATATCGTCACCCTGGGTCACATGTGGAAACGCCAGGGAGATAAGACCTGGGAGCACTCTTTGGCTTGTCCACTGTCTGCGCGAGAAACCTGAGTCAAGGTCCAGATCCCTGAGCAGCTCACGCCTGAGGTGTTTGTTTTAATAAGAGTCTTTCTCCCGGGTCTGAGTGATGATGGGTGCCCAGCTAGAACTGCAGTGGTGACTGCCTTGAAGTCCTCTGGAATGCACCAGCTCGGCACAGCTTGATCCACGGGATCATTAGGCATCAGAAGCTCAACCCCCCACCAAGGCGATTCAGGCAAGGAAGCCCGTGATCAGCCACTTTTCATCCCCGACAGCTCTTTCAGGCCTCATTCCTCCCACCCACCCTAGTGCTCAGGAGATGCCAATTAGGCTCCCAGGCTTCTCTGTCCGCTGATTCTGGACAGAGGACTGGGGAGCTCTCAGTTCAGGCTCAAAGACATCTTACTTTGTGTCTGAGTTTATCCTGGCTCCCTTCTCAGAGTCCTAGATCCCTTTGAAAGTGAAAGGCTTTAAGACTAAAAGAAAACCCCACATACTGGGGGAAGCCCACCAAGACACATTTGTCTCAAACATCCAATCCCAGTAGACTCAGGTCTCTCGGATGTACCAGTATGCCACTGTACATGTGAGGGGCAGCCTCACACTTTAGGTGGGGTAACCTCCTACTCAGACTCCCCGCCCAGGCACAGCAGAGAGAATGAATGAGAAGTGTCAGGGGGTGGATTGAGGAGGATGCACAGCCACGATGCCCAGCTTTTAGGATCTTTCTTGTATGAGCTCTTCAGATATAAATTTGTCTTCACGCCCCAGCTCTAACCTTGAAGATGCTCCATCCAGACTTCCCTTACCACCAAGAATGACATGCCTGTCCCAAGCCGCCTTCTATGCTGTCTCCAGCACCCCTCCTTATCTAAGCCGCTCTTCCTATGCCCCTCCTTTCTGCCTACCAAACCCAGAGCCATGCCTCCTCTGATTGCTTCTGCCCCCACCCAGTTCTGTGTGACCTTTACCCCCTGATGCCTGGTATGACAGCCTTTGTCTTCTGTCATATGTCATTGTGCCACCCTATCCCCAGCCCGAGTCCCCAGGGCCCAAGGGCGGGAGCCACCTCGCCTTTTCTTAGCCTTGGCTCCTCTAACCATTTCTCGTGTAGAGTTTCCAGATGAATTATTCATTGTGTCAACACATATTAATATCAAGTCCCTAATACATGCCAGACAACATGTCAGGGGCTGTGTGTACAGTGGAGAACAAGGCCACCCTGTTCCTTCAGCAGGTGCTCCTGGCTCACTAATCCACACAGCACTCACTTGTACACACACCTGGAACTCCCCACAGGCCAAGACCAGGGCCCCAGAATGAGCACAGGAGGGAATGTCTATCCCCAGCAGCCTCCAGCCAGTGCAGGCCCAGAGAGCACAGGCTGAAAGTCTGGATTCCGTGTCCCCAGAAGGGGCAGCTCTGGGGCAGTGTTCTTGACCCACCCTAACCCCAGAGATCAGCTCCAGTGGGTTCCCGACTCCCCACTTCCTCGTCTCTTTCCCTTTCCCCTGCCTTGTCTCCTGGAATCAGTCTTAGGCTGTTTCTGACCATTCCAATTCTGGACCATCTTGAGCTGGGACTGGGAATCCAGACCTGTGTGCCTACTGGTCAAATCAAACAGCAATAGGCATGACGAATCAGAGCCGACTGGGAACAGACTTCTCTGAGCAGGTCTTTACTCTGAACCTTAGTTATACTGACTATCCTGACTTTAGGAGCTAGGTGGAGTCTTCCGGAGATGCTGAGGTCTGGAAGGTGACTGCAGAATGATCCGAAGTTCACGGGTATCCTCTTCTATATAGTGAGTTTGATGCCAGTCTGGCTACAGGAGACCTTATCTCAAAGCAAAACAATAGCAGCCAAAAACAAAGAGAGGGGAGGGGCTCCAGGCAAGTGCGATGACTCGGCTGGTAAAGGCACGTGGTACCAAGCCTAGCGACCTGAGTTTGCTTCCCAGGACCCAATGGTACGTGGAGAAAGATGATTTCTGAAAGTTACCCTCTGACCTCTGCACATACATGATGGCATGTGTGTGTCCCCCATAGACACACAGTACAGAAGATGGTTTTTAAGAGGAAGGGCATCCAAGAAAGTGGTGTGTGAGCAGACACCTGGACAAAACCCATGCAGAGCAGCTGTTGATGCTACCCCACTCTGTCCCGGCTGTTGATGCTACCCCACTCGGTCCCTCGTGCCTGCCACACCGGAGGTGTCTCTCAGGTCACCAGCCCTCTCAGTGCTGTGGCAGAGGTGTCTTCCTGGCCTTGTCCTTCGTGGGTCTCAGGAGCCATCAGTCTTTACCTAGTGACAGTAACTCTAGGTAGACAGATGGCCATTTGTCACTCATCCTCAGGCCTCCTCTCTGGCAGTGACAGAGCATCTTTGACTGGTAGGCCAAACTGGGAGCTGCTCTCCAAGTCTCTCTCTCACCTGGGGACAAATGAACAGGACATAAATGACAAGATAGAGTTGAGTAGGCTCAGCATCAAAAGGGAGTGAGTTTCCCACTGGAAGGTGGCCAGTGCCAAATAAGCCACCTAGAAATGACACTGGGGAGTAGTGGAAGATTCTGAGTCTGAGGACCTGGGTCTCTACTCTCTCTCTGGCTGCATCTGCAGTTCATTGTATCCATCTGAGCAATGGAAAGACCTTTCTCTGCGTGGTGATCTGTAAAGCACAGGGGAAAGTCAGAGGTGCTCTCCAGATGGGCCAGGGAATTGGCTCAGCGGATCAAATCACTTACAGCACAGACTTGACAACCTGAGCTTCATCCTTGGATCCCATGGTGGAAGGAGAGAGCAAACTCCTAGAGTGGTTCTCAGACCTGCATACACCACATACCCCTCACACACACCACACACAATCACACAATCTCTCTCTCTCATACACACACACACACACACACACACACACAGTTTTTAAAAATGTAAGTACTCACTAAGCCATGCTATTCCATAGAGAAGGTTCCTGCTGCAGTTAAAGCCAGCCATGCACAGTTGGAAGGATCGCTGTATGAAGTAAGGCAAGCAACCGTTGGTTGTATTCATTTGAAAATCTCACTGATACACGCAGTTCCGCGGCACCTATGAGCGACATTCAGTACACACATGTCTGCTCTGAGAGCTGGCGCCATGCTCCCATTGACTTGGCTTTGCTGTTTCTAGTCTGTTCTTTGTAGGGCTGGGTCTGCAGCAGCAGAAAAGCAGGTCCATGAAGGCAGAGACCTTAATCGACCCTAACTGCCTCTCTGCCAGCACCCACTGCAGGGCTGGGCCCTGGGTGGCTGCTCAGAGACAGCAGGGAAGAACTTCCTCATACCACAGCAGGAAATCCCTCAGTCAGACCTGTGGAAGGACTCTCAGAAACTGGATAGACCTTTAAAGGCAGGAACTAGTTCACCACACAAGCTTCCTGCTTCATCCTTTGTTGTTGTCAGAAGGCCAACAGCACACAGCAGTTCTGGGACCAGGGAACTAGGCATATGGAAACCCCGCCATGCCTGGCCCACCCAGCCCCACACCTTTAGACTCTGTGGGCCCAACATGGCAAATGTTTATTTGGGTTGATCCTGTTATTTGCTATGAGGACTCCAGGCCTGGAAGGACCGGAGCCCATGACAGAACTTCAGGGCTGTCACTTCTCTGAGAGAAGATGGTAGAGGTGGTGGCAGTGTCCCAGGTTCAGTCCCTGTGGGATACTTGTTTGACTCTCATGGTGACAGTTCAGGTCCTTTCCCTGTTTCTATGGATCCCACATCACAGTAGGGGCTCACACTGGGGACTGTCACCAAGTTCTCGTTGTGTGTGTGTGTGTGTGTGTGTGTGTGTGTGTGTCCCTGTGTGTATGTCTCTGTGTGTATGTCCCTATGTGTGTATATGTGGTAGTCTGTGTATCTGTGTGTCTGTCTATGTGTATCTCTGTGTGTGTGTGTCTGTGTCGTGTCCCAGCCTGAGTTTGCCTCTTGGAGCCATGAAAAGCAGTGTGGACAGGGCAGGGCAAGGGCTCCACAGCTCCTTTGAAGGTTCTTCCAAAGAGGAAATCCCTTTGTGCACCGCATGATCTCTGAGGCTCTCCAGGCAAATTGGGAAGATGAATCAACTGCGGGGGCCCCCATAGCTTCAAAGGCAGTGCAAGGTGGCAGTTCAGGCAGGTAGGGCTGTTCTCATTAGAGCTGGGGTGGTGGGCGCTCCCAGCAGAACTGAGGTTGAGACTGACACCCACAGCTTGGAGCCCTGAGGGATAGCCTGCCGCCTTGGGCCCTGAGGGCTAGCCCACAGCCTTAGGTCCCAGGAGTGGGGGTAGGGTGGGGAGCAGCCTACAGCCTGCCTCTCTTCCTTGTGGACCCCATTGCTGCAGAGGGTGAGACAGAAATGGGTTAAAGCAGAATGCTGGAGTCACTGCATTACAGACTCCGCCCACAGGCAGGGGTCTATAGAATAGCAGAGGGCTGGTGGGGCCGCAGACAGTGGACGAATTATGGTGACTGAGGATGTCTCAGGATGTGGCCATCCCCCTCCACACAGTCACACACAGACAGACACAGACAGTTGGGACCGTGTGCATTCCAGTCTTTTGCTGTTTTGTGTGTGCAAGCGCATGTGGGCTTGCCTGCCAGGGCAGGTGTGGGAGGCTAGAGGTCAGCATCGTGTGTCTTCCTCCATCTCCCTTCAACATACCTTTTTATCTTTTTTTTTTTATTTTATTGAGAATAAGAAAATAAAGTTTCCGCCTCCTCCCAGCCTCCCATTTCCCTCCCCCTCCCCCACTCTTCTCCTCCTCCCCCCTCTCTTCTCCCCCTCCCCCCACTCCTCTCCCCCTCCCTCTCCTATCCAAAGAGCAGTCATGGTTCCCTGTCCTGTGGAAAGTCCAAGGTCCTCCCCCCTCCCTCCATGTCTAGGAAGGTTAACATCCAAACTGGCTAGGCTCCCACCAAGCCAGAACATGAAGTAGGATCAAAACCCCTTGCCATTGACCTTGGCTTCTCATCAGTCCTCATTGTTCGCCATGATCAGAGAGTCCGGTTTTATCCCATGCTGTTCCAGTCACAGTCCAGCTGGCTTTGGTGAGCTCCCAATAGATCAGCCCCACTGTCTCAGTGGGTGGGTGCACCCCCCGTGGTCCTGACATCCTTGCTCGTGTTCTCCCTCCATCTGCTTCTCATTGGGACCTTGGGAGCTCAGTCCAGTGCTCCAGTGTGGGTCTCTGTCTCTATCTCCATCCATCACCAGATGAAGGTTCTATGGTGATATGAAAGATATTCGTCAGTAATGCTATAGGATAGGGTCAGTTCAGGTTCCCTATCCTCAGCTTCCCAAGGGACTAACTGGGGACATCGCCTTGGGCTCCTGGGAGCCACTCTAGGTTCCAGTCTCTTGCCAACACTAAGGTGGCTCTTTTAACTAAGATATGTGCTTCCCTGCTCCCCTATCCAACCTTCCTTTATCCCAATCTTCCTGTTTCCTCAAGTTCCCCCAATCCTCCCCTTCTTACTTTTCTCTCCCTGTCCCCCCTTATCCCCAACCCACCCCACCCCCAAGATCCCAATTTTATACCTTTTTATCTTTAACATTTATTGTAATGTGTGCGTGTGCGCGCGCGCGTGCGTGCGCACCACAGCATATGCATGAAATCAGAGGACAACTTGCCAGAGTTGGTTCTCTCCTTCCACCATGTGGGCCCCAGGGATTGAGCTCAGGCCATCAGACTTGACAGCAAGAGCCCTCACCGACCTTCCATCTTATTTTTTGAGCCAGGGTCTGTCATTGACCTTGGGGCTCTCTGTTTTGGCTAGGTTGGCTGGCCAGTGAGCCCCCTGGGATCTGCTTGTCTCTGCCCCTCCAGCACCGCATTTAAAGGCATGCACCACCATGTCCAACCTTGTAAGTGGGTGCTCAGGATTTGAACCTGGATCCTCATACTCAAGCAGCAAGCGCTTTACTCACAGAGCCATCTCCCCAGCCTCTCAATCATTTTTTTTTATTATTTTTTAAAAAAAAAATTTTTTTTTGTAGTGCTGGAGATAGAGCCCAGGAACTTACTCACCAAATTACATTCCAAAGCAGCTGCTTGCACTGTTAACAGTGAGTGCCTGCCCCAACCTTGTGCAGTGTCCTGTGCATTGCCACACAGTCACAGCAATGATATTTGGAAGCCCAGGTCTCATCCTGGCTTAACTCGCCCACCCAGAGCGATGCCAGCTCCAGTAAAGCTACATTGCCCACCACCACTGTCCCTCGACATGTTGGCAGTTGGAATGGACATGGCCGACTCTGCTCTGTCCTGCCCTGTACCCCAGCTCCAGGACCTCTTAGTCCCTCTATAACTGCACTGCAGGTATAGCTGTCACCCAAACTAGCCCAGAACCTTCTATCTCTCTGCTCTTATGAGGCAGCACTGCCTTCCATTTACACCTGTTTCTCAAGCTGACTGTGAACTTCTCAGCCCCCAGTGCACAGTGCAGGCCCCATAATGGTTTGATGAGTGAATACATGAACGTCTCCCCTCCCAGAAGCTGGTGTACTAGAATGCAGAAAGCTGGATGGATGCAGCCCACTGGTCTCATTCTCAATCTCCAGTTCTTTACCGTGTAGCCACTGGGGGGCATCCTGCCGTCTCAGGAGATGGAGGGGCATGGAGGCACAGTGTGCACTGAGCGTTGGCTGTAGGGAGCACCAGTCCCTCTGGAGGTTAAGGGGGCCATAGATAGTGTATGTAAGTACCATAGAGAGAATAACTGGGGTAGCTAATGGTACATCGGTGTAAGCCCATGCTCTGAGTGTCTGCCAAGACCGGGCACAGTGTCTGGAGATTTGAGTTTTAATCTACGGTACGTGGGTCTGTGGATATGTGATTTCCAACCATCTAAGTGGATGGAGGAGGAGAGTTGAGCAATGAGCCCGCTCAGAGCCAAGTAGCTACCCTGCCTGCTCTGGCCCATTTCTCAAGTGGGTAAAATTAGCATCACAAGCTCAGGGCTGAAAGAGACCCAGTGTTGAAATTGGAGCGGCGGCAGGGCTGCGTCCCGGCACCCGGCCGCCCGCATGGCTAGCTTATGCCCAGAAATAATTACACAGAAACTGTATTCTTTCAAACACTGCCTGGTCCGGCTAGGTCCAGTTTCTTATTGGCTAGCTCTTACATATTGTTCTAACCCATTTCTAATATTCTGTGTAGCCCACGAGCTGGCTTACCAGGGAGGATCTTAACCTGCATCTGTCTGGAGCGGGAGCATCATGGCGACTCACTCAGCTTCCTTTTCCCAGAATTCTCTTCTGTATACTCCGCCTACCTAATTTTCTATCCAATAAAATGGGCCAAGGCAGTTTCTTTATTAATAAGAAATCACTCCCACATCAACCCAGCACTTGCCTCCTCCAGTTTCTGGATGAGGACCCCTTAGGCATTTGGAAGGTGCCTCGATTTTCAGGTACCTTCTTGAGGAGTGCTGACTCCAGGATGGAAGTACCAATCCAAGCCTGTCGTTTGGCAGGTATGAAAACCAAACGGGCCCAGAGAGGTCTGGGGGCTGCCCAGGTTTGCACGACATCAGCTGGGACTCATCCCTTCATCCCTCCTCCCTCTAACTGAGGTTTGGGGTTAGAAGGAGTCCAGTGATTCAGCCAGAGAGAGAGCCTGGCTGTGTAGACTAGGACAAGCCCAGTGACATGTGGCCTTGCTCCCTGGGAAGTCACTGTATTTGTCAACTGGGATGGTCCTCCCTCAGGGTCAGGAGCCCCTTAAACTCCACACAGTGGCCACTGCCCCTTATTGGATCTCAGAGCTCTGGCTGTGAAACGGGAGGGACATCTTTCTCCCCTCATCCCCTACCCTAACTCAGCATCCTCCTGCCTATTTCCCCGAGAGGACCAAAGGGAAGCAGACTTCTGTTGAGCCCTCTGCCTTTGGCCATGAGTTAAGTCAAAGTGGTGGGAGAGAGGCCAGGGATGTGGCTCACTCAGTTGGTACAGAGCTTTTGTAGGCTGTGAGGAGGCCCTGGGTTCTATCTGGGTACCGCATAGACTAGGTGTGGAGGCACACCCCTGTAACTCCAGCACTCAGAAGATAGAGGCGCGAGGATCAGAAGTTCAAGGTCATTCTCAGCTTCGTGGTGAGTTTGAGGCCAACTTGGGCTACATGAGACCCTGTCTCAAGGAAATAAATGATCAGGGGAAGGCTTTGTGGGAGAGTTTCTTTGTGCCTTCCCTAGATGCCGGGGTACAGCCAGTTTAAGGCCCACTGTCTAGGGAAAGGTCTCTAGGCCTCTAGGCAGCTCTTTTGTGCCTAGCGAGGTGGGACTTTGGAAGGGAAGGTGGGAAGTCGCTGCAGTTGGCTCTGGAGCGTCTCTGGAGGCAGTTGAACATGATAGTGTTAATGTTAGCACATTGATGGATACTATCGGGTTGTGTACATAAGTGATTAACATGGGGATTTTATGCCACATAACACAACAGAGGAATATTAATAAGTCCATGCCTTCACTGAAGAGAATGAAATGATCAGAAATAGGGTCAGCTGTGGGAAGCTTGGGACCATGATTTACACATAAGCCAAACTCTAAACAAGGCACTGGTGGGACCAGCCCTCTGCCCTTCATCATGTGGAGTTTTTCTTTTTCAAGACAGTGTCTCATGTACCCCAGGCTGGCTTCAGACTTACTGTGTAGCTGAGGATGGCCTTGACCTTCTGATCCCCCTGCTTCTACCTCCTGGGTGCTGGGATGCCAGGTGTGTGCCGCCATACTCTGTTTATGCCGTGTCCTCGTGCAGATGGGGAAGGCCCGCTGTAGCTGAGCTACGGTCTTAGTGGTTATCTCTGTGGGTTATCAGTGTTGGTTGGTCAAGCCCAGGCTAGCTGCCAGCACTCTACACCCCCTGCACTGACAGCAGCCCTTACCCAGCGGGTGTCAGCAGCCCAGACTCCCAGTCACTTCCTGGCTATGTGACCTGGGATACGTTATTCATCCTCTCTGAGCCTCTCTTCCTTGTTTGAAAAATGGAAATAGTAATAGTATCTATGACCCTAAAAGAGAAAAATTGACTTTGCACCTCTGGTACACAGCCTGGTTGTATGGGGGAAAAAAAAAAAAAAAAACCTCCATCATAGTAAAAGCTCCATCAACTGTGGCTACAAACTGAGATGCCTGTCCATAGTAAAGTCACTGGGGAAAACTGTTCCCCATGGTGAGGACGCAGGAGCCCACAGGCTGGATCCATGAATCTGAAGGGGCCAGCTAGGAGGGGCCTGAGCTGCTGGCCATGCACCTCTGGATGCCCCTTAAGCTCTGCATAGCTGCCCAGAGAAGCTGAACAATCAGCAAAAGCCAAATATAATTAGAGGGCAGAGTCTGGGACAGAGTGAAGGAAAAACAAACAAACAAAAACAAAACAATCACCTATGTGAGGGCTTGACATGGCCTGGCCAAACTGAGCAGAGTGTGGAGGAACACAACCCCGGCCCACACTGTAATTGCGGAGTGATTGCTCTCCTTGCCTTCTGCGGAGTAGATAATTGGCTCTCCTGGCTCTGCCTCATTTCCCTAGCATCGCTGGGGAATGAGAAATTTTTAAGTGAATTTTAAATAACTAAAGTTGATCACCGTGGTCCCTAACATTTTTTCCCACTGAATCACTCTGGGGAGACATTTCTCTGCTATGGTGACATGTTTCCCTGCTTCCTTGGTCAGAACTGTTTGACTTAGCCCACCTTTTCCCTGCCGGGTTGGCTGCCAGGGGCCATGTGTCCATCCTCCGATGGCCGCACTTCCTTTGTCTCTGTGTTTCCTGTTTACTTCCATGCTTTCCTGCTTGGACACAATGCAGCTGGGGTGTATACATGTGTGCTTTGCACATATGTGTAGTGGCTAGAAGAGGGCGTTCTGTCTCTTTTTGCCTGTGTGTATGTGCATATGTGTGTGTGTATGTGTGTGTGGTGCATGTGTGTGTGTGCATATGTGTGCGTGTGTATGTATGTGTGTGTAAATGCCACAGTTTGTGTGTGGAAGTCAGAGGACATCTTTCTCTCCTTCCACCATTTAGGTCTGGGGACTGAACCCAGGTCTTCAGTCTTGCTGTCCAGCACCTTTACCTGATGAGCCGTCCCATTGGCTTCGCTCTCCTCCTTAGTTTTGAGACAGTTTCCTACTGAATCTGAATCTAAGTTGGCTAACCAGTGAGCTCTACAGGTCTGTCTGTCTCTGCCCCACAAAAGTGGGCTTGGTTGCACACTGGGCTATTATGTGGGTGCTGGGGATTTGAACTCAGGTTCTCTTGCTTTCACAGCAAGTTCTCTCAACCACTGAGCCATCTCCTGATGTGGGAAGTCCTTTGCATATGTGTTGCTTTTATTGGTTAATGAATAAAGCTGCTTTCGGCCAGTGGACTAACAGGATATAGCCAGGCTGAAAGAGATATATATAGAGAGAGTAGGCAGAGTCAGAGAGAAGCCAAGTAGCCACTGCAGGAGACAGGAAGACAGACACCTCGGCTGGAGTCCCATGAAACTTTCCCAGTAGGCTACGACCTCGTTGTGATGCACAGATTAATGGAGATGGGTTAGTTTAGGATATAAGAGCTAGCTAAAAATATACTTAAGCTATTGGCCAAACAGTTTTGCAAATAATAGAGTTTCTGTGTGATTATTTCGAGTCAGGGTGGTCGAAAAAATGAACAAACAGCCTCCAGCAACAATCTCCCTAGCCTTGCCTTATGGCTTTAGGGGCTTCATGAACAGAGACACAATTATAGACATGTTCATATGCACATCCATTTGTAGTGCGAGGAGCCAGGGTTGTGTTCTCATAACTTCAACCAAGTCCTAAGCCACCTTTATTCTTGCACTGTTATCAAGTGCTGAATTCTGTGATTCTGCCTCCACCCACTCCCTGACAAACCAGCTCTCTCCAGAGAGGGCAGGTTACTGTCAAGCATGTATGAACTTTCCTGGCCAAACATGAGCAAATGTCTTCTTACCTGAGATAGGGCAACAAAGTAACAGATTCTACAAATGGACCAAAGTCACAGTTTCACCAAAGACCAACTTAACAAAACATGTTCTTAATTCCAGAACATGAATGAGGGGGTCACGGACAGGAGCTTAGGGGGCCAAAGCAGCCACATCACTGAAAGGTCTCACTCTGTCTTGGATGGATGGCAACTTCCTCATAGCTGCGTAGATGGAGTCCCCCCTTCAGTTAGCTCCTGTATACTCCAGCACCCCTCAAGACTCCAAGCATCTGGGGCAGAAGTACACACAGCTGGGAGGAGGTGTAGGAAGGAGAAACTGGAAGCTGCCCCTCCTCTGTGAGGGGACACCATCAGGCCTGGTTTCCATGGTCCCTTGCAAGTGGTCACAGCTGCTTCATGAAGATAGTAATGTCGGTTATGCTTGGAGCACAGCCTTCCACAACACAGCCCTCCTAGGTACTTGGGAAACATTCAGCTGACAAGAGAGGAATGGAAGTGACTGAGAGCAGCTACAAGACCCCGTGACAACGTTCTCCCTCCTTACCCTGGCCACAGTTTCGTCACCTACTGGCTTTGGGCTATTCCTGAGAGAAGGGAGGCCACGGCCAAGCATGGCAGCTCACGCCCACAGTCCTAGCACTCTGGGGGCCAAGCGAAGAGTGTGAGTTTGAGGCCCACGTGAGCTGCATGGCGGCATCCTCTCTCAAAACAGAAAAGAAGACTATCGTGGAGTTATGGATAAGCACCTGAAAAGCAAAATGTCATGGGATGCCCAGCAAGACATGAAGGGACGCTACTAACTTTAGTCTGACCCAGTATCACATACAGCGACTGTAGCCCCAAAAGTATTGGGGGCGTTGCTTGTCTAGGTCCTGAAGCTGCTCACAGTAGTGACCAGAAAGGAAGAAGCCAATCTCTGTGGTATCGCCCACCTCGGCTTTGCAGCTGCTGTTAGCAGCGCCACCCCCAAGCTTCCCCTCTTGGAATATCCCCAGCAAGTGTCTGTGTGCCTGAGCAATGACCTGGAATCAGGGGGCCTTGGCTGCCCTGTTAGAATCTGAACGATCACGTAACTGCCACGATCCTTTATCTTCCCGTTTATAAAGTAGGGAAGAAAGTGAAGCCTATGAGGATTGAATACTGTTCATGCCTCTAAGACTTCCAGGAAGGGGCCAGGCACATGGGGAAAGTTAAATATGATTATCATTATGATAATGGAATCCTAGCACATACACATTGAATGCTAACTACATGTGCTTGGTGATAGAGACAGAGGGGAAGTGGGGAACAGCTCACTGGTTAAGCACTTGTCTAAATCCTCAGAACTTATGTAAATGCCTGGTGGGTGTGGAGGCTGCTTGTACTTCCAGCGTCAGAAGACAGAGACAGGGAATCCCAGAACAAGCCATCTGGCAAGACTAGCCATATCCACAGGCTCTGGGTTTGGCTGATAGACCGGCCCTCACTGAAGAAGGGTTGAGAAAGGTTCCTGCCATAACCTTGGGCCTCCTTGGGCATACACATGCATAGCACGCACACATGCAAAAAAGCCCATAGATTTGCAAACATGCATATGTACACATTCAAAAATGGGAAGGAGAGAGAGAGAGTACACACACACACACACACACACACACACACACACACACAGTGGATAGTTTTATCAGTCTTTACATTCCCTGGGAAGGTTTCCTGGACAGAAGGTGGGCTGGGGGACACTCCACTGTTGCCACTGTGAGCCGCTGTCAGCGTGAGCGGAGCTGTCACTCTGAGTGGACTGGGAGACAGAGGGCAATGCCCATTGATAGTTTGGCAGCCCCAGTCTGTATTTATCAATATTCAGGGCACGGATGAAGGAGTGAGCCAAGATGAGGTGGTGGGATCAGAGACTCAGTGGGCCTATCTACTGCAGGATGGCTGCGAGCTTCCGGATACTGACCCAATCAGCCATCGGGAGAGACTTGTGTAAAATGGGTGATGCTGGCGGAACCCCAGCGTACTCACAGGCTATGCCAACCCTGCCTTCTTGGGCCTGCTCATCACCGGAGTGCCACTTTGTCCCAGGTCACAGTGGCACACCCAGGGACACCCTTTCTATGCTGCTCACTTCCCCCTTTCCTCTGAGTATCAAAATCCTAGAAAGTTGGGGTACGAGGATCAGCTGGCCATCTGTGCCCACAGGCAGCAAAGTTGTCCTCTGTCCCTGCTTGCCCAGGACTGAGGTGCTCTTGGAAACAGGGGACTTCTGGTGCAGAAAGTAAGACAGATGGTCCTCTGGCAGGCAGACAATTGAGCCATCTCTCACTGCCCACTTGCAACGAGGAACCTTCACCTGACTGTCTTAACTGGAAGCAATCTTTCTTGCCTTCGATATTCTAAAACAGTATTTGTGCTTGTCAGTACCTAACCTCCACTCCCACTTAAAAAAAAAAAATCCCATTATGGGGGGGGGGGCATCTTATTTTTGTTGTGTCCTGAATGCACTGAGAGAGAGGGTCAAAGTGGGAGGTGACAACCGTGGGTAGCCTTCCTGGGGTTCTGGGTCGCTCTATCCCTTCTGTGGCTTAGAATGCAGGTTTCCGGAAAGCCATCAGTCTTGAAAACATTTAATTACAGGGAAAGATCTCCAAGGCTGGCTGTTACTTCCCAGGGATACATTTGTTTTCTCCTGCTCTTTCTGAAGGCGCTGAGGCACTGAGGAAATTGAACTGAAGAAGCAACTAGGGGCTGGAGGGATTCCTGGAAGGGAGGAAGAGGGAAAGGAGAGCTGAAAGGTGGAGCCAGGAGTGGGCACAGTGAGTCGGAAGAAACCATCCTGAGTAAAGGAGTGAGAGAAAGATGGTTCAGACAGACGTGCTGCTGGGCCCAGCTGGCTCTGAGAGGAACAGGGTCCCAGAGAAGAGAGAGGGCAGGAGTACTGAGAAAAGGTCCTGCTGAGAAAGGCTAGAGACGGACCAACCAAGGAGAGCTTCCCAGAGTTTGTATTGGGGGCCAGGCAGTGACAGCGATTGAAATTGGGTTGGGGGTCCTTTGATGTTGTACCGTCTTCAACTCCGGTGAACATTTGGTGGATTGGTGGAGCCTAAAGGAGATCCCCAAATGCCAAGGATTCTTTCCAGCCACCCCTTGCAGCCTCTTCTCCAGGGATCATAGAAATGGTAAGGTCGTGTAGACCCTCGTTCTAAGGAAGCCCTGACTCTGCACGTCCTTTCTTGCAGGTTGTGACAGCGAGCACTGGGGTCCCCACTGCAGCAATCGGTGTCAGTGTCAAAACGGCGCCCTGTGCAACCCTATCACCGGCGCCTGCGTGTGCGCCCCTGGCTTCCGAGGCTGGCGCTGTGAGGAACTCTGCGCACCGGGTACCCACGGCAAGGGCTGCCAGCTGCCTTGTCAGTGCCACCACGGCGCCAGCTGCGACCCGCGCACTGGCGAGTGCCTCTGCGCACCTGGCTACACCGGTGTCTAGTGAGTAGGGAGGGCGTGACCTGGGGGTGGGGCCAGGGAGAGGTCAGGACTGCAGGGGTGGGGAAAGGAGGGGGATGGGATGGAGCCAGGAGAGGTGAGGCCCGGCTGGGAGAGAAAGGCGTGGCCTGGATGACCCTGGTTTGGAGCAGGACAGTGCTGGGGCCTAGGGGCTGTCATGGAGCTTTCAAGGCTTTGGGGCAACTTATTAGCCTAGTGAGTAGGAAGATGAGAGCTTGTGAAATCTGCCCTCTGACCCCAAGTGCAGCAGTGTGTGAGTATCCAGGCCTCGTGTACACAAGTCTCATATCCATGCCATGAGTCCCACTAGAGTCACCTGTCAGAGGGCCCTTCCTAGTTAGGGGACACAGAAGTGAGCTTAGCCTTCTCTTTTGGCCACTCCAGTATACCTCTGCTTGCCACATCCGAATTAATACATCTGAGGCATAGGGCTGGTAAGAGCCCAACTGATATATCATGTGCTGATTGGTCCCCTCACTTCTGTGCCCTGGGGAAGCCACACTGCTAGGGGCTCCCCAAGACAGCGTAGCTGACACTCTCACAGCCAAGACTGGTGTTGTTCCAGCCCTGCTGAAGGCTCTAGAGTCTTCCTGGATCCTTAGGCATCAGCCAAGGATGCTGACTACAAGACTTCTTGGATTGAGAGCCTTTCCTGTCCCGATGTCTGGGCTCCCAGGGCCTTCGAGCTTGAAGCCATGGCCTTTGGAATGAGACCCAAGGCAGTGATGCAGACCTTCCCCTTGCTCCCACAGTGCTGCCCCCCAACTCATGGCAACTGGGAGCTTTTCAGAGTCTGGAAAGGAAATGTCTCAGAATATCTGACTCCCTCCTTTGAAAATAGGAACATTTTCAGAGGCTGGAGATTTGTCTCCGTTGTTAGGAGTGCTAGCTGCTCTCCCAGAGGTCCTGAGTTCAATTCCCAGCAACTATAATGGGATCTGATTCCCTCATCAGGCATACAGGCATACATGCAGAGAGAGCACTCATACACATAAAATACACAAAGAAATAAATCTTTAAAAGAGAAAGGGAGAGGGAGGAGGAAGAAGAGGAGGCAGCAGCCATGGCAGGTTTCTGAAGACAAAATCCAAGGCCACTTTTTAGCCCCTTGGTCTTGCTGTTTCATCTATCTGGCATGTCCTTGCACTCTCTCAGTGAAATTAGTCTCACCTTCAAGGCCTAAGTAAGACTGTCTTTTTAGGGAAGATCCCTTCAGCTTCCTGCCCAGAATTTTCAAGGGTTGGCCCAAGTACCCTACAGTTCAATATATTATGTCTGAGATCTGTCTCCCTCTACTGGCGGGGATCAGAACATCCATTCTTAAGGTGCAGGGTTTCAGGCCTTCAATTTGGCAGGTAGGCGGATTGCTGCCCTCATTCACCACCATGGTGGGGGAGGAGTTAGGTGTCAGGTGGAGGGGTTGACAAGGTTGTCCTCGTAGACAAGGCTCACTAGGGAACCCTGGGTTTGAGCTCTAGGACGTTCTTGGGAATACTGTTGTATATGACTCTCCCTCTCCGTGCAGCTGCGAGGAGCTGTGCCCCCCTGGGAGCCATGGAGCTCACTGTGAACTACGCTGCCCCTGCCAAAATGGGGGCACCTGCCACCACATCACTGGAGAGTGTGCCTGCCCTCCAGGCTGGACGGTAGGTGGACCCTCAAGATGTAGGTGGGCATCATAAGAAGACTTGGCATCCGTCACAAGACCGTGAAAAACTAAATTCATCTCTCTACCCACATCTATAGTCATGAGCCATTATGGGACACTCGCTAGCAATGAAGAGCCCCAGGTCTAGGATCTGTGTGATCTAAGGCAAGTTACTTAGCCTCTCTGAGTCAGAGGTCTCTCACCGGCAACAGAGTTGAATTTTCCTCATATAATTGGCTCTGTCTAGGGCTGGACACGTATCTCGGTTGGTAGAATGCTTGCCTAATAGGCATGATCCTGGGTTCATCCCTCACACCTCATAAAACCAGGGTTGGTAGCACGGACCTTTAATTCCTGCACTTGGAAGGTGGAGACAAGAGGACCAGAATCTCAAGGGCATCTTCAGCTACATAACAAGTTCAAGGTCAGCCTGGGCTACATGAGACCTTGCTGAAAAAAAATATTTTTAATTAAAAAAAATCAGCTCTGAGTTTGGGTCTGGGTATCCAAATGAGTTTCAGGTGTGGCAGGATCTGGGCAAGAGAACCACAGCAGGGTAGGGCTCAGCTGGATTTGTGAAACATTACCCTAGCTCACATATTCATGCTGACTCTGTGGCCCCCAGAATCTGTTATATTCCCAGGTGCTTCAGGTACTTCTGATGCAGCCACTGCCAGCACAGGCTTCCAGTCTGGGAACCCCCACTGTGGGAAGCAGATGGAAATATAGCCTCACCCATGGAGGCCTTCCCTCGGGTGACATGTCCGAAGCTACCCCGACAAACCTCCCAGTCTCTAGTCTCAGCTTCCCCATGGACACAAATGATTTACCTTCAGTGAACCTTGCTTGGGTTGCCTAGCATGGTAGGCACAATCCTCGGGTATGATTACATATCCACGGTGCTTGGCAAATGTCAAAGCCTTTGTACCAGCTTGCTTTATACCCCTGGATATCACAGGCTAGCCACAGCCTCCTATCAGCTGCCAGGCTCCCCTGGTCAGCACCTCCCAGGCTCATGGCTCCCAAGCCTCGGAAAGGCTGTCAGCCTCAGAGGCTGCCCTTCCACACTGTATCCCCCGTAACATGTCCCACTTCAGGAGAGGCTCAGTTGCCTCTCCAGGGACAGGGACAGGCCTGCTGAGTACAGCCAGGTATTTCAGGAGGCTTTCAACACCAAGCACCCAAGGGCAGCCAGGAAGGACATCTATAGGCTCAAGGGTGCTTCTCGACGGGGGGGGGGGGGGCGCTTAGGACGCTGG